>NC_136958.1:13623244-13745744 GCF_032717465.1 Coenobita brevimanus
CTATGGCCTCCGTTTTAGGGGGGGAGGCTTAAAACCAAGCGACTATGTGCACAGGACTAAGCAGGCCTTTGAGCACTAAAATTACTTTCTTCCTTCTTATCATGAAAACGAAAGGTACACTTAAGATTACCTTGTATGCTGGAAACGGACCCAGAGTCTCTACCCCTGCCACTAGAGCCAAGAGAAGCAAATGTGTTTCGAGGAATGGAGCAGAAATCGCCACTGCCCTTATTCTTCCCTTGAATAAGAGAAAAGAAACATCAGTTGTACCTCAGACCCATCTGACAATAAAGGACAGGAATTTGTCAGACTTGAGAGAAGGGATCCAACTCCAGCGGAAGCTCCTGCTGTTAAGTTTCTACATCTCTAGGAATCACAACTCTGCTAAGATGGTAGAAGTGTTTGCTACACCTCGTAACACAACTGAGGAAGTCACAGCGACATCTAACTCGCCTGACAGTGATGGACAGAAAGTAGACACTCTGGAAGCAAACTTAATTGAGGTGCTGGAAGACTCCACAACAGATGTTGACTTCGCCCCAGTAAGCGATGAACCAGCATTTAACAAGGAACCTGCAGCATCGGAAGCAACAACAATGTGTGAAAAGCCTTGCAAAGCTGTGAAGTTCAAGGCACAGGCCAGGAAGGAGAAGACTGCGTCTACTTCCACACAATCACAGGTTTCAGGAAACTCATCAGTTTGATCAGCCTCGGCCCTCAGAAACTGTGAAGACTGCAACCCACAAAAGAAACTTCCCACGTGTTGCATTTGCACCACTGACTGTAGAACCGGCCTTAAGTCTACCCAGGATTCGTGTCCAGCCCACATATGGGTTCCAGACTACTTACAACTTTGTTGCTGCAGTCGAGGATCTAAAACTTGACTTGAATTTCCAAGCCAAACCAGGCACGAAAGGCAACTTCCTCCTCACTCCTCAGGGCAGTGCAACCTTTCAGGCACTCAGGGATATAACCGAAGTGAATGGTCACAAGGTAAAGCTGCAGGTCCCCAGCCCAGCAACAAAAATAGCCAAAGGTGGAATTATGGGATACCCCATTGGAATGCCACTACAACCCCTCGACAAACAAGACCACATACTGGAAGTAACACTTTTCACTGCCATGACAGATGGGAAGGAAACCTGACAAGTAATACTAACGTATGAGGGGGCAGTACCAGGTCAAATCAGTTTATGAAACTGGGGCAAATACTACATCTGCTCATACTCCCCAGAAGCAGTACGATGTTTTTGCTGGCAAAATTTAGGCCATGTTCAAATCAGATGTCGTCAAGAGGTGAGAGGTGGCATCTGCAGTGAAAGACACAAAACCAACGACTGCCTAACAGAACTCAGGAATCAAGAAAGAGTTGTGGCCCAATGTACCAACTGTGGCAAGACACATAATGCTTGGAACAATAGCTGCCCTGTCTCCAGCCGACTTCTTGCCACTGCAACCCTCCAAGACCACTCTCCCACTACCGTACATGTCACCCAGTCCGAGGCAGTCAAACCGTCCACAAGGTTCCCAGCACCCGCACAAACTACGAACCCTTTAACCACAAGCAACCAGTCCTCTGCACCCCCAGCATCCACTCCCTCCGAAACCCCCGATCACAAGCAATCAACTCTCTGCAACATCAAAACCCATTTCCAACCCAAATCCCTCAACCACCAGCAACCAAATATTTGCACCCCCAACACCCACTCCAGTTCTACACCCTTCAGCGACCAATGAAACCACAGTAACTGTCGCAACATCAGTTTTGAAGAACCTTCTTTGCAACTTGGCCATATCACTAGCAGCACTGATAGAGAAAACAGTAGACACCAACAAGATAACTCCAATTGTGGACAGACTTGTGGACCAGCCAATACACCCCACCACTACTCTAACTCTGGCACAACCTCAGCCCACTCCTACGCCCCTAAAAAAAAAACACACACACACAATACTCAAGCATGTCTTGACCACCACTCAAGGAAACTTGTGCCAACCTCATGACATCCAAGAAGAACTGCTGGATCCCCTGAGACTGACTCAGATCAAGGCATACCAATCCTCCAGTGGAACATCTTTTGAGTCAGAGCCAAACATCACCTCCTCAAAGAGAAGGCCCCTAGGAATAGAATAGATGTGTACCTCCTCCAGGAGACCTAGCTCCCTGCATCCCACCCATTTATTTTGTGAGGCAATAACACCTCCTCATTGCCTCAATCCAGTGGTGCAAAGGGATGCACGATCATTGTGAAATAGCACATCAAAAGCTCTGTAGTTTAAGATCCTGTACTTTGCAGTGAGGGAGTGGAAGTTCAGGCTGTTGTACTGGAACTCCTGCATGCGTCCCTCACTATCTACAATATTTACAACAACCACACAGGTACACTCAACATTGGAGAGCTACTTGCCCTCGCTGCAACTGAACCAGTATTCATTAGTGGGGACTTCAACTGTCACCATCCCATGTTACACTCCACCAGACCTACGAACCGTGATGGAAGATAATTGGAGGAGGTCCTGCGAGCACTCCAGGCGTGAGGCTTCTTAATACTAGTGAACCCATCCACATCTGTGGGGGACGACATCTCTCCTTTGCATCTTCCAACATCCAGCCAGTCACAACATGGGCCTTACACCCGACCCTCATCAGTGACCACTTTGCTATCTGTTTTTACCTTGACAATGACAAGGTCCCACCACCACCAAGTCCACCTCGGCGATGGAACACAAAGAAGGGTGACTGACACAAATTTTGCTCTGCTCTCAAAAAAATCCTTAATGCAGCCCAACCACCATCAAACCTCAATCAACATGAAAAATTCCCTGTCTCAGCTTTCCATGCTGCTGCTGATGAAGCCTTCCTAAGACAAAGTTACCTAGGAGAGCCCACAGAGACCATTGGCTTTACAATGAAAGAGTAAAAGAACTCAGTAGTTGAATAACTGCATCTCGCAAACTCTGTAGACATCATCCCACTGATGAGAACAGAGATATACTTACATCAGTGGTCCGGCAAGCTCTCGAAAAGAAAAAGGCCATCAGAAATGGAAAATGCCTCCTATGGTGTCGTAACATAGATACATGAACGAATCTTGGCACTATGTGGAGAAAGCTAAAAGCAGTGGCAGGAAGGAGTCTCCCAAACCCACCCACTCAACCTAGCCCAGAACAAGAAGCTGAGCATCTATCTGCCTCATTTGGAAGCACAGCCTTTTCTGTCCAGGTCCCTAGAGACACAGCACTGAAATTAGCATTGCAACACAGCAGCAGAAAAAGGATAATTGATCAAACTAGCCAGTCAGATCCAAATACCGACTGACCGCTTACCTTGCTTGAGTTAAACAAGGCAGAGAAGAAAAGCAAGGACACTGCCCCTGGTAAAGACAAAAATTTAACTTATAGTATGTTAAGACATGCAGGACCAGATGCCCCCTCAGCTTTACTAAATCTGTTCATTGCCTCTTGGGAGTCTGGGAAACTGCAGTAAAACTGGAAGAAATCAGTCATCATTCTAATCCCTAAACCAAAAGAACCTGGAAGCTGGAGGTCTATCTTTCTCCTCTGTAGCATCGGAAAGACTGCTGAATGCATTGTACTGAACAGATTAAAATGGACACTCGGTACTTTGAACCCAGCTCTCTATGCAAACACCAAGAACACATGAACAGTTGAGTGTCTGACCACCTTCTTCTGTGGCATCAGCAGTGGTAGAGCAATAGCAGTCTTTCTTGACCTCACAAAGGCCTTTGAATTGGCAAATGCCACAGCCATTCTCTCTCTATCCTAGCACTCAAAGGGGTAAAAGGCAGGTTACTGAGATGGATTTCCTGTGCGGATGGAAGGTGAGGGTTCAGTTTCAAGGACACACATCCAGCTGCCACAAGCATGAGAATGGTTCACCCCATGGCAGCATCCTCAGTCCTTTCTTCTTCAACATGCTTATGGATGAGCGCCTGACATTTCAACTGGGCCAAGGAGTTCAGCTACCTTGCTATGGAGAGGCTCAGTGGCACAGGATGCAAGAAGCCCTGACTGTCCTACATGATAAGTGCCAACTTTTAGGACTAAAGGTGAATTCACCCAAGACAAGAGCCATGTATTTTGGTGGTCGACAACCCAACTCGCTCTCCATGAATGACATTAACTTAGACTGGGTTCACCCCCATTAGTATCCTGGGGTGTGGGTTGACAGGAGACTTACTTTTAACCCGTCACGTCCCGAGGTTTTCCGCACCTATGACATCCCCCAGTCCCGAGCCTTTTTGGAAAAATTTTTTTTTTTGCTAAAACTTCCGCTTAGGTCGAGAAACGAAGGAAAATCACAAAGAAAGTGGTTCCTGCGGTCTATAAGTGGTCTGTACAGGTGCGGTTCCCCCCGGCAGGTATCGTATTCTGTACTGGGCTGGATATGCGTTTACGTTTTCTATGGTAAGGAATAATGGGAGAAACAACACACAACACCTCCATATTTATTGAATTTGAATTAATAAACAATAACAGTAACAATATAATGGATTTCAGACACATATATATGAAAAATAAGCATTGTACCATCGCGCGAGCATAGCGAGTTTGGTCCGAGTCGTAACATGCTATATGCTAAGTGTCTGGTATGAGTCAACCTATCATTTTTTCTACTTGTATACTTCTGTTTCAATGACAATTTACCAATTACAACTGTTTGTAAGTGTTTTCAGATGTTTTCATTCATTATGATGACATGCAGCATAAGTTTAGCGCACATCAGCTTAGTAAGCGCACTCGCTATGACTCGTATTTCAACATACCAAATTGTTTTATCACTTTCCAATTATTTTCCCCTTTACATAGAACCTTTCCTCCACCACAGTAAAGGTTTTCAATTATTTTCATTCATTACGAGGGCATTTAGCGATATGCTTGCGCATATTCACGTAGCAACCACGATCTCAAACACTCGTGTTTCATCATCTACTTTATTTATTCACTCCAGTTATAATTTCCCACTTACATTACACACGTTTACACCCCTATAATGCACTGTACATACTTACTGCCATTATTTATTCAAGTGAGCGTGAGAATATCGCCTGAAAATACCCTCGCAAGGAATGTTTCGACATACATAATACTCACACACTTATATACTAATTCACTCACACATTTATATATTATATACTAATTATTCACTTTATCACTTGCTGACTTTTATTTTGACTAATACGTGCCTTATTCATTCAACTGAGCGTCAGGAAATCTTATCTTTATACACACGCTATGAATATTTGACTTAGAATATATATCATCACATACAATAATTTGAACTTATATTATACCCGTAAGAATGTCACATAATAATAATTATATAATTACGGGCCGTATTTCTTGCACTGAGCGACAGAATATCGCATCATACAACCCTCTCTATGTAAGTTTCAACTTAGGGCAGATTTATATACTTACACACAATGTTTTCACTTATGTTCTACCCGTAGGCACTTTATACTAATATTTGGAGATCCACATGACTGATAATTTCACTGAGCGTCTGTCTGTCGCATTTACCTCATAATTTCAGCGTCCTTTCGCATTCACACCGTGCTAAAATTGCATCAACGTGTGATATTCACTAAAACATGGGTGAATACAGAGACCCACGTCACACTGCACGCACTCATAGCGGGTGTCCTTCCTCTGTGTCGTGAGTCTCACCTGGGAATTACTGCACACGTGACACCTGCGTTGGGGCCTAGGTCTGTTGGGCTGGGGAGGGATAGGAGTGGGGGAAATGGCGGCCGGATATTCTCTGGGGAGTTTGGGCAATAGGGGCAGTGCGGGTGCGATGTTGGGGCCTTTCAACAGCATACTTTGCAAAGATTTCTCTTGTGAGCTCCCTCACAAACCCTTCAAATGTTTCCTGAACTCCTGTGGTCATGGCGTGAAGGTGGTGGTAATTCAGAGCAGTGATATCTAGTAAGTGAAAGAACAGTTTTTTATACCACTTCATCGTTGTCCTGGCACACTCTACCGTCGATATCATGGAGTCTGACTGGTCCACGAGGCGCATGTTTATATTGTAATCCATAACACACTCAGGTTTCCAAACACGACGCCTGCTCTCGCTACGGTAATCTACAGAATCAGTACGGTGCATCAAGGGGCGGTGAACCGTGGACAAGAGGCTTACTTCTCTGTTGTGGTTCCACATTGTTGCAAGGATGTTGTTGGCTTTGAAGAAGACAATCTCACTCCTTGCAAGTTTCTGCCCTACCTTGGCCATGTGACGCCGGTTCACCTTTACGGTTCCACAGACTCCCGTTTCATGTGTGTGAAGATAACGAGCGAGAAGAGGGCTAGTGTACCAGTTGTCGAGGTAGAGAACATGACCGCGATGAAGGTAGTCTGGTATCAACGTCTTTACCACTGCTCCCGACAGTCCAATACTTCGATCTTCTATTATGTCTGTCTGTGCACCGGTGTACAAGACTATGTCTTGCACGTATCCAGTCCTACAGTCACACATAACAAAGATCTTGAACCCAAAACGGTGCCTTTTGCTGGGTATATACTGTCTGAATGAAATATTGCCTCTCCACAACACGAGATTCTCGTCTATGACGAGGTCTCTATAGGGATAGAATGAGGAACGAAAGGTTTGCCTGAGGTGATCAAAGACCAACCGAATTCGCCTCATTTTATCAGTGTTGTTTGCATTTGCAGGGTCATGAGCATCATAAAAATGGAGGCGACTTAGAATTTGTTGAAACCGATTACGGTTCATCACTTGACCAAATATGGGGGTAAACATAACAGGGTCCCTAGTCCAGTAAGCAGGAATTCTATTCTTTCTTATAATACCCATCAAAAGGACCAGGGCAAAAAATAAGAACATTTCTGGAAGGGAGACAGGGTAATCATAGATCATAGAATGCCTACTCCTTGTTCCCAATCTTTCACTTTCTAGGTGCTGGGCGGTTGCAAACAGGTTTGTTTGGTAAACGATCTGCTCCACGAATGCCTCACTGAAAAACAGGTGGAAAAAATCCAACCTGGTGGAATTACGGTGAATACCTGGTGCAATGCAGCCAGATCGCCCTTGCTCAGTGAAGGGGTGAATGAGGGGAGAAAAATCACTCCCATCCTCCCAATCCCACGACACAAATCCCTCGTCCCCATCAGCCCCTTCACCGCCTTCGTCTGGGTGGGGAGGAGATCCTGGTTGGGGAGGTGGGGGAGAAGGAGTACAGAGGGCTTCCCCACTGTCACTCCTCTTCCCTCTGCCTTTACCCTTTCCCTTTCCCTTACCCTTACGGCCTTGAGGAACATTAGGGGGCTGTGGGGATGAAATAGTAGAATACTGGGGAGCAGAAGACGTGCTGGGGAGTGGTTCCTCCCCACCTTCCCCCTCCATTACCACACCACGTGCTCTCTCACGCAACCTAGCTCGACCATGTGTTAGGGGATATTGGGGAGCATAAGACGTGCTTTGGAGTGGTTCCTCCCCACCTTCCCCCTCCCTCACAACCCCACGTGATAAGGAATGCACCCGCACTGGCCCACGTGATCCACTCTGCCGCCTCACACTATGTAGGGAGAGCAATGACTCACTCACGTCACTCTCACTTTCCCTAATCCCTGGACTTTCCGTTTCACTCCCCACTCCCTCCACTTGACTTCCTAGCTCCCCAAACAGAATGCTAGGCCCATACCTGCTCATACGACGTGGTGTGCGCTCTGGGCCACGATGTGTAATGACCTCCCGTCCATACCACGTGGCAGCACGTCCCACGGCTCCGTCCTCGTCCTCGTCCTCGTCCTCGACCTCGAATTCTGTTTCAAATCACGCTGGGGATAGGGATAGGATATACCACGTGCCTTCTTTGCCTCCTGCCCCTCTCTAGCAGCAAGGTAAGTCACATACTGCCGCTTCCTGGGTGACGGAACTTCCTCGTCACTGCTGGTGGTTTCTTCCTCCTCTGGCTGCACATAATCTTTGTCCATCTCCTCGTCGTCCAGTGGGGAATCACTGTCGCCGGTAAAGGTGTCCAGGGCGACTTGAATCTCGCTGTCTGAGAGACCTCTTTTAGCCGTGTCTGAGCAGGACCATGGATACCAGGTGAGTGGACGAGTGGCGGGCTAGCGCGGGTCGCGCGGGGTCGCCGAGTGTCCCCGCCTGGTGGCAGGTAGGGGAAGGTCAGGCGAGGGTACGTACCGCAAATCAAGCGCGAAATTTGAAAATTGTTGAAATTATGCACATTGCAATTGCACGACGTACTGGTACGTCGCCGGGACTGGCAAATGCAAATCGTTGCAACGTACCCATACGTCGACGGGACGGGGCGGGTTAAACACCAGGTTGCTTACCTCTGCGAAAGAGCAGCAACTGGAACCAAGGTGCTGAAAGCTATCACAAGCCTGAAAGGTGGTGCTAGCTACAATGTTAGAAGGACCTTTACATTCAAGCCATATGATCACTGTTTCATTACTGTGCCCCCTGCCTCATGATACTCAATTTACCCCTCCTCACTAAGCTCGAGGTCTTCCAGAATGATGGACTGCGTCTTATCCTCAATGCCCCTACATGGACCAAGCTCGGCAACCTTCAACAAGGGTCAAACGCAGAAGTCAGCAGTGAACAACCAGCTACCTTGCAAAAATTATTAATTTTTCAAAGTCAAAAGCACCAACTGAAGTCCATAGTGCACTAAGTCGCCAAGGTGACCTGTTGTATAGGAAGACTTGGATATATTGCATTGTTGAGGCCATCACTGCCATGGGCATTAAGGATGTTATGCTAAGCAAGGAAAAAGATAAACCTCACCCTACCTACATCTACCCCCCACCCTGAGAACCATCGCCCATCTGCCTCCTGACGTTCACTCCATCCTGTCCCAAAGCATCCATCCTTTCACAGTTGCTGCATCAAGAAGGTCTTGTCCACACTGACTCCATCACCACCACTAACCCTCTATTACTGTACACAGACACATCAGTAACACAGTCTCTGGTGCTGCATTCGTGTGTGAAAAAAAACACACAAACATGGCGACTTCCCGATGAGCCTCCACCCTCCAAATTGAACTCGTTGCCATCGAAGGAGCCCTCCATTGTGCACTGAGACAATATCAACCTGTTAACAAGAGTCCTCTTTTTTGCTTAAGACCTGCAGAGCCTGAGGAAACATGTCTCCCTCAACTGGGTACCCAGCCACATAGGGATACAGCGAAACTAAAGTGCTGATAAGGCAGCAAATAATGCAACCACTAGAAATACCCCTGACATTACCATAACACCCAGCTTAGCACAAACCTATCAAAATATTAAAAGAGCTGCACACAACTTATCAAGGCAAAAACATGCAAATTATGTAGACTAATCCTCACACTCAGCAACATGGTATGCAGCTGCCACCAAATTCCAACCACTCCAGGTGGATCGAACAATTCCATCTCACATTCGTAGCCACCTTCATTGCTTCAAACTTGGCTTCAAGTGTGCCAGACTATTGCTCCTGCCTGAGAACGAAGAGTAGTACCAGAATTGCAAGAAAGGCACTCACTTGCCACTACTACACTGCCTTTTAGAATGTATTGTGACTGACACCCTGAGAAGGGGTCGCCATCCAAAACCCGAGGCACTAACCTCAGCTGCCCAACTAGTGGCACAAACTTCTATCGCCACACTAATCACAACTGTCACTGTCTTCCTACCACCGAGATAATTTTGAAGACTGAAGCAGCTTCAATTAAAATGTTCATTTGTATCACTAGTTTAAAAAAAAATAATCACATTTCAGAATATTGTGTATGCATGTACACTCTCCCAAAAACCTATCAGTATAACTGCCTTGGTGTTGCTGGTATTTGAACACAACATACAGGTGGGATACTATTGTAGGGTTGGTATTCACGGCAGTGTGACAGTGAGTTGCACCTTATTCTTTTATTAATGTGACATACGTGTTCCCGTATACACACATTAGGCCTATGCATTTAGCAGGTCTGGAAGTAAGTAGGATATGTAACCGCATATGCACAGGCATTTGGTGTGCAATTTCAAGCAATCGTTCATCTTCATAAATGTTGCTGAGAACTCAACAATAGGTGTGTTGCAGGTGTCAATTCGTTTCAAATGCACTAGTAGAGTATTTACTATTGTGCAGTTTTAGCAGCATTTACAAATAGGGGTATGGGTTTTCCTTCTCGGATCTATAAAAGGACTTCGAATAGCAACATAATTTGAAAATGTTATGACATTTCTATACAATACACACGAAGAGTAGTTAAACCTATTTACCAACCCCACTGTGGATCAGCTGATTGTGGCAGCACCAGACAAGTTGCCAGTTGCCACAATATGGCTGTATTTTGACTTCCAGATCTAGATGATATATTCAATACTTTATAAGGTTAACATATTTACTTAAAAATAAGTGTTGCATACCAAGCAAAAACAGGAACATTATTTTACTTTGTGTTGTCGTTGCACTTCACCCACGAAACTCATTCGCCGTTCGTTGAGAATGTATATTCATCAAAGAATATGACGTCGTCCGAGAAATCTGCTTTATCAACGTGATTCACACATTTCATACGTTGTTCCATAATTCGTTGTGTGAGCTCTGGATTTCTAGCAGGTGTGCAGTGCGTCCAAGCAAGTCTCTGACATGCAGCCTATCTTCGATGGTTTCTGTCGATGACAAAATATTGCGAATGTGGCTCGAATCACAGCAAAAGTTGATGTACTGGATGATGCAATCTAGGGAATGTAGAAAGACCATGGAGACGTCACAGATAACACGTGGAAGGATTACTGCTCTTCACAACATGGGCCACAGCGATATTGATACAGCACGATGTCTCGTTATATCTCCCCACACAGTAGCATGGCGAGTCAACAGGTTTGCTGACATTGGCACCACCATAGACAAGCCAAGGTGTGGCCGTCCACGCTGCACAACAGCTAAGCAAGACCAGGCTATCTTAGCTGCGTATGATGCGGACCCCTTTACTCCTACAACATCTATATTACGTCAATATGACATCAGGTGCACGTAACAAACCATCAGAAATAGGCTACACGCCAGGGGCCTGTGTGGACATAAACCAGCTCACAAACCAGAGCTAACCGAACGAAATATGGAACAGCGTTTGGAGTACGTTCTGAAGTATGCAAATGAAGGCGAAGATTTCTGGAACAACGTCATATTCTGTGATGAAAAGAAATTCTCAACAGATGACGAGTGGGTTTCGTGGGTGTGGCGCGAAGACAAATCAAGGTAAAACGATATTCCTGTCTCTTTGCTTGTTATGCAACATTTGCGACGAAATACGTTGTTACTTAAATATGTTACCCCTGTCGTATCCTACACTCTCTACATAACCCTTGGTATGCTTCGCACTCAGTCTCGCCAAGTACGGTGAACGGCTGCCACTAATGAGTAGTTGGTAGCGTGTGACAGTAGCAGCAGAGAGTGTGGAGACAAGCCCAGAGGGGGCCTACAACCTCATAGGTTAGGACAACAAGATATTAAATATCCCTTTCTGCCCCAGACTTCCAAAAATTAACAGTTCCACACTAAGGTTACAAAACACAGAAACAATTTTTACTTTAATTTTTAACAATCTGTTACAGAGTATTTACACTACTTCAGAAACAAGTTACACAGCTATAACATTAACTTAGTATCCCGAGTCTCATCTCGACACAAGGGAAGTCTCAATCGCTTATTTATGTCTTAACAGCAGTTAAGTGCTAAACTTGATAGCCATATATGACTTCAGTCTACTTATCCAAAAGACTAGACAACCATCCATGAGTGTTAAAGGTTCACCTAAATGTGATAAGTCTTACTCTAAGTTAATTCTACTTCTTAATTAATATTCGCCACGACCTGGAATATACGTGTCAAATAATATAGTTGGTTTTCCGAGTAGGGACTGCCGGTACTTTACTTTACTTTAACGGCACTTATTCACTTTGCGTTTCTCTCCCGCAAGACTATTCTTCAAATACTTATACTCATCAGTACCGCGAAACCCATGGTCGTGGCTGAGTTCTGCCCGTCTGTCCCAGCTGGACACAAGACAATTCCTGTCTGACTGCCAAACCCTCTCTAGCCCCATCTCTCTCATGAGTGTGCTTATATACACTTCCATACGGATATTGAGTCACTAATACACTATACTACATCCCAGTATACACTCTCTGCTCTCACCCACTGGCACACCATTATGGGTGGAGATTTCACAGATGACAGCCACCCTCAGGACCCTAGGGCACTCCAAGTACATTAGCCTCTGCACCCCGGCCCCTCAAGAATTATTATTAATCTACGTCCTGGGTGTTTTTTGCCCCTCACATAGTCACCCTCCTTACATAGTCACCCTCCTTCTCCCATCACTCCCTTATTCACTTCATTTATTCTTGTGTTTCATCTTCCCTTTCCTCTGCAATTCTCTCCAGCCCTCGCTGTCTCCTAGTTCCCTGTGCTCTTTTCCACCCTATGCTGAGCACGTGCCAAAACCTCAGCACCATGCTTACGTCGGAGTGTTTTAAACGCTGCCTTCAGGAATTTCTGACGCTGGCGATCCATTGTCCTATCGTCCCTCGCTCCATATTTGCCTGTCCCACATCCGCCTTCTTCTTCACTCCTCCTTTCTCCGCCTTCCTCCTCTCCCCCTCTACTCCCACTCGACCCAGGCCTCGGTCTGAAGGGGCCGTGTGAGTAAGAGTTGGAGATGACTTCAGGAGCAGAGGTATTCGGGTGGGCGGCAAGTACATGATCGTTGCAAGCCCGACACCCCTATAAATTGCTGAATTATACTGTCTACAATTGGAAGCCAAAATATAGTCAAATTGTGGCAACTTGCAACTTGTATAGTGCTGCCATAATCAGATGATCCACAATGGGGTTGCCAAATAGTTTTTTTAATTTCATTACTTTTATTGTATAACAAATCTTGTGCCATTGCCTAATAATGTTGCTAATCGAATCCTTTTTTATAGGTACGAGAGGGAACATGTGAAGCCGAGTAAGAGAAGTGGGAGAATAACAGCAGGATTGTTTGGATGGATAATCGCAGCAGGTGTCAGTGAGCTAGCAGATGTTGGTGAGGGACGCTTCACTGCTGGCAATTATGTGGAGATACTGAACGAAGTTCTCCTTCCTTCTCTTAGGACACTCTCGTTCCCTGACACAACACAGTTTCATATAGTTCATGACAATAGCCCAATCTGCACATCCCATATTGTAAAATCGTGGTTCTACAATCATTCAGAAATTACACTTTTGCTACATCCTCCCAGGTCTCCTGATCTGAACCCAATTGAGCACATTTGGGTGGCGATGACAAAATTATGTGCGGAAAATGTCACACAACGGAGCCGAGCAGCTGTCATAGGATCCACTCAGAGGGCGTGGGAGGAACTTAGGAACCCCAAAGGGCAGGCTCTGACGGAGTCACCGGTAACCTCTATGCCCAGTCATCTTAACAGTGTACTGGGTGCAGGTGGTGGATATACCGAATACTGACTGGTAATGAGATGTTGAAATTACTGTATATTAATTTATGAATATATTCATGTGATTCATTACTACTGCCAAACGTAGACGTCTTCACTATTTGGGAACTGATGAAGGCGAAAGACCACTTTATATTACTGTATTGTGTTTTCCTCTGTTTTCTTTTGTTTTGTTTTTAAGTTATGATATTAACATTAGTTGTATGCTATGCATAAATATATATTTATTTCACTCACATTGATTTTTTCACCCTTTATCAATGAATGCTACTAAAAATGGAGATGCAAATTCCTAAACGATTAACAGGTACGAAATCTACATTTGGCACCTTGATCAACAGGCGTACCAACACCTTCCAGGTTTCTTGGCAATGTACAGTCAGGGAAAGTTCCGCATTACCCACTGTTTGGAGCATTGGTGGTCGATGAGTAGTCATGAAGACGCAGCCAGACCCCACATGTCTGGTAACTGTGAGTGGAAGGGAGAGTGGCCAGGGGTGGGAGGGTTTGGAGAGTTTCTCACGTCACAGTATCAATACCCAATGATAATGCGTCTGACTTATTCTTAAAGTGCAAGAGCGGTATGTTATTTAGCCAATATCACACTGTTCTGCGTCTGTCCACACGACTGCATGTATAATACATGTTTACTCTCAAACCTATGCTTCTTTGCTTTCGTTTTGTAATGTTCGATAGGAAAGATAGCTACAGAGACTGATTAGGGATTCCCATGTCATTCTGTCTAAAGGAAAACGAAAATCTGTTAATCGCTCATATAGATTTTTTAAAATTATTACACACCACCCTAGACTCTAAGTCTGAGATGAATAATAACCATAATCACAGTGAAATGTTTGCAGGCAGATGCTTATAATGGGAAGACAGAGGATAAATAATTAGACAAATTTATAAGAATTTTACACACACACACACACACACACAAAATATATGTTATATCATTACGAATATCTTCTGTGGAAACGTCTCACGTTAAAGTTGAGAAAGAATGAATGTATTCAAACCTCTGACTGAACCTAAACATCCATAACTTTCCTGACAACACAAACTCTACAGACATCTACACAATTTTTAACCCCTAAACCGCGGGGTTGTTTTTACTTGACTTGCGTGTCTCGCGGGCATATTCGAGCTCCGACAGACTCTCTAAAAATATTTGTCAAAAATCAGTTATTAGTCCTGGAATATTAAAATTACATATGCATATGGCACATACCTTCAGCTTTCTCCTGGGATGTTTGTTGAGTCTTCGTCGAGTACCGTAGGACTTGTGGAGACCTCTGAAGTTGGGTAACGAAGTCTCCACTTTACACTTCCCGACAACCCGTAATATGATTACCACAGCCTGATATTACCACTAGAAACACTATTCTATGATTCTCAAATAGTTTGGAATCCATACTCCAAAAAAAAAAAAAACACCATGAAAGCAATGAAAATTGCAAGCGCGTATGACCCTCCCACTTGCAATCGTTCGCAGCTGGTGTTCTGTCATTTATTATTCATAAAAACACTCACACTTTATATTTCTATTACTATATAACACTTATATATATCTATTGTCTTTATCCATAAGTTTCCTTCAGTAATAGTAGTTTATTGTCACAGTAGGCATTCAATTTCTCTTTCAGTAAAATACGTAGGATTCACTTACTCATCCTGTACACTAGCGCTGAGAGTGAATTTGTCACTTTCACTTTCATAACTCATAGTAATCATACATGCTAGAGTGAAACTTTCACTTTCATTACTCCTAGTATATATACTCTATCTATCTATCTATTGCCAGACACCATAATCCTGTAAGGGGTGGCCATTTGACTTTGAGTTATTGGTTTTACGGGGAGGGGCACTAACCCTCCACCAACCCACTTGTTGACACGTAGGGAGAACGTATGGGTTGGTTATATGGTTGCCACGTAGTGTTGTAAATGGTTCCTTGGCTTACAGGAAACCATTTGGCTTGTCACTCAATGTAAAGCCACCTGTAAAGGAAAGAAGAGCAACAAGAAGTGACAGGAAAGATGGGAAATATAGGAAAAGAGGAGGGCAGGCACAGAAAATGAATGATAATGGCTAAGGAAGAAGTAGGCAGCACTACATTCATGACGTCACATGATGGTGTGGTAGTAACAGCACACTGTGACTGCAAAGCTGGTCAAGGTGAAGATTATTTTTGTTTGGATATTATTCATATCAAAACACAAACAATATTACAGTATTATGTGGTTTCTATAGTTATTAGATAGTAGTTCAGTATTTGTTTTTATATTCATGATTCTTATCTTACAGTAGTTCGTGTTCTTATAATACTACTCATTTACATTTCTATTTACATTCTCTATTTTATTTACATTATTTACATTTCTGTTTTATTTACACTGTGTTATGCACTGTCACTTGCAGTAACTTATAAAACTCTTTTCCACTGTTCACTTATATTCACATTCATTGCTTTCACTTGCTGTTTACACATTAGTTATATACATTTCCACTTGCACTGTTTTACTCACCAGAAAGATCGTAGTCACTGTCTATCATTTTCATTGACAAATTAGCCACTTCACGTTCCACAGCAGTCACTTAGCCCTTTACCCCTTTCCACACGAGGTTTAGTATGGGTAGAGGTCACAGGGCCCTTTGCATGGGGCTAAAAAGCGGCGGAATTGGACAGGCGCGAATCCGACGTGCTTTCACCTTGAAAGATGACAGTAAACTGAATACAGTGTGGTGGTCTGGCTAGGGGGAGTGCAATGCTGCCAATGTCAGCGTGGTGACAGCTGCTAATATATACACTATGAAATGATTGGCAGGAAATCTAGACAATACATAATAAATTAGGTAGTTCCAGGTGAATGTAAATATCACTTAGGGTTCTCCCTTCCTTTCTTATATATAATTTTATTACAAGAATAAATTATACGGCATATTTCAAGGGGAAATAAACAGCGAAAATTAGAGAACGAGTGCATGTGAGGTGTTGTCAGGTGATAATTAGTTATTAGTTATCACTTCGAGTTCCTGTATGTTTCTAATAGTAAATATCTCTATCTTCAACTGTTTTCAGGTTATAGCCCTCTGATAATCCGTGACCTCCATTCTGACCTTTCAGGTTCACCCAGTTACCTCCAGAATTGAATCATTTCCTTTGGGGACCAGAATCATTTCCTTTGGTCTAAGAATAGGGCATAGGGCTTATTTCAATGGATGAAATCAGTGGAAAATTCCAGGGAAGATTTACTTAGCATAGCACGACCAGGCAGGCGAGACGAGAGGGTAATGGAGGGGAGGTAGGGAAGGGAGTCAAGAACGGGGAGAAATGGCTAAATTGTCAACAATGGATGGGAGTACAGATGAGATTAGGAGTGCTGACTAGTGTTGAACATTGGCAGTACTAATAGATGATACAAGCCACCACTTGAAAGCACGGGCGAATTCAAAATAACACAGAATCACAAAAGTGACGCCCCGCGGTTGAGGGGTTAAAAAATGCTAGTATCATATTGCCATCCATCCTTACTAAATTAATTCAAACACACCGTTCAAGTCATACATTACAGAGTTACACATGCTTCCCAACCTACCACCAAACCCTCCTCTGCTCCCAACCCCCCGCCTCCCCCTCCTTCACACTCACAGTTACCAGACACAGGAGGTCTGGCCGCTGCTTCACATTCCCCTGTCTCACATCAGTGCTTCGTGAGATGGGTAATGCGGAACTTTCCCTGACTGTACCAGAATGTTGTGTTCCTTGACGTCCATTTTCGTTTGATTTATTGCCGATACTTTTTTGGGAGAGTGTACGTGTATGTGTAGAAACATGTGAATACATACACCAAAGCAAACATACTGTATATATGCATGTATATATTCACTTTAAAGACAACTCATTTGAGAACCACTGGTGTGCTGCCAACCGCAAGAGCCCAAGCCAATAATCATGTTAGCAATAATTAACAACACACACACACACAAACACACACACACACACACGTCATAGAAAAATACAGTGTTTTGGAAGAGTGAGATCATGGTTTTGAGAACAGAGAAAACAACCTGACTGCTGAAAGGCTACTTGCTAGGAGAGCATAAAACGGAGGGGGAGGGGGGATAAGGATGAAAGTGGTGTTCATGAGAGGAACTAAAAATTATGTAATATCATACACTGTACTTTAATTAAGCATTGGTTGCCAGTCAACGTAGAAGAAAGAAAACTCTGAATGCAAACCTTAGGTTGTCTGGTAGGAGCAGTGTTCCCAAGCTTCCCCAAAATGAGAGAAGATTGAGAGGCTCAGAGGATGCCATAACTACCCTGGGCCACAATAAATGGGCAAGTTTGTATTGATGTATGGATTATGATAGGTGTAAAGAAGAGGGTAGTAGTGGTGAATGTGATTAAGAATTTAACCCGCCGTGTCCCGGCAGATTTTTCACCAATGCCCCCCCCCCCGCCAATCCCGGCTGATTTTAGGAAAGTATTTTTTTTTTTGGCTAAAACCTCCGCCTTTTATGAGAAACATCGATAATTCAGAGAGAGTGCTCAGTTTAGTTTAGAAATACGGTAGATGTAAGAATACCTTTTCCTTGTTACCGTGTTCTCTCAGGCCAGGCTCAAGAGAAAACGTTTTCAATGGGAGGGGTAGCTATTTCAAACCATTCATAACTGGTTAGATATTTATTTGGTACGAATTTATATGTAGTACAAGAGTATAATGGTTTTCAGACAATATTATAGGCATTATAAGCGTTGTTCACTCACCAAAAACATCAACATATGGCACCTTCTTTTACGACGTTACCACCTCATCATTTCTGCTTGTTTCTTCCTCTGGCCTATTTCTTCTTCGTCCTCCACCTCAGGAATCACTTTCGCCTTGAATATTCATCATTGGAGAGACCGTGGTGCGACATGTCTTTACTGGCCAGGTCACTGCTAACAGGTGAGTTGCCAAGAAAATGGCGTGCCGGGGTGGAGGGGGGGCCAGGTGGGGCCAGGCATTATCCCCGCCCGGTGTTGGGTAGAGGAAGGTCTCCCACATATGCCTACCCAAAATCACCCATCAAACTTGAAAAATGTGCAAATGACGGACCTCACAATTGCACAATGTATGGAAATGTCATCAGGTGTCACTGTGACAAAACGTGGTGACGTATCCATACGTCGTCGGGACGTGGTGGGTTAATGTGCGATGTGATGGCACTGTGTGAAACTAAAATGAAAGGGTGTGACATAGAAGAGTAGGAGGGTGTGAAAGGTAACATACTGGGTATGAATGCATGTGGAGAATGCAAAGAAGGAAATGTTTTGCTGATGAAAGATGATGGACAGAAGGGAATGAAAGATTATAATTGTATGAGCTAGAGATATATGTACAAGTATGTCAAGGGCCAGTTCAGAAGGGTGAAAGTGGCAGTGATTATAGCATACATGCCTTGTGAGATGGGTCAGCAAAAGATTAGTTTTGGGATCAGTTGGATGAAGTGCTAGAGCAAATGGCCAGGAGATACAGAATGTTTGTGAAAGGTGATTTGAATGGGGAAGTTGACACAGGCCAACTCCCCATTCTGGTGAATAATATAATGGATAGTTAGGAGCACCAGTGGTGAATGATAATGGAAACTGATAAAAGGAATGTGTTAGGAAAGCACAGTGTGCATTTGTAACTCGTACTTTAAGCATAAAGATTTACATATATATACATGGTACAGAGGGAACTAAAACAGTGCTGAGAGAAGCCTGATTGATTACGTGCATGTGGAGAGAACGATACTTGGAACTGTTGTGAATACGAAGGCGGTAACGGTGAGAAGATGATGCGGAGGTTTTTCTGATCATGTGACTGGTATGCAGGGTTTAGCTGAGAAGAGTGAGATGGATAAAGAGAGAGAAAGAGAGCAGTCAGGACAATTGACTAAAAATGGAGAAGCTGAGAAACAGAATGGCTGATGAAATCCAGGCAAAAGTAGTGGAGGAGTTAGATGCAATGAACTGGAAGCAAATGGATATGGACAACTTGTGAAACCCGTGAAGAGAATGTTTTTGGGGATTGCCAAAGTAGTGTGTGGTGTCGTAAGGTTAGCAAAGGTTCAGTGTAATGGGATGAAGAGGTTGAAAAGGCAGTGGAAGAAAAGAGGATGAAGTGATGAGAGTGGATGGGGAAGAAACTCAAATGAAAGAAGAGAATACATTGAGAGTAAGATGCATGAGAAACGATTAGTAAAGAGGAGAAAGGAGGTAAATGAGGAACTTGGAAAATGAATGCCAATTACTCTAAAAGTGGGAAACTGGTGTGGAAAGTGGGCCGAAAATGTAGAAGTGAAAGTGTGAAAGTGTGAGGAATGGAAATGGAAGGATACTAGCCACTGGAAGTGAAGTAAGATTCAGATGGAAAGAATATTTCCGACGGCTGATGACTAGCAACAGTGAATGAGTGGCTATAAACATGACTGTTTTGAGTCGTGTGTAGAGAGGGAATGTTGTGCCATGAAGCATAACACTGGCAGAAGTGAAGAATGCTGTGATGCGGCTGAAGAATGCACAAGCAACAGGGGTTTATGAGGTGTATGAAGAGATGATTAAGTGTAATGAAGAGACTAGAAGGAAGTGTTTGTTTGAGCTTTTCAAGACACGGATGAGTAAAAACATAACAACAGGGTGAAAAAAGACAGAGATTGTACTCCTGTACAAGAACAGAGACAGGTGAAGTGATTGCAAAAAATATCGTTGAAAATCTCTTGGGTGTTACAGGAAAGATATTTCGAAGAATTATTGTACAGAAGGTGAGGGATATAACAGAATGCCTGTTAGTGACGAACAGGGTGGCTTTAGGAGTGGAAGAGAACGTATGGATGAAATATTGCAATGAGACAGTGAAGGCTCGTGCAAAAGACAGATTTCCTGTTTGATGCTATGGTAAATGGAGGGATACTGAATATGGTGTGGGTTTCAGAACCTGAGTACAATGACAGAAAAGAGAGGTAAATGTGCAAAATAATTGGAAAGTCGAGTAGCACAGGGAAGGAAAGTGGCTGGTGCTATGAAGGTTTGATAAGAAGCAGAGGTCTGAGTGAGGCAGCTGTGAAAGGCTTGCCTGGAGGAGTTTTAGTGCCAACTCTAACATGCAGGTGTAAGACAATGATATCATGAAAATGAAAAAAAAAAAAAAACAAGAGTAAAAGCAGTGACGGTAGGACTGTTGAGGAATGTGTGTTGAGTGGGGGGAGTGGATAGGAAAAGGGTAGTGTGATTTGTGAAAGATGCTGAGTAAGGAAGTCACTGGAAACCAGATTTGGAGAAAGTGTGCACAAATGGTATGGGAATGTGGAGAGAATGGTATTGAACAGAGTGGTGAAGGTGAGAGGAGATGTGATGAGCCTAGCACAAGGTGGACAGATATGGTAAATGAGTGAGAGTGATGATTCGGAGGCGGTGGCTCAATCGGTAGAGAGATGGCCTGCAGTCCTACCGGACCCATGTTCAAATCCCCGCTGGGGCAGGGAACAGTTTAAGGATCTGAATTTTCAAAAGCAGACTTTCCTGATCTACCAGAAGACCCGCCGACATTTCGTAAAAATACCCCTGCTAATACCAATACACCAGTCCTGTAGCCCTAGCATGTATTCAATATGGATGGAGGGTGTTAGCTCCGAAGTGGTGACATGCAGAGGTTTATGGTATGTAGGAGGACGACTGAGCCTTGAGAGCAGGCTGTGAAGCCTATGCCCAGAGCCGGACACATAAAAAAAAAAAAAAAAAAAAAAGAATGTTTCAGGGTAGGGAACCGACAAGCGATAGAGCTGGTTGGAATTTTGTGCTGAGGAACGTAGGACCAGGATTTGGCACTCCATTTTATCCTGACAGTTATCAGACTGACTCTGCCGGAAAGGTGAATGTAGAACTACGTGCGGAATGTTTTTTTTTTTTTTCTTACTTTTTTTTTTTTTTTTTTACTTATCGGGTGGAGCTAGAGTGCCGAGAGTCTGAGTGGTGTGTAAAAAGGAATGTTGGTCATTCAACATGTAAACAATAGTATCTCATTGTCATTTTTTTTTCTGGCTCTCTGGACTCTACCACATCCCACCTTAGGCTGGGAAAAGAGATGTGGATGATGATGATGATGATGATGATGATACTTTTACTGTCATTAGTATTGGCTTAATCATAGACCACGGTTTTCACCAGTGACGATAACTGGTGCACAAGAGCAACAACATCAGTAATAACAATGATGATGATGATGATGATGATGATAATAATAATAATAATAATAATAACAATAATAAAATTTATGAATAGGGCCAATCTTGATACTAATAATACGTTCCACCAGCGTTTACCCTGCATAATTATTGAGTGGTTTTTCATAAACCTGACTCATATAATTCGTACGATGTTAGGTCACGGTGTTTGCATGATGATGAGCAAGCACCAAATCCCTTTAATGAAATCCAATATATAGCAAAAGAGTAATCAGCAACCACTCACTTTTTCCATTCATATACCGGGTTATAAACACCTGCCCCTTCACTATGAACCAGATTGCTGCCAACCACACTCGGCGAGTTGCCAGATGTCCCCACGATCTTGTTAAATGTGTATCGACATACATGAAGCCCATTGTACCATTGTCCCTTTCAAGGCAGTGAAACCCTAGTTTTCTATATCAGCTAAAGCCAGACTATCAGATGCAGCTGAAAGCGAGTCATAAGAATTTTGAAGTACTAATATTGTTACCACTAATCCTCCTCTCTTGGCCTCTGTGTGTGTGTGTGTGTGTGTGTGTGTGTGTTTGGGTGCACTTTGTCACTGAGTCATGTAGACACCGTCAGCCTCAGGGAGAGTTCAGAGAGAAATGATTCGGCAACATCTTACCTTCGTTCGGGAATAGATTAGACAGTTCCTCTACTCAAACCATAAAATAATAATAATAATAATAATAAAAGGTATTTTGACATTAACCTAACCTATACCTAACCAATTTGGACTTAACCGAAAGTTAACATAGCATAAAACCCTTTTTCTTTGGGGGGGGGGGGGAGGACGAAGGTGCGACAAGCCTTCTCTCGAGGCACTTGATCCTACGTTGCCAACTTGACTTGATGACCAAGTATACCTGGATTTTCGTTGTTGTTGTTGTTGTTGTTGTTGTTGTTGTTGCTGCTGCTTGGACAGCTGTGTTCTATTGCAACTAATGACAGACAGTTTGATTCAACTCTAACTGACCATTCGAGCCTGGGAGTGGTAATAAGGTCAATATTTTTTTTAGGGAGAGAACACAAGTAAAATTTTTACTTGAATGTCAACAAAAGATTTTACTTAATCTTGTAAGAGGCACCAGTATCAACCGTTTCACCATGTAGGCTACAGCTCTTTTTCAAAAATTTTATTCCACTTCAGAAAATGCTACTAAGGTAAAAAGGGGAAAATCTTTTTCCAGTGATCACTGACTGATAACTATGAACTCAGTTTGTTCCAGTTAACACCAGACTATTTTATCTACATCAAGGATACCGACCATAGTCATTGGGTTAAGCTGAGATTACTTTTATATCTCCCTCGGTACGATGATATACTTAACTTTTGTTCTTCCCTCGAACGATTTTGTTCAACATAGGAAGGATGTCTTAAAGTGAATGGACTATTAAAAAAAAAAAAAAAAAAAAATTCTAGACCAATTTTGTAGAAAGGTTTCAGGTGTAGCAAAGATGAAGGGATGCATCTATGAGAAGAATCTGTTAGAGATGAAGAATATCGGGAATGGTCAAATGCTAGACCATAACTATCATACAGTTTTCATTCTATTCGAACCAAACGTGGAAGGACTGAGAGTCAGCCAAAGGTAAAGTGATTAATTTTTGAGAACCGATTGGTCAAAAGTATACAAGGCAACGTCAGTTCAAACAATTTTGATCCTATACAGGGTAAATTCAGTGGAAGTGTTGTGGGTCCGGCAAACAGCTATGTAATTACCTCTTGGGAACAAGTGATCAGTGGTCATGAACACGAGAAAAGTCAAATATTCGGCCATGAGATCATTTGCAGGATTCGGATGTTGAACTCTCTGAATCTTATATCTTTTCCCGCTATATTCTAGTCTCGCAAAATGATATTATGCACAGCAGGAAAGATCCCTCATGGTGAAAGGGATAACCATGATCTCATTTAGCCCATTCGCTACATTTTTTTTTTTTTTTTTACTCTTCCTACCATTACACGATTTCATTTACCCAGTTAGAGGGTTAAAGGACAGACATGCAAAGAAAGAGAGTAGAGGTAAAAATGGGAGGGCTGGCTGGATCTAGGAACCGAGAGCTTTACAGAAATCCAAACGACCTATCATTCGACCTTACATGGGTGTGGGGAAAAAATGTGTATCTTAATCGTCTCTGTTTTATCTATTGTCACCATACCTTCTACGCACACATTATTACACTTCTCAATCGTTTGCCTCCATTAACCCCTGAATCTAGGTATTGCCGTTCTTAATTTATTCTTTCTCCTACAAGACGAATTCATTAAACTCAAAAAGATCTGATGTACTGATTTGATTTAAAAGGTCCCTTTAATGCTGGATAAGGCAAGAATAAAATATTTCACCGGAATCAAAGGGCTAAAAATCCTTCATGGATCTCAGTTTTTCTTACAATATGCGTTCTAGGTACTCCATCATTGGACCCAGGTTCAAATCCTGGCTGGGGCAGGGGTCAGTGTAAGGATTTGAATTTCATAAAAAGAAGACGTTCCTGATCTACCAGATGACCCGCCGACATGTCGTAAAAATACCCCCGCTAATACCAATACACCAGTCCTGTATGAGACAGCCCTAGCATGTATTCAGTATGGACGGTGGGTGTTAGCGCCGAAGTGGTGACATGTGGAGGTGTAGGAGGACTACTGGGCCTTGGGATAGGCTACTGCCCCCAAGATATAGGCCCTGAAGCGTTTGCCCAGAGTCGGACACATAAAAAAAAAACAAAAATCATGCAGGAACGTTTCCATAGTTGAAAAAGGCAAATGTAATTCATGAGCTATAGTTATTGTTGACTTACATTGACGTCAGACAACACATGTAAAACATATTTACAAATTTCGTCAAATAACACGTTGATAACCTGCACCTTTAACCCATATCACATACCTTGTTTCTTGATACTTGAAAAACATGAGACGCATGTGATTCATGTATAATAGATTCGTGCCTAATAATATGATTCATGTATAATATGATACGAAATCGGACGCACTTTTAAATGGTAAGTTGCCAGGGTACGATAATGACAACCTCAGAGTCGTGTCCCGCGACTATAGTGGTACTAGGCACGAATCAAATATTTTAAACTGTAATTTCCTGTGATACGTGCCTACAGCTTTTGCTGCACCCACAAGGAAGGCCAAATACAGTGTTTGTCTATAAATGTGTCAGTCTTGCTTGCTTGTTTATTTACTAACACTCACTTCCTGGGCTCCTGTATCATTTGGAAGAAATGAATCCAGGCCTTATGCCGGGTATGTTAGGAAAGAGAGATTTTGCACTGTGGTAAACCTCCGTCCTGACCAGATTTCAGGCAAGGTAAGACCCCCAAGGGCCGCCCACCACAGAGTGAGTGGGATGCCAACAAATGCCGTTATGCACTGCCATAGTTTTCTGTTTGTTATTTTTACCCAGTAACGCAAAATTCGGCATTGTGATACACCTTCAGTTTGGCCACTTATAGGCAAAGCGCAACTCCCATGGACCGCCCTCAACGTCCACAAGGAGAGCGCGGCATCCTGATATCCAGGCCAAAGTCATTATGCATGGCCATAGTTATGAACTAAAGAACTTAAGCCTGATTTTTTGACAGAGTGGATGCCTGCAAGTCGTCCCCCACAGGGAAGCGGGTCCCAGGGATCCCGGTCAAAGCTGTTATGCCCAGTCACACACACACACACACACACACACACACACACACACACACACACATATATATATATATATATATATATATATATATATATGTATGTATGTATGTATATACATAATCTCTCTCTCTCTCTCTCTCTCTCTCTCTCTCTCTCTCTCTCTCTATATATATATATATATATATATATATATATATATATATATATATGGAGCCTCTGTGGTACAGTGGTAAAGTGTGCGTTTTCGTACACTGGAGAGCGGGGGTTCGCGCCCCGCCAGGGTAATAAACTTTGGAAGCGTTCTTCCGGCCATGTACTACATTCGAGGACACGAGGGGTGCTGTGGTTGAACAAGTGTTGCGAACAAGTGTTGCATACTGCAAAGTACGTTTGCACCCAGTCGGCTTGTGCGGGCCGATTACACTTGGTTCACAGACTACACACACATCCAAAGCCACTACAACACTACAGTTACACTTACAAGCTCTTCTCACCCTACATAAAATCTCTATCAGACAGCCTAAGCCACTTGGTAGAGATACATTGGCTGTATCGTTCATACTTCTGTCGGGATAGGCCGGTCCTGCAGTGGATACTCAAACGGCTAACGATGATGATGATGATTATATATGTATGTATATATATATATATATATATATACATATATATTTTAGGAATATGAAATATTGCGGAGAGGTAATCTTCACTTGGCCATATCCTAGGCAGGGTGGGATCTTCGAGGGTAACTCCCTACGATGGAGGCGGCCTCCTCGGATCCCCACCAAAACCATACTGCAAGATCATACTGTAGCTTTGTGCGGCACATAAAATTTTGCACCATGTTTTAAGCAGGGGTGGACTCCACAGCCACCTTGCTTAGTGGCTGGCCGCCGAAGACAACGTCTTTTTTTTTTTTTTTCTTAACCCAAGAGCAAGAAATTTTGCAAAGTAGCAGACCATTATCCGGCCCAAGGATTAGCCTTGGTGGCTCCCACATGGGGTCGTCCCTTCCCTGTAAATACCTGTTTCTGTCTCCATGTCATATCGCACGGGTAGGTGCGGCTGTTACAGGCGTCCTTTTCATTTTCTTCTCCAGACCCGAAAAATGAACTTATTTTTGATGGACCAATCTCAACACTGTCCTTTCTCTTGTGATGTCACAGTTACTGACAAGCACGCCCGCCAGGAGTGAACGTGACTACCATATGATTATAAAACATTAAGTAATTATCTTCTGCTCGGCGACTATGTCAGTTTTAAATACGTTGTAAATTAGAACATGGTAACTGAAAATCGTTCTCATATGAGACCGACAAATAGTAAATATAATACGCCATTTCATAGCCTTCCTACATAAGAATGAAACCGTTCATGTAGTTTATGTATACACGCTGTGGAAAGTAAGGGAGAGAAGCAGAGTGGAGGCAGGAGGAAGAGAAAAGTATGAAGCAAAACGGAGCTTAAAAACTTGCCTCAATTAGCCTTTTCTTTGCGTCGGACGAAAAGGGTGTTTTATGCCGAGTAGTGCCAGGCGATTTTATTCACCTGAGAGAAAAACTTGCGCTTCAAAAAGGCTAAGCAATCGAGAAAGCAATTAGTGAGGTTGAGAAGAAAGTAAGATTAGACAGGAGGAGAACATGCGAATAAGGGATCATGTCGGGTAATGCCAGACGAGTTTATTCACCTGAGAAGAGAAAATAAAAACGCAGCATAAGTTGTAAGAAGTCACGAAAACTATCAATGAAGGAAAAATGGAAACAAGATAAAGCAGGAAAAGAGAGAAGGCTAGAAAAATAAGACAGAAAAGAGCATGTCTGGATCTGTAACAACAAAGAAGGCGAACAGAGAAAGCAAGAGAAAGCGGAGATAATATAACCATATATTACATGGTGGAAAAAATGCCAACAGAAATAGTAAAAGAAAATAAATAATAGCATGTAAGACAAGAAATATCACTATCTTCGACATCGACAGAGAACGCGAATAGTGATTACTCTCCCTCCGTTTCTTTTTCTCAATCAGTGCAAAGCCTTCGAGTATAAAGTAATCCTTTTGATACTGTGGATTTAGTCAAGTAATCTGATACTGAAGAACACGGTCGTATTTTTTTTTAATAACACACAGACATTCCTAAATGTTCATGGTTGTCTATATGAATTTGGGTAGAGATAATCCAAACCCAGTTCTTGCAGAAGACTGCACACAGTAAAGATGTTCATGTGTTCGATGTCATGGCATGGCAAGGAGTTATACTGAAACTAATTCAGTGGGAGGTAAACTTCTCGTCTGAGGAAGTGTAGCTGGAATTGTGAGCATTATTATTCTGTATGATACACTTTGGCCAAGGGTTAACGAGGGAAGCTTAGAGAAGCAAAGTAGGGTGTTTGAAAGTTTTTGCCATCGCCACAGTCTGAAGTTATATGTTGAGAATATAATGTGAATGATATTGTGAGCTATTCACACAAAGCATGGTTAGTGACAGTGGGTTGGAAAGAGAATGAACATTACCATCTCAGAACCTCTTTAGCTCTTTCGCTACGATGGCGTCATTTTATATTTTGATTTTGCTTTTGTCAAGCCATTTTATTCAATTTAAATTAGATTTCCGGTAGTGACATTGGTATATCAAGAGAGAGAGAGAGAGAGAGAGAGAGAGAGAGAGAGAGAGAGAGAGAGAGAGAGAGAAGCACCAGAAAGTGTTTTCTTTAATCATTATGCTTTTATGTATAAATCAATGACAACACGTGAGATACAGGACGAAAATTTTATGTTTGCACACTGTCTGAGCTCTTTCTCTTTCACGGATGCCTAAGACTGATTAAGTTATATTGTTAATCCACTGTATCTGTGGGAGTAGGCTGTAGCATTAATCAAATTGTGCAGTACTCCCAAGGTGGATGGAAAGCAAGTGACAGGGAGAGCTGAACCTCCCGTTTTCCTGGCCCTTGGGAGTAGCTTCTCACCATCTCCATTTGTTATCTCCTTCAGTGATTCAGTAACACGAAAAGTGGGCCAGCATACTCTCCCACACAATTGCCTCCAGCTGTCAGTACCAAACTACATGCACATTACAAACCACACATCCTATTCTAAATTTAGCAAAATGGAGTCTCATCACCCAGCCCCGGACTCCTCAGGGAGGGGGGAGCCATTAATTCCCACGTCCTCCGCCCCTCTCCCTGTGACGACCAAATGAGATATATGGAGCGACTGTCTGACTCACTCTTTATTAATTTCTGCAACATTAGTGGCCTTTCCTCTAATTGTCTCTCTGCCGAACAGCACCTCTCTTCCTTCCCACTTCACTATCTCTTCCTCACTGAAACTCAGCTGTCTGAGCCTACTAAGAGCAAATCCCTCTCTGCATCCTCCTCCTTTCTCTATATTCACTTCAGATCCAAAGGTGTAATATGTAGGTACACAACAACATATCTTGCCCCTGCGTTCCTGAATTTGATTCTTATGATTTCTCTACTCTCTGGATTCGGCGATCCTGTCATTCTCTGACGAAATATGTCCGTGCTATATAGTTATCCCCTAATTCTACTAACTGTGAATTATTCTCCTACTATCTTACTTCTAAAATGGAATACTTCCTATAAATTTCTCTTTTTTCTGAAATCTCCCTTCCAGATGACTTCAATGTTCACCACCACCTTTGGATCTTCTCATCTTTCATTGATCCACCTGGTGAACAAGTCTCCAATTTTTCTGTCCATAATGACCTTCAGTAGCTTGTACAACACCTACTTGTATCCCTGACGCTTTGGAGAGAGTTCTAACATACAGTATTTGACCTCTTCCTAATAACCAATCTTCTTCTTAATCTATTAATCTTTTCTCTCCATTGGGCTCCTTTGATCATAACCCTACCACCTTCCCCTGTCCTATTGCTCCAGTAAGGCCTGTACACCCTCCCAAAAAGCGGCAACTGTGGCACTTCAGAGCTGCTGACTGGGAGGTCCTATCTGAAAATGCAGAACTCTTTCCTCAGACTTTCTCCATTTCCACCATAGGCGATTTCGGTGCTGTTCCTCCATCACTTTCCAGTCGAGCAGGGCAGTACTCCCGAGGTGGATGGAAAGCTGATGACAGGGAGAGCTGGAGCTCCCGTTTCATCATCCCTCAGGACTAGTTCCTGACCATCCCCCTTTGCTGAACTTTTTCAGTGTCTCAGTTAAACAGAGAGTAGACCAGCTTGCTCTCCAATACAAATTTCTCTATCTATCTACACCAAACTACATGCACAAAACACACCACACTTCCTTTTCCAAAATTCAAAAAAATCATGGCTTCTCAACAATCAGCCTCGGAGTCCCCAGGGGAGGGGACCATAAATGCCTCCACCTTCCACCCCTCTCCTGGTGACAACTTAAGCTGTCTAGAACCACTGTCTGACTCACTTCTTTTTCATTTCTGCAACATTCGCAGCCTTTCCTCTAACTTTCGCTCTGTTGAGCACCACCTCTCCTCTAAACCTCATCTTTTCTTTCTAACTGAGACTCAGCTGTCTGAGACAACTGACAGCAAACCCATTTCTTTATCCTCCTACTTTCTCTATACTCATTTCAAAGCCAAATGTGGATGTTGTGTATATATACTCAACGACTTATCTTGCTCTCGTGTTCCTGAACTCGGTTCTTCTGAATTCTCGACACTCTGGCTTCGGCTTTCCTCTCACTTTCTGACTAAATATATCTTTGCTGATTACTTATCCCCTAATTCGACTGACTATCAAAAATTCTTCGACAATCTTACTTCTACGATGGAACACATTCTATCCATTTCTCCTTTCTCTGAAATCTCCATTTTAGTAGATTTCAATGTTCACCACCACATTTGGCTCTCCTCTCCTTTCACTGATCCACATGGTGAATAAGCCTACATCTTTTCTATCCTTAATGACCTAGAGCAGCTTGTACAGCACCCTTCCCGTATCCCAGACCGCCTTGGAGAGAGCTCCAATGTACTTGACCTCTTCCTTACAACTAATCCTTCTGTTATACTGTTAATCTTTTCTCTCTGTTGGGCTCCTCTGATCACAACCTTATCACCTTAACCTGTCCTATCACTCTGGTACGGCCTGTGGACCCTCCAAAGAAACGTCGTCTGTGGCACATTGGAGCTTCAGATTGGGAAGCCCTCAGGCAGTACTTCTTTGATTTTCCCTTATTGCTTCCATGGCCGGGAGCCATCTGAGTGTGCCTTGCGCATTACGGAGGTTATTCTATAGGCTAGGGCATGGAAGCATACATTCCTTTCTCCTATCCTTTGTTTAACGCAAGAAAGCCTTTGTTTAATCACGCTTGTTCTAATGCTGTCCACAACAAGGAGAGGGCCTACAAAAGGTACCAGAGCCAACCCACCCTGAATCATATCATCTTTATGTTTCTGCCCAGAATCGTGCTAAGTCTGTTCTTCGCTCTGCTAAAAATAATTTCATCTGTACTAAACGATCAACTCTCCAACTCGAATTCTTCCCGATCCTTCTGGCACCTTGCCAGAAACCTTTCTAACAACTTTACCTCACCATCCTTTCCTTCTCTTTTCTACTCTGATGGTTCTGTAGCTATTTCTTCTACTGATAAAGCAGATCTCTTTGCACAGACTTTCTCCTCCAATTCCACCTTAGACGATTCCAGTGCTGTTCCTCCATCACTTCCCTCCTCTGACTTCCTCATGGCTGATAATAAAATTTTTTCAGCTGATGTATTTTCTGCCATCACTGGCCTCAATACTAACAAGCCATATGGGCCTGATGAGGTCCCTCCTTTCGTTCTCAAGAACTGTGCTTCTGTGCTTACACCCTGCCTAGGCAAACTCTTTCGCCTTTGTCTGTCAACTTGTACCTTTCCTTCTTGCTGGAAGTTTGCTCTCATTCAGCCAGTCCCAAAGAAGGGTGACCATTCCCAACCCTTTAACTATAGTCCACTTGTTTTAACGTTCTGTATTTCAAAAGTTTTCGAGTCAATTCTCAATAGAAAAATTTTAAGGCATCTTTCCTATCACAACCTTCTTTCTGATCGTCAGTATGGGTTCCGTCAGGGACGCCCCACTGGCGATCTTCTCACATACCTTTCAGACTCCTGGTCATCCTCCTTTCGGGACTTTGGCGAAAGCTTTCCCATTGCACTTGACATCTCAAAGGCTTTCGATCGAGTCTGGCATAAATATTTAATTTCCAAACTGCCCTCTTACGGTTTCTATCCTTCTATCTGTGCCTTCATCTCTAGCTTCCTTTCTGGTCATTCTATAGCTGCTGTTGTAGACGGCCATGGTTCTTCTCCTAGATCTATCAACAGTGTTGTTCCTCCGTGCTCTGTCCTATCACCAACTCTCTTCCTTTTATTCATCAATGACCTAAGCTGTACATCTAACCCTATCCACTCATACGTTGATGACTCCACTCTTCACCTTTCCATTCGGTTCCCTCAACGCCCATCTCAGCAGTACTTCAACAAACAAGGGATGAGGTTATGGCACACCTAATATCTGACTTGGCTCGTATCTCTGGCTAGGTTAAAAATAATATGGTTGTTTTTAATGCATCTGAGACTCAGTTCTTACACCTATCAACCCAACAAAGTCTACCACAGGTATACCCACTAATGTTTAATAATATTCAGCTTAATCCTGCATCATCCTTGAACATGCTTGAGGTTTCATTTACTCGGGACTTATCTTGGGAAGATCATATTACATCTCTTGTAAACTCTGCTTCCAGGAGATTAGGTGTGCTAAGCCGACTCCATTCTTTCTCTACCCCTGCACAAATGTTGACTCTATACAGGGATTTTATCCGCCCCTGTATGGAGTACAACTCTCATGTGTGGGGAGGCTCTCCACATACAGCTCTTCTCAATAGGGTGGAGTCAAAGGCTTTTCATCTCATTAACTCTGCTCCTCTTACTGACTCCCTTCAACCTCTGTCTCTTCGCCATAGTGTTGCATCTTTATCTATTTTCTATCGCTATTTAATGGCTACTGCTCCTCTGAACTGTCTTCATGCATTCCTCCACCTCTACGATGGGTGCGTAGCACCCATCTAGCAGCAAACTCTCATCCCTTTTCTGTCCAACTCTCTAATGCAAGAGTTAATCATTACTCCCAGTCCTTCATTTATGCAACAGGTCAACTCTGGAACTGTCTCCCTCTGTCTGTATTTCCTGCTTCCTATGATCTCCAGTCTTTCAAACGCAGTGTGTCCGGGCATCTCGAAATGATCGGATCTTGAATTTGGTTTTCTCTTGTATTTTGTTTTTCTCTTGGAGGAAACTGTTATTGCAGGCTCATGGCCTTTGGTTCCTTCTTCTTCGCATAAAAAATAAAAAACTTTCCCCTTCTGATTTCTTTGATTTCCCCTATAATGATCATTGCTTCCATGGCTGGGAACCATCTGTGTGTGCCTTTTCATAACGGACGTTGTTCTCTCGGGCACTGAAGCATACATTCCTTTGTCTCATCTTTTGAATGATAAAAAAAAAAAAAAAAATGTTTTAGTCATACTTGTTCTAATGCTGTTCAGAAGAAGATGGTCTACAAAAGGTATTGGACCCAACCCACCCCAACCCACAGCCTCATCTCTTTTGTGTCTGCCTGGGACATGCTAGTTTTGTTCGTCGCCCTTCTAAGAATAATTGCATTTGTAATAAATGCTCTAAACTCCCTAAGACAAATTATTCTCACTCCTTCTGGCACCTTGCCAAAAAAACTTTCAAATAACTTTACATCACATTCCTTCCGTCCCTCCTTTCCCTGTATGATGGCTCTGTAGCTGTTTCTTCTAATGAAAAATTGGAACTCATCACTCATTCTTTGTCCTTCAATTCCACCTTAGACAATTTCAATGCTATTCCTCCATCAATGCTCTGCTCTGACTTCCTCATGACTGACAATAAAATTTCTCCAGTTGATGTACTTTCTGCCATCACTGGCATCAATACTAACAAGGCATATAGGTCTGATGGGGTCCATCATGTTGTTATTAAGAACTGTGTTTCTGTGCTTATACGCTGCCTAGGTAAACTTTTTTGCCCTTATCCTTTGTCTGTCAACATATACCTTTCTTGCTAGAAGTTCACTCTCTTTCAGCATGTCCAAAAGAAGGGAGACCATTCCCAGTCATCCAACTAACGTCTAATTACTTTAACATCCTGTATTTCTAAAGTTTCTTGATCCATAATGAAAAAAAAAAAAGTTAAAGAGCCTTTCCTATCACTACATTCTTTCCAATCGGCAGTACGGTTCTAACAGGGATGTTCCACTGGCGATCTCACCTTACTGTCAGACTCCTGGTCATCATCCTTTCGGGACTTTGACGAAAGCTTTGGCTTTGCACTTGACATATCATAGGCTTCCGATCAAGTCTGGCATAAATCATTATTTCCAAACTGTCTTCTTACAGCTTCTATTCTTCTAAGTGTGCCTTCATCTCTAATCTCCTTTCTGGTCGCTGCTGTTTTAGACAGCCACCGTCCATCTCCTAGAGCTATCAATAGTGGTGTTCCACAGGATTCTGTCCTATCACCGATTCTCTTCCTTCTATTCATCACTGATCTTCTAAGCTGTACCTCTAATCCTACCCACTCATACGCTGATGACTCCACCCTTGATCTTTCCATTCATTTCTCGCAGTGCCCAGTTCAGCAGTTACTTCAACAAAGGGATAAGGGTATGGCACACCTAAAGTCTGGCTTGACTCATATCTCTGACTGGATGACAATAATCTTATTTTTAATGCATGAAAAACCCAGTTCTTACATTTTTGAACCCCTCAAAGTCTTTCGAAAGAGTATCCTTTGATAGTCAACAATTTGCTACTCAATCTTTCATCACCACTGAACATACTTGGGGTTTCATTCTCTCAGGATTTATCTTGGAAAGATCATATTACCTCTCTTGTGAAATCAGCATCCAAGAGAATAGGTGTGCTAAGCTGACTCCGTGCTTTCTTTACTCTTGCTCAGTTGCCCCTGTGTAGGATACAACACTCATGTGTGGAGGGGCTTCTCACATACAGCTCGTCTCAACAAGGTGGAGTCAAAGGCTTTTCATCTCATCACCTCTCATCCTCTTACTGGCTCCCTTCAACCTCTGTCTCTTCGCCACACTGATGGATCTTTATCTCTCTTCTACCACTACTTTAATGTCACTGCTCCGTTGAAGTGGTTGTTTGAATCCCTTCACCACTATGTTGGGCATGTAGCATCCATCTAGCAGCAAACTTTCATCTCTTTTTTTATCCACCTTTCTTATGCAAGAGTTTATCGTTACTCCCAGTTCTTCATGTATGCAATGGGTCAACTCTGGAACTGTCTTCCTCTGCCAATGATCTCCAGTCTTTTAAACGCACCATGCCCAGACATCTTGAAATGAATGGATCTTGGATTTGGCTTTTTGTTACTTTGTTTTTATTATTTTTTTCTTGTAAAGAACAATCTTGCTGACATCAGTCCTTTGGTTCCTTCTTCATTGTGTATAAAAAAAAAAAAATCCCAATCCTTTTCTGTCCAGCTCTTCAGTGCAAGAGTTAACCGTTACTCCCAGTCCTTCATGTATACAAGTCAGCTTTGGAACTGTCTTCCTACCGCCTATAACCTCCAGTCTTTTAAATGCAATGTCTCCAGGCATCTCGAAATGAAACACATAGAATTTGGCCATCTCTTATTTTGTATTTAGTTTTTACTAGACAAACAAGATTGTTGGCTTTCGACCTTTGGTTCCTCCTTCCTTGCATTTTGTATATATATATATATATATATATATATATATATATATATATATATATATATATATATATATATATATATATATATATATATGTGTGTGTGTGTGTGTGTGTGTGTGTATGTGTGTGTGTGTGTGTGTGTGTGTGTGTGCACATGTATACAGTGCACCCTCGATACAACGAACTAATTGGGAACAGACCCTTGACGTTAAAGCCGACTGTTTGTTAAAGCCAAACACTATGCTGTGTTGTAATCTCACAGGCTTCTTGGTTTTGCCGAACAACCATCGTTAAAAACAGAGCGTCGTTCCTCCGAACAGTCCTACACAATAACATACATACAGCTAGGTTTAAATGGCTCTTATTCCCAATAAGTGCTCTATTTATGGCTCCTCTCACGATGCTGATCACCCAGAGACTGATGCAGTGGTGTACTGCAGGATGGTGAGGAGAGAGAGAGAGAGAGAGAGAGAGAGAATGTGTGTGTGTGTGTGTGTGTGTGTGTGTGTGTGTGTGTGTGTGTGTGTGTGTGTGTGTGTGTGTGTGTGTGTGTGCGTCCGTGCATTTTGGTTCGCATTGTGTAAGGTTAGGTTTTGGCTTGCGGTAGATGTGTAAGTGTGATTATCCTGATAAAAGAATACATGGTACACAGTCCTGGAATCGCATATAGTAAACACCCTACAACTCTTTTCTTTTAGTTGCTTTTCACCACACGCTTGGAGTAGATGGCCAAAGATTTTTTTTTCTTCTCATTTGCCTTGAATGCATCAAAGGATCGTTTGCTTTTGTCTTCAAATGAGTTTATCCAGCTTTTAAGGAATCTGTGGTTTGATAGAGTCAGAAGCATTCATATTATGATTTGTAATTATAATATAAATAGACATTTGGTAGCAGCGAATCTACGGACATCGTCTCCGAATCAAAAGCAAATTTCTACAAAAGCAGGCGAGACTCTACAAGATTAGCTTCAGTTCTACAAGTGAATTCCTACAAAATACAGCCTACAATGCAAATAGCCTACAAGTCTACAAAACAACTCTATAATCTTCACGTAACTTCAAGCAGCAACAAGAAGAATATAAAACAAAGCAAGTAAAGAAGAGGAAAGACCAAAGCAACAAGCACACAAGCCCCCACCACTCTCTCCCGCCTATGCTGACCCAGAGGTCAAGACGACGAAGCAAACTCCAAGTCCATATTCACAACTCATCTTACTCACCCGTCTTCACTCAAGTTACTCATCGCTACTCATTCACTCACCACAGCTACCAGTGTGGGAAGTTGACGTCACCATACGTGTGCTGAGACGACGCCAAGCCGTGTGTCTGACACCCCACAACACACCAATCAACCCGTGAAGAACAACGCTATCACCACGTGCAATACCACCCACACCATTCCCACCACGTAATACCTGTGCAATATAAACTAAACTTTAAAAAAGTACCCCAAGGAAATTAGCCAGTAATTATGCAACCATGAACAACATGGAAAAAGCGTACACAAGCGAAGAAAAACAAACTATAGAAAATCAATACATACAAAAAAAAAAAAGAAAGAAAGAAAGAAAGAAAAAGTAAGAAAGAAAAAAGAGAAATAGAGTAAGATCACATAACAAACAAATGAAAATAAGTGTAAGTGTTACTACAAATGCCAAAATACCACATAAACTACAAACAAAAAAAAGCAAATTGTTGTCTCCACAAGCAAGTGGCATGACACATCACTATCATCGACCGCAGCATATGTTAGGACTGCAATTACTACAATTATGTAACGACAAACGATTGCATTATGTTACACTAACTACAATTATGTAACTACAAACGATATGTAACAATTATGTAACGACAAACGATTGCATTATGTTACACTTTGCCAATTATGTAAAGTTGCATTAACAAGATGTAACTTTTATGTAACTTTAACTACAATTATGTAACTACAAACGATATGTAACAATTATGTAACGACAAACGATTGCATTATGTTACACTTTGCCAATTAACAGTTGCATTAACAAGATGTAACTTTTATGTAACTTTAACTACAATTATAAGGCCAAGACACTTATGTAATAGTTGCATTAACAAAATGTAACTACAGTTATAAGGCCAACACAATTATGCATTTCACTACAATAACCCAAGTACATACTGTATTACAGTTCAATAATTTACTTTAATGCATTTATTCAAATATGTATACAACTTGTTTAAAATGTAATATTACTGAATAATCACTATTTACTATGAATATTATATGTATACAATATTCATACAATTATGTTACTTTTACAATATTATGTATTTCACTTAATTAGCTTATAAGTTCATTATAATGTGTATATAATATGTATTAATATGTTATGACTATTAACTGTCGATGGTACGCCATTTTCGCGCGGCCGAGCAATATGTTAGGACTCCATATTATAATTACAAATCATAATAGATAGATAGATAGAGAGACAGATAGAAGCAGGGAGTCAGATGATGAGAAGGTATTGTGTCTGCGAGAATCGAGCAATGCTAAACATGCTTACACACTCTTAATTCAAGGAATGCTTGATAGGCACACGACAGCGCCTAGTGACCATACACACACATACACACATACTCACACACAGGCTTCTAGAACTTTCCATCACAGGGAACACATGTGATACATCTTCTGTTTCACCAGAATTTAGGAAAGAGAGCTCAGAAGGAGACAAGCCATACAAGAGGCAGGTCGCAGGGAGAAGGGCTTGGCAACTTTGAGAGAGAGACAGAGAGAGCGAGACAGAGAGATAGCTAGCGGGACTGGACTCTATACTCCGCTCTGTGTGAGAGACTTGTTAATATTTCCAAGACAAATAAAAATAGTCCCATACTATTCTTTACCTCTCCTGTCACTACATGACAAATGAGAAAGAAGATTATCTACTACAAGCTACTCCAAGATATAAAAACCGCTCGTCCACAAGTCTAATATATATATAACTCAACCACAAAGGAACCACAAAGTCTTTTATGACATTCATCTCAATATGATATCTTATTTTCTTGATATTATCATATGATTATATTCATTTTAAGAGGAACGGTTGTGCCAAATTATACTAAGCTTTGAGATTTCCGATTCTTGGTTTTAAAATCATTTCACTTCATAGCATTCAGTCCAAAAATTATTATTATTATTATTATTATTATTATTATTATAGGCTATGTAACCCAAAGTGGCAAACATTTCATAGCTCAGAGAATTTCACCACAGTCAACAGGTTAACTGATTCAGTTCGATTCTGTAATACATTTTCTTCTCACTATCACTAAATGAGTTTACAATAACTGCGTGGTGCCACATCAGGACTTTAAAGACGGTCTCGTATGATTCTTTCTGTAAATATCGGATTCTCTGATTAGCACTGATCTTAGGTTTTGCAACCACTGTTAATCTATGTGATCGTTACACCAGTGGCATTGAGGTGCAAGTTGATTCTTTTAGCTCGTAAATCATTAATTTGCACTACTTGTTGCTTTTACCACTACTGAGAACCTTATGGTTTAAATGAGAAAAAACATTTTCGACTCAAATGTTAATAATTGTAGTTCCGTAACGATTATTTTGAGCGATGTTGATAATGTTCTTTTTTTTTTTTTTTTTGCTTATAATTCCTCCATCTATCATTTCCCAAACTTGTGCAATTTCCTCCCGTGACATCTTGTACACACACACACACACACACACACACACACACACACACACACAGATATATATATATATATATATATATATATATATATATATATATATATAATCAGCCATTACAAGTCTACTGCTGAAGATAGGCCTCCCCCTAACCTTCACGAATTCCTTGACTGAGCAATCTCGCAATCTCTCCCACGTTTTCCCTTTATTTCATCTCTCCACCTCTTGTCTGACCTTTTTCTGCCACGCTTGCAATCTCTTGGTGTCCAGTCAGTCAGCTTCTCGCTCGATCAGTTATCCCTGATTCTTGCTACATGGCCAGCGCACCTCCATTTCTGTTCTCTTATAACATCTACAATGTCTTTGACTTTAGTCTCCTCTCTCACCCAAGTTGATCTTTTCCTGTCTCTTATAGATATTCCTAACACTGACCTTTCCATTGCTCTCTGAGAATGTATTAGTTTATTTTCCATGGATTTTGTTAGTTTCCAGGACTCACAATCGTACGTCATAGCTGGAATTATACATTTGTTATATACGGTACTTTTCGTTTCATACATGTTGGCAAGCTACTTTTCATAATGTCTCTATATTTACCGAAAACTTTCCATCCAATTGTAATGCGATTTTTTAATTGGCTATCATGGCCATTCAGTAATTTCAGTATTTGTTCTAAGTAATTGTACTCCGTGACTTCTTCAAGAATTTCTTCGCTTATTCTGATGACACTCTTTGGTGTATATGGAATAAACATTTCTCCAGTTTTCACTCAGGATCATCTTTAACCCTATTTTGAGACTTTCTCTGTTCAGGTTATTTAACATTTCTTGCAATGTCTCTTTTGTTTCTGAGATTAGGCAATGTCATCTGCAAATTTGAAATGGTTTAGCTTTTCTCCATCTACGTTTACTCCTTTGTTTCAAAAGCTTTTTTCCTAATTAACAAAACCTAAGCGCAGTGGTTTATTAAATTGTTTACTCAGCTGATTCATTGTGTGTAGATGATTAGAACTCACATACCCTCCTCGGAATCCTGCCTGTTCACAAGGTTGGTTTTCTTCCAAATTTGTTGTTATTCTTTTAGTAACGACTTTGGTGAAGAGTTTGTGAATTACTGATAATAAGCTAATGGGTCGATAGTTACAGAGATCTTTGGAGTCGATGAAAAGTACGAGTAAAATAACTATTGCATTGCACCATGTTTTGGGAATTTTCTTTTTCTTTGTAGTCTGCATTGAGTAAATAAGTGGGCAAGCCTGTTTTGTACTTCTATTCGTGCATTCAACAGAAAATCTGCTATTATTCCATCTTCTTCTGGAGCTTTCATTCTGTTAATATATTTTTAAGAGAAATGTTTATTTCGTCTGGTGTTACCTCAGGTATTTCACTTGTGTCAACTGAAAAGTTGGCTGTTGGTACTACTGTACAGTATTTGATGTATACAGTTTTTTTTTTTTTTTGTAAAATTGTTCAATTCTCTTCATCTTATCTCTTCATTTAATGACTTCATCTTTTTTGTCTTTCGGTTATAAAATATGTTGCTTTCCTAGTGCCATTTTACTTCGGACCTGTCAGACTTTTTCCTTCTTTGATGGCTTTTTGATCTGATCCATGTTTCTGTTTCTCTTTCTCCTCTTTGTCTCTTGTTAATAAGCTTATCTAATCCCGCTCTCTCTGTTTTATCTTTGTTTTCACATTAATTCCTTCATTTTTTCATGAGCTTGAGCTTCTTTTCCGAATACTTCTTGGCCTTGGTTGTATTAGGTTTCGAGCGTCTTTTCCAAATACTTCTTGGCCTTGGTTGTATTAGGTTTCCCTACTACCTCCGCCGATTCTCTTATCAGTTTTATTAATCTGTCTTTCAATTCATCACAGTCACATTCAGCATTATTTAGATTCTGAAATTTGTTCGTTATTTCCAACTGAAAGGCCGCGTTTTTTCGTTTACTTCTACTGGTCATCTTTTTATTTTAATCATCTTTCTTTTTTCTTTCCTTTATCCTTTCCTTGACCTTCTGCCTACGGGTGACTTTACACTCCCTCTTCTGTCTTTCTTTCCTTCATTCTTTCCACTTCCTTCAGCCTGTGGGTGGCTCTACACTGAGTGACAAGCCAAATGGTTTCCTGTGCACCAGGAAACCATTTACTACGCTGGGTGGTAACCATATAACCAAATTTTGGCACCTGGTGATTTAGTGGGTAATTATTGCGCTCCAATCGGATTGAGCCGGTAAAGGTTTATATCCAAAGGGTGGTTGGGGTTAATTGCTCATGTAATGCCACCCAGGGATGAGTGAGGCTGGTCACTCTCATCTTAAATGTCGGGACCAACTGCCTAGCCCCGGGCTCCTACGCTCCTCATGGGGCAATGTAGTATTGGATGATGGATGAATGGATGGATCTTCTTTCTTTCATTCTGAAATTGATTCTGCCTGTGCAACCTACGATTCGACCGTCATCTCCTATATTTACTTTGTTGAAACTGTGACACTTGTGATCGTGTTATTCTTAAATGCTACAATGAAGTCGATTTCGTTCTTTGTTTCTCCATTTGGACTTCTCCACGTCCATTTTCTCCCTGTTGTTTTGTGAAAGAATGTGTTCAGTATTGTTGTATCACCGTCCCACACTGCCACAGGCTCCAACAGCAGTAGTTCAGTACTGGAAGGACATTGCCCATTGACTTGTTCTTCCTAGAGGCAGCCTTTTGATGTACCGCACACAAGATCACCTGAGGCATTGTAAATAGACACTCGCTTCTTAAGTTCACTGTATTTTCCAAATAATTACACTGAATGCTTTCCAACTTCATTTCACTATTTTCACAAGCACTGGCACTATACAAACTTTACTAACTGCAGTTACACTTAATGCTTGACAACATTTCACATCGATGATTTACAAACTTCAATAACACTGCACTGTTTGTCAACAACACTTCACTGTTTTCACAACTACCAATGATATACAAACTTTACTGACACTGCACTGACACTGCATTACACTCAAATTGAACTGAAAACCGACTGAACTTGCTTTACCCTCTTCCCCATCCTTATATAAACTTGCATTTTTCTAGAATTATCTACATTTTAACAAGAACAACAGTTCCCAATTCAGAGATATCCAAAACATGCCAGAGTTTTCTTATATTACATAACACTGTAAATTATTTAGCATACAAACCCAAATCAAATTACACAATTTAATAAGCAATCACATAAATAGAACATCATTGAGAAAATGAGCACAAAATTTAATGTACACCTTACAAAATAACTAATCTCACAATCAGCAGGCAAACTGGCAACCCTGACTCGTACCTGAACTAGCTTATGGTAAACATCGGAAATCAGTGAGAAGCTTCTCGAATACCTAACTGGCAAATCCTGCTTCTTAACACTACCCCCTCCCTAGATCTTTGTCGTCCTGGCAAAACTACACAATAGCCTATATACGAGCATAATTAATCGTACTGAAACATCTAACTATACACGAAATAATCCTTCAACTTATCGGGTCTTCTTCTATGCCACTTCTGATGGCGTCCCTGCTCTTCCACACAGTCCACCCCTCCTGGAATGTCTTGGTCCTCTCCCTGATTCAGTTCTCTCTCGGGAAACTGTCACCATCCAGTTGCACTTCAGCTCTGTGGTCCTACTCAACATCCTCGGCTGCAGGAGAGCACGATTCCTCGGAGACATCCCAGCTGTACTGTCCTGGTGCATGATACTGCCACAGACGGTTCATGTGTACCACCACTGGGCAAGACTTCCTGCCTCCCCGAATCCAATATGTTACGTCTGATAGGCAGTCCAAAACAGTGTAAGGCCCATCCCATGGGCTCTGCAACTTCGGTGACTGTCCCTTCTGTCACTTAGGATTGTACAACCAAACTTGATCACCATCATTGAATCTCACTTCACTTGCCTTGGCATCATACTTGCACTTCATCACCTCTCCTGAAAACTTAAGGGCTCCTCGCACTTTATGATGTACCTCAGCCAGCCTTTCCTGAGGGTGCTTGGCATAGCCAGTGGTGTCTGTAGGCAGCTCTTCACCAGGAGGTCTTCCCATTAACATGTCAACAGTTAAGCATAACTCGTGGCCCAACATCAGTTTTGCAGGGGTGTAGCTAGTAGACTCATGGGATACAGACTGATATGCCATCAGCAATGCAGGTAATTTCTGGTCCCATTCTGTTTGCCCATCTATGCAGTACTTGGCCAGTTCTTGTCCTAGGGTCCAGTTGAATTTCTCTGCCATCCCATCTGACTGTGGCGTTTGTGTTCTTGCACTGTACATCGGGCTTCAATACCCCTAGACAGCTGTCAAAATAGCTGCCCACCTTATACTGGAGCAACAGTATTGATTTTGGGCTATCAATGTGGTGCAGAGCACCCTCACCTCGCCACCAGAACTTGTACGTTTCACTGCCATGACAGGAACCAACCTTCTTCGAACCATCAGCCTCATGGAACAGAAGTCCAGTTCACATCCCATGGACATCAGATAGTCCAGATCCAGAAGGCAAAGATCCTCCATGTCGGCCATGTAGACTGGAAGAGTAGCCTCTTGCCCTGACACTTCAATCCGGACATCCAGAGGTCCCCTCAGTTCTACGTGGTGCCCAGTTATGCCACACAGTTGTTCTGATAATTCAGGCAGATACCAATGATGTAACACATCAGGCTTCACAGAAGTCTGCTTCGAGGCTGAATCACCCACCAGGGAACACTTCTATCCGTGTATCCTTCCATCTACTCGCACACTGGTGATTGCAATTCTCTTGCATTTTCTCGGTGGTGAGGCTACTTGGGTAAAGCCGGCTGGTGGTTGCCCCTCAACACCAGCCTCCACTAGTTTTCTGCTTCTTTCTGGTCTTCTGCAGCCTACTTCTTATCATCCTTTTGCTTCTGCGGACACTCAGAACTGAAGTGTCCCACCTCACTACATGCCCAACATGCTTTTGTTACGATAGAAGATTTCCCTGCATTGCTCTTTTCTTGCTCCTTCCATTTGTGACAATCCTCCTTCTTTTGTCCCAGCTTCCTGCAGAACCAGCAACCTCCTCCAGTCTTCTCCTGTTCCTTCTTCCACTTGTAGCAGTCCTCTTTTCTGTGTCCTGGCTTTTCAGAGTACTTGCAACTTCCTACAAGTTTTTCCGCCCCACGTACCTACCTCTTTCTTTCTTTGAATCCTGCACTACGACCTACATGAAAAGTGGATGTACTAGACCTGACGTAGGACTCGAATTCTAGAGCCCTAGCTAGTGCTTCTTGCATGCTTCTTCGTTGTACCTGCTTCACTTACACTTTCAACATCAAGAGCATCAATGAACTGGTCCCTCAGAAGAATAGCCAACAGGTTAGGTGCTGCACTAGGGTATGTCTTGTATGCCATACTCTCTAGGTCATGATCAAGCTGCTGTAGGGATTCTTCTCAAGCCCATACATGGCTCCAGAATCTTGCTCTGTAAACTTCAGTCTGGTACATGGTGCCATATCTGTGCTCTAGCACTTCTGCTAGGGACTGATAACTGTTCCTCTCCATCACTGACATCTGACCCAGAATTTCCATTGCAGCACCCTTAAGGCTAGTAGCATGCTGCACTGCCCTCTGCCTATCATCTCAACCATTCTGATCAGCAGGTAACTCAAACTGTGCATGGTAAGTTTCCCAAGATACTCTACCATCAAATTCCTGAGGTTTGTTTTTAATTGGACCCTCATTATAGCCATGCACTTCACTGGTTTGGAGCCTAAAAACTGTGGCATCATAAATAAGTCCAGGACTTAAAATGATCCGAAAATGTGTAATGGATGCAAGAGCTTATACAGGTTGGGGGAGTGGAATGTCTGACCACTACTTGGTGGTGGCCAGAATCAAGATCCAAATAAGATGAAGAAATAGAAGAAGGGAAGGACGGGAAGACGGAGAATTTGCAAGGAGAGTGGAAAGGTTACAAGAGGATGAGAAAAAGGCAGAGTATAAGAGAGAAGTGGAGGAACGATTGGGCAAATATGAATTGGAGCAGATGGGGGACGTGGAAGGTGTGTGCAGAATATTCACAGAATAAATATGTGCAGCATGTGATGTGGTGTGTGGGATGAAGAGAAGACAGAGGGGGGTACATGGAACAGCGTGGTGGAATGAAGAGGTGAAACAGGCTGTGGCAAAAAAGAAGAAAGCATACAATGAATGGATGAGAAATAAGGGCGTGGAAGAAGTTGAGAGGCGGAAGAGAGAGTTATATGTAGAAAGAGAGAGGTGAAAAGATTAGTAAGATAGAGTAAGAAGAGAGTGGATGAGGAATTTGGAAGGAACTTGAGTGTAAAGTGGAGGGACCGTAAGAAAATGTTCTAGAAAGAGGTGAAAAGAGTAAGACAGGGTGGAAGTGAAGTTAGCAGGGAAGTGAAAGATAAAAATGATAGATTACTAGTGGAGAAGGGAGAAAAAGTGAGCAGTTGGAGAGAACACTTTATGGATTTTTTGAACATAGAGGATGGAAGTAATGCGAGTATAAGTGGCTGGGGAATGGCTGGGAGAAGGAGGGAGGTGAGAAGACAGGAAGAAATCAGTAGGACAGTTGTGGAAGCAATGAAGAAAGTTAAATTGGGGAAAGCCCCAGGAATTGATGGAGTGTGTGGTGAAATGCTGAAGCATGGGGGAGAGATAGTAGTAGAATGGATGAGGAAAATGTGCAGATTGGCCTGCGAGGAAGGTAGAGTCCTGGAGGATTGGAAGTCAGGTATAATTATTCCCTTGTACAAAGGAAAAGGGAAAAAAGAAGTGTGTCATTATCATAGGGGCATTTGTATTCTTAGTATAATAGGAAAAGTGTATGATAGGATACTTATTGACAGAGTTAGAGAAAGAACAGAGGAATTAGTTGGAGAAGAACAGGGAGGCTTTAGGAAGGGAAGAGGTTGTGTAGATCAGATATTCATTCTTAGATCTTTAGTGGAAAAGTTTCTAGAGAAGGGAAAGAATTTGTATGCGGCTTTCATGGATTTGGAGAAAGCACATGACAGGGCGGATAGACAAGGATTGTGGAAAGTATTGAGAATATACGGAGTAGATGGGAAGTTGCTGAATGCTGTGAAGAGAAGTATGATGGTGCTAAGGCTGCAGTGCGTGTGGATGGTGAACTGAGTGAATTTTTCTCTTTGAAGGCTTGGTTGAAACAGGGATGTGTCATGTCTCCATGGTTGTTCAATCTGTACATGGATGGGGTAATAAAAGAGGTACAAGGTAGTGTAGTGGATGTTGGAGTGGCCCTGGTGGGAGAGGACAGTGTTTGGAAACTCCCTGTACTGTTGTTTGCAGATGATACTGTGTTGTTGAGTGAAGACGAAGGGGAGCTGCAAGGCTTGGTGGATGAGTTTGGGAGAGTGTGTAAGAAACGGGATCTAAATGTGAATGTTGGAAAGAGTAAAGTGATGGTCTTTGAGAGAAGTGAAGTCAGTGAATGTACAGCGAGGTTGGATGGTGAGGAATTGGAAAATGTGAATACGTTTAAGTACTTGGGTAGTGTGATGAGAAAGGATGAGGTTTGGAGGGTGAAGTGCTTGAAAGGGTACAGCAGGGAAGAAAGGTTACTGTTTCCTTGAAAACAGTGATAAGAAACAGGGAGTGAGCATGGAAGTGAAAAAGTTACTACATGACAGTATTGTGATATCAACTCTAATGGATGGAAGTGAAGCTTGGACGTTGCTGGAAAGACACAAGTGAAGAGTGAGAGCAGTGGAAATGAGTTATTTTAGAGGAGCCTGTGGAGTCACATGAAGAGACAGGTTGACAAATGAGGATATAAAGGAGCATTGTGGTCTGGATGTGAATGTGATAGGAAGCATTAGGAGGAATACACTGAGGGTGGTTTGGCCATGTGGAGAGGATGGAGGGTGAAAGACTGACGAAGAGAGTGTATGTGAGTAAGGTAGAGTGGGGAAGAGGGAGGGGAAGGCCGAGGATGAGACGGAGGGATGGGGTGGAGAGGTATATGAGAGAGGGGGGTGTGAGTTGGGAGCAAGGCAGTGAAATGGCGGGGGACATGGCGACGTGGAGGCGATTTGTTTGTGGCCTCCCCGAAACGGGATTGAGGCGTCTGACAATAGATAGACAGATAGACAGATAGATAGACTTAAAACTTCTGAATTCTGATTATTCAACCCTGTAATGCTATCTATAGATGCTTGGGATCTGTCAAGATTCACCATACACTCTCCATTCCTTTCATAAGTTCCCTGTACACGAACATGAGGCTTAGCAGTGCAATATTTCTCTACAGCTTCAATTTTCTCACTAATTATCTTCACATGGTCGACTACATGCTTCGACTGATTATCTGCATGCTGTCTGCACTCCATCGCTTTTTCCTCACTAATCTTCAGCTGGTTGTCCACATGCTGTTTGCACGCCGTCACTATTTCCTCAATAATTGTCTTCAACTAGTCATCTACATGCTGCTTACACTCCATCACATTATTGCTTACCTCATACTTCTGCTGCTCTAGCTTGGCATCTACTTCCTCCTTAACCCCTACACTGCAGGGTTGTTTTTGCGCTCCTTGCTCATCCCGCGAGGATATTCGCGCTCCGACTGACTTTTTAAAAATATTTGCCAAAAATCAGTTATTAGTCCTAGAATATTAAAATTACATATGCATATGGCACATACATTCAGCTTTCCCATGGGATGTTTATTCAGCCTTCATCGCCTACCGTAGGACTTGTGGAGACTTCTGAAGTTGGGCAACGAAGTCTCCACTTTACACTTCCCGATACCCCGTAATAAGGTTACCACTGCCTGATTTTATCACTATAAACACTATTCTATGAATTTCAAGTAGTTTGGAATCCATATTCCAAACAAAAAACACTGTGAAAGCAATGTAAATTACGAGCTCATATGAGCTTTCCTCCCGTGCTGGTTCCCTGATGGTATTCTGAGGCGGAGCTGTCATTTATTATTTATAAACACACTCACACTTTATATTCCTAGTACTTTATTAATATATACAATATTTATCTATAAGTTTCTTTCAGTACTAGTAGTTTATTTTCACTCCAGGCATTCACTTTCTCGTCCTGTATACTATCATAGAGAGTGAATCTGTCACTTTCACTTTCATTGCTCCCAGTATTCATACATGCTAGAGTGAGACTGTCACTTTCATTACTCCTATTGTATATACTCTTATTCTTATATTACTACTTATTTACATTTCTATTTATATTCTCTATTTTATTTACATTATTTACATTTTTATTTTATTTACACTATGTTATGCACTGTCACTTGCAGTAACTTATAAAACTATTTTCCACTGTTCAGTTATATATACATTCATTGCTTTCACTTCCTGTTTACACATTATTTACATTTCCACTTGCACTGTTTTAGAGTCACCAGAAAGATCGTAGTCACTGTCCATCATTATCACTGATAAATTAGCCAGTTCACGTTCCACAGCAGTCACTTAGCCCTTTACCCCTTTCCACACGAGGTTTAGTATGGGTAGAGGTCACAGGGCCCTTTGCATGGGGCTAAAAAGCGGTGGAATTGGACAGGTCCGAATCCGACGTGGTTTCACCTTGAAAGATGACAGTAAACTGAATGCTGTTGCCTAGGGGCAGTAAAGGGCTGCCAATGTCAGCGTGGTGATAGCTGCTAATATAAAGTATACACTATGAAAGGATTGGCAGGAAATCTAGACAATACATAATAAATTAGGTAGTTCCAGGTGAATATAAATATCACTTATGCTTCTCTGTTCCTTTCTTATATATATTTTTATTATGAGAACAGGTCATACGGCATATTTCAAGGGGAAATAAACGGAAAATTAGCGAACGAGTGCACGTGAGGTGTTGCTTGGTGATAATTAGCCCATTCCAGATATATGGCAGTATCAATTACCATTTCTCTTTCTTTTATATATTATTTTGTATAAGAATAGGGCAAAAGGCACATTTCAATGGATAAAATGAGTGGGAAAATCTGTCCAGCATTTGTGTAGCGCAGCGCAGCTGGTCAGGTGGGAGGAGATGGTAATGAAGGGGAGGTAAGGAGGGGGGGAGTCAAGGACAAGAGAAAAATGACTAAATTGTCAACAGTGGATGGGAGTACAGGTGACATTAGCAGAACTGAGTATAGCTGGACACTGGTAGTACTGATAGATGATACAAGCCACCACTTGAAAGCCTGGGTGAATTCAAAATAACACAATCACAAAAATGATGCCCAGCGTATGATCCCTTGCTCCCAAGCATCACAAAAGTGACGCCCCACGGTTAAGGGGTTAAGCTGTTGCTGTTCTGCCTTCATTTCCCCCTATGCATGCAACTGGCTGTCCTTGGACCCTCAGTTGACTTCCCTGTGTTGCTCCTGTAATGCCTTTTGGAGTTGTTCATATCATTCTTTTTGTTCCTCATGTTGTGCCTCTAGTTGTTCATTTTGTGCTTGCAGTTATTCTTTGAGTTCTTTCCTTCATTCTGTGCCTGTAATTGTTCTTTAAGTTCTTTATGTCCTTCATTCTGTGCCTGTCATTGTTTCATTCTGTACTTGTAGTCGTACACTTTTCGCTTATAAGTGTTCTTTGAGTTCTTTAATTTGTGCCTGTAATTGTCCTTTAAGTTCTTTAATTTGTGCCTGTAATTGTCCTTTAAGTTCTGTCTGAGAAACTTGTAATAGCTTCATAATTGCAGCCAGGGACACCTCCTCCTGCCCAGCTCGGCTCTATGTCTGCACACTCCCTTCCTCCATGTTGAAGATTAGCCTCACTGCAGCACTTTCTTAATATCCCACTCCTAACACAAGTGTTGTATTCCTGTTCCACACTGCCACATGTTCCAAAAGCAGTATTCAGTTTAGGAAGGACAACACCCAGTGACTTGTTCTTTCTAAAGGCAGCCTTTTGGTGTACCACACACAAGATCACCTGTGGCATTGTAAATAGACACTGGCTTCTTAAGTTCACTGTCTGAGTTGTCCAGAGAAGTACAGTACACTGAATGCTTTGCAACTTCATTATTCTCACAAGCACTGGAGCTATACAAACTTTACTGACTGCAATTACACTTAATGCTTGACAGCACTTCCCTGTTTTCACAAGTACTGATGATATACAAACTTCGATAACACTTCACTGTTTCCCAACAACACTTCACTGTTTTCACAAGTACAAATGATATACAGACTTCACTGACACGGCACTGACATTACACTCCACTCAAACTGAACTGAAAACCGACTGAACTTGCTCTAGTCTCTTCACCATCCTTATATAAGCTTGCATTATTCTAGAATTATCTACATTTTACAAGAACAACAGTTGCCAGCTCGGAGATATCCAAAACATGCCAGAGTTTTCTTACGTTACATAACACTAAATAATTTAGCATACAAACCCAAATCAAAATTACACAGTTTAACAAGCAATCACATAAATAAAAAAGTTTTGCAAAAATGAGCACAAAAATTAATGTACATCTTACAAAATAACTAATCTCACAAACAGTGGGCAAACAGGCAACTCTGACTCATACCAGAAGTAGCCTACAGCAAACATCTGGCATCAGTGAGAAGCTTCTCGACTACCTAACTGGCAAATCCTATTTCTTAAAAATATTTTCATGTTATACATTTCAGGAAAATTAACCACCATTTGTCCTCTTTCATTCCTTTCACCAACTCCAAATTTTCCCATACATGCTTCACCATTTTTTGATTTCCCAACTTTTGCATTGAAGTCTTCGATGAGTATAGTATATGTGGTCTTTTCTTCCTCCATAATCTGGGAGATGTCGTCACAGAACGTTTCTATTTCTTCGTCTGAGCTTCAGTGCATATAATTGTATTACTTTCAGGATGAATTTCTTGCACAGTTTGATTACAATCTATGCTGCTCTGATTGATACACTGCTGAATTTAACAATGTTGTCTGCAGGATATCTCTTAATTAGAAATCCTACACCACTAACTCTTTCATTTTGCCTTCCTCTGTAGGTATATAGGTGGTTGCCATCTCTGAGCTCAATTACTTTTTCTTTTTTCCTGTGGATCTCACTCAAACCTACACTATCCGAACTAAAGTTATCCAACTCAGTCATTAACTTATCAAGTTTGTAATCTTCTGCGAGGCATCTTACATTGTATGTAAAAAACTTCATGGATTTCTGCTTGTTTAATAAACCAGTCTCTAATTTGCCAACACAGTGCCTATTCACTTTCGGTGGAACACTGCCCATAAGTACAGGAACCAGTGTGATTGGACCTTTAGTAGACAATCATCCAACAGGAACGCCCATCAAATCACGTTTGGTTGGGAGGATTATCACAACTAATCTCACCTCCCTGTCACATAGATTCTGGTGAGATGTAATCTTTTGTACCACCTTTCGTATGTTCGGTGGAGCCCTATGTATCAATACAGGGTCCTATGGTCTGCACGATCCAAGACAGACCTTGTATATCCACAAGGCCTTCTCCTATCTGCCACCCAGGGATGCGCCAGGTACCAGTGGGATCATGTCCCTATATATATATATATATATATATATATATATATATATATATATATATATATATATATATATATATATATATATATATACTGTATATTGGGGAGCCTCTGTGGTACAGTGGTAGAGAGTGCATCTCGCATGCTGGTGGACATGGATTCGCCTCCCACCAGAGTTGTAAAAGCTTTGGGAAGCTTTCACCGAGCCACTGCCCACTTTGGCGGACATAAGGGGTGCTGTGGTTGAACAAGTGTTGCATGCTAGTATGCTTGCACCCAGTCAGCTTAAAGGCAGGTTGATTACAGTTGGTTCACAGACTACACACATATCCAAAGCCACTCCAACACTACAATTACACTTACAAGCACTTCTCACCCTACATACAATCTCTACTAGACAGCCTAAGCCACTTGGTAGAGATACATTGGCTGTATCGTCCCGACTTCGGTCGGGATAGGCCGGTCCTGCAGTGGATACTCAAACGGCTGATGATGATGTATATATATATATATATATATATATCTATATATATATATATATATATATATATATATATATATATGTGTGTGTGTGTGTGTCTGTCTGTCTGTTCCCGGTCAGGAGCGTAAAATACATATACAGGTGTGTATATATATATATATATATATATATATATATATATATATATATATATATATATATATATATATATATATATATATATATATATATATATATATATATATATAAAGTTGTGTAAAAATCTTTGATGAGGGCATCAGTTACTCCATTTTGAATGCCTCTCCAACGATACCGATTTTCTACCATTCTCCTTTTAAAAAAGATTTTGCTGTACGACTTAGACCTTTCTGGTCACTGTAAACTTGAGGCTGACTTGAGCGTGTTGACAAGGGTAAGGGAACACCACCTGCTGGAGAGGACTGGTTTGATACTTTTAGCGTCACAATTGGTCCATAACTGCTGTCCCCAAAGCGCGAACAAATGCACGGATGGATGGACAGAAAACTAAGTTTGGTTCAGCTTCACAAGGTTCTTAGCCTCATCTGCTGGAGTACAGTTTCCAGGAAACCACTTGTAATGAAACAATTAGTGACGGCAAAATCTGATTTGTCTATTTCGAAATGGTTTTCCTAAACTAAAATAAGTAGAAAAAGAAAGTATTTAAAAAAATACATCACCGTGCTGATGTGATTAGTAACTGTGGGAAGCACAGTCATTGTTGTTGAGAATGAGCCTAGACGGTAGAAATAAAAGTGTGAGTGGTACTAAAGAAGTTATAACAAGATGGGTATCCCTATTCTTTCTGGTATGGGAGACCGATTCGAACTTCTTCCTTAGCGATTATTATTATGTACATTACACCTTTATATTTTGTTGTGTATCATTTTCATATCCTTTTAATATTAGTAACACTGTATAATGTATGAGCAAATCAGTCCGTGTAAGTTATTTTGTCCTGTTTTCTTCACTTAAATCAACTGATGGGAAGTTCTTCAAACTCCAGGTGTTATATACTGTATATCTTTCATTAATCCGTTTCACAGCTAGAGATCCTCTAGTCTAGTAATCATATCCTGAACGGCAGAAACTTTTAATACATTTTTTTTTTTTTTTTTTTTAATTGAACAATAGAGGTTGTAAATGCGGAATCTCAGATTGACGAGATTGGCCAGCACTAACAACATGCAAACATCGAAGATAATTGTAACCGAGCATGAGTGGAAAAGATTGAAACACAAATGTTTTTTCTAGCGTCTAAGCAGGGATTTTTAGATGTAACTCATTATTATTTGTAACATAATAGTGTGAAAATGCTTAGCAACAAAAATTCACCAAGGTTGCTGTTTTATGAAGTTGAGAACGGGTGCGTAGGAAGAAGAATTCTGACTTGGGGGTACTGGAGAAATCTGATATAAAGCCACACATGTTATTGTTGATTAGGGGAAAAAAAAAAAAAAACGTCATTTGCAGTGAAGTTACTTTTATATTTCCTGCAGTTTCAAGAGTAAATTACACAGCATTTGTCAAGTCGACAATATTCAATCAGTTACTGCAATGCTAGCAGGAGAGACTACAAGATGAGATACACAACGTTTTATCAGATAAGCTTAATTCCTCCCCAACTTTTAGCCTCTCTTCCTCCTCCTTTTCTCAAAGCAGATGCTGTTGTTTTCCTCCATGCTTTTGGATGAAGAATCATGACACTCATCACAGAGCAGAGGCAGCAAATATAACAGGAGAGATTAACCTTGAAGCTGCTGCAGTTGGTCTGTGCACATGCCTTCCCATGAGTTCTGCATTGACAACTAACAACATCCAGCAGTTTAAGAAATGCTGGAGATCTGTGGGAATGACTGGTTATGGTACACCATTCACGATTTCCCAGACAAAAGCTGGTGATACTAACTTAACTTGTCTGGTGCCTTCAAGAACATCATCTGCAGATGAACACTCGGTATATGATACCAGATGTTTTCATCTGTAGAAGCAGTTCTATGCAGGAAGACTTACACTTCCTCTTTGAGTAAACTGCGTACCTCATCACTTTCATGCTTATACTGTTGGGTACGTTGTAGAGCATACAGAAGAAACATCTCATCTCCATTAAGTCTACTTCTGGTAAGTCTTTCCGCCCTGAGCATTATACATCTTGAGAAAGTCTGGAGCCATGAGCTTCTTGAATGTACTTACTTTTGCTTTACCAAATGGATAGCAATAAATGTCACAGTCAATTGGCGCATGCATGCTAATATTCTGTTATAGCTCCTGAGCAATTTGGGTGATGCTGAACATGTTTCCTTGTAACTTCCGCATTAGACCATGGGCTGTAGTAATGTACCTATACATAGCAGTTAAGAATGACATGAATATATGTGTCGATATGGGGTATATGAAAATCAAGTATTCCTTCACGAGCAGCTCTCAGAACTCAGCTCAATAATAGGGACACCAGCCAGCCTCCTTATGTTAAAAAGCCCCACATCTTCCTCACTCGTTAACACTTCGACCCAGGGTAACATATTTAGAGCAGGCGTGAAGGTTTTCTTATATGAACTTTGGTCTTCATAATGACATCTCTAACAGGAATATGGAGACCTAGAATTTTGGTCGTCATTATTCATGAGATACTGCGTTTGAATTATTTCATATTAGCATTGTTACTACTGAAAGCACATTTTGAAAAATAAGAAAGACAGCGCCACAAGAAACAAGTAATAACACATGAATGACTAATAGAAAAAGAAATAAACTATTAATATACTACCTTTACGTTCAGCTTTTTTTTGTTAATAACGTGAGGGGAGGGGGGGGAGGCTCCTTTGGGAGCCCCATGTAAAGGAGAGAAGTCTGTGTCAAGCTTCTGGCTGTAATTGATGTTATGTGGTATTATCATACCCACACGTGATAAATATCGAAGACACCGTGACACCCATCAAAGGGAACGAGCTTAGATGCAGTTTGAATGAATTTCTGGAGTGATCTGTTCATATTTGTAGCTAAAGTTGGGATGGCACCTCCACAGGATCATATAGTGAACTTAGAAGCTATTGCCCATCCACAAACAGAGACTTTTTTTTTTTATGCATTGAAGAAGGAACCAAAGGCCAGCAGCTTGCAAACTGTTCCTTCCAAGAAAATATGAAAACTAAATGAGACCCAAATTCAAGATCCGTCCATTTTGAGATGCCTGGACACAGTGCATCTGAAAGAATGGAGATTATAGACAGTAGAAAATACAAACAGAGGGAGACAGTTCCAGAGCTGACCTGTTGCATACATGAAGGGCTGGGAGTAACCGTTAACCCTTGCATTAGAGAGTTGGACAGAAAAGAGAAGAGAGTTTTTCGCTAGACGGGTGCTACGCACCCGTTGGAGTGGTGGAGGGATGCAAGCAGACAGTTCAAAGAAGCAGTGACCATTAAAGTAGCGACAGAAAGGAGATAAAGATGCATTAGTGCAGTGAAGAGACAGGGGTTGAAGGGAACCAGTAAGAGGAGGAGAGTTAATGAGACGAAAAGCTTTTGACTTCACCTTGTCGAGAAGAGCTGTATGTGGGGAACCTCCCCACACGTGAGAGTTGTACACTACACAGGGGCAAATAAAACCAGTGTATAAATTCAACAACTGTGCAGGGGTAAAGAAGGCACGGAGTCGGCTTAGCACAACTAATCTCTTTGAGGCAGATTATAAAGGAGAGCTAATATGACCTTTCCAAGATAAATCCTGAGAGAATGAAACCCTGGGTAAGTGATGGAGAGTTGTCTCCAAAGGCTAGCATTCATTTGTGGAGGATGATAAACTCATCAAGATCGCTTTTGGTACCCCACATAGTACATAGGCCAACGAGAATTCCATGCTGATGTTTCATGTCTGGCCAAGGAGAAATAGACTTAAGAGAGAGAAGAGAGAGGAGAGAGAGAGAGAGAGAGAGAGAGAGAGAGAGAGAGAGAGAGAGAGTGGACACGTTGCATGTTGTTCTGTCCTCAGTTTTGACATCATTTTCCAGGACTTCATGTACTTTCACTTCTTCTTGATGGGGTTGGGAAAACCCTCTGGTACGAATTCTTTGAAGCTATGTGCCATGCCTTGCTCAGTTGCTTAAGCATCAATAACATTTATTGATTCACTGAATATATTGCTATTTACAGTGTTGAACAAATGTACTGGCTGTGTTGACAAGGGATGCTAGTGCTGTGACAATGCTCCTGTCATCGATCATCACTACCTAGATTATATAATTTTGCACCATCTTCCTCATGTATATTTCGAGTTGTAGATACAGATTTCTCCTTCACACTCTTCTACGTAAAGTTCTAGGATTATGGATGACTCGTTGGCAGAGAGGATATTCTAGAACCCAGCGAGTCACCAGCTCGGCAGAGAAAGTCAACCAAACAAGGCCACCTTTTGACTTCACAGGCAAGGAAACAGTTAGTTTATTCTCCAAGCTTGTCAGTATACATAGGCATATCGGCAAACAAATACCACTGCCTTCTGGTCTGCCTTTGCTCCATGTGAAAGGGTCGTCCTCATTTTTATCTATTACCAAGATATGTAATGGCCATAGCTGAAATGAAAAGCTGCAAAGAAGTGCGGCAGCATGAGGTTGTGGCAGAATTCTTGCAGGAGTCAATTATTTTCTTTCACCCTGCATTCTTAAGATATTATGTGTGATGATAGCTGACTTGCCTAGGCAATGCACTCACAACCGACCACTGGGATACTCATCATTGTCCTCTAAGAATATTGCAAGCTTTTCATTAATACTGTATGATGTCTTCCACTGAGACAGTCTTTCAACAGGCCAGTACACACCGTTCGCAAGGCAGGCACCGAACATGGCAAGTTGCTATCTAGTATACTGGTACTCCCTAGCAGGATGCTCCCAAGGGTGTTTCCAGACGGAACCTATTCATCACATTTCCGATGCACCTGAAAAAATACTTCAATTTTCACTTGTTAGGCCACCATATAAAATTGCATGTCAAACGAAAAGTGCACAGTGGACAAGCCAAGTGATACTGTTGTACTGCATGTCTGTTTTTGTACCTCACCCATCTTGGGCGTCAACCATTTAGGATGTTTAAATATTCAGAGAGTTTCCCAAGCCTGTCAAGAAGGCTTTGGGTTATCTGAGCACCTAGGTCTCTTATGATTCAAAAAGTCAGTAGAGATTATTATGGTAACAATAGTTTCCGATTAGTGCTAGTAATGTACCTGGTGGCTACTTCACTACCTCGTAAGCTGGATAATATTGTTTTGTGGTTTTGTGATTAAAAAAAATATGAATACGTCATCGGACTGAAGTGACCAATAGTTAATTTATTATTTACATCGTTTTCATGTAACAAAATATTTTAAAAACATACACAGCACTGTTTGATTGCAAACTGTATCACTGAAGAAGTCTTACACAGTCTTGTAGACCAGAGAGAATTTTCCTCAAGGCGTTGGTATTGACAGTGACTATCTATAGAGAAAAATGTACAGTAATAAATTTTTTCAGCATGAGGACATTGCTTTTATTTTATTAATCCCTAAACTACTATAGTCAGCTGAAGGAATATCTCTTGTACGAAAGGAATTCATGAAAGCGGAGCTAACACCAGCGGATGTTAGATGGGTATCGTGTGCATCTACTAATTCTCCATAATCTAGGGCATTTAAGAAGATGCAGTACTGTCCTTCCATGTGATTTTTCCATTTAACACCTTGTCCAGGTTCCCTTGAGATGACATACAGCTTCTCCCTGACAAACACAACTACTGAAACATTTTTACATGTGAAGTGCTTCTAACCCAAAATCCCAAAAGCCTTCCACACCTCTACCCATGTATAAAACACTGAATGGAAGTGAGTCACCCCTTCAGTGACAGTGACTTTCTCCGTTGGTACCAATCAGTGGACGTTCCGATAAAATACGGCTTGAACGCGTATAGCAGAGCTTCCCGCCAACATAAGGCGTGCGCAAGCCGACCGTTACAGTGCAAATATGACCTACATAAAATTGTATGAGGGCATCAGCAGTAAAATAATAAACATCATGAGTGAAGTGGTTCAGAGACTAAGAATGAGTAAGGATTGTAGAGATGAGTTTTAACCCACCGCGTGCTGGCTACTTTTAGCCCTCTGGGTCACCCCAGTGCCGACCATTTTTCGACCTTTTTTTTTTTTTTCTTTACTAAAATGATAGATTTTGATGTGGAAACAACGAATTTCGCCATTAAAATGCTCATCGAGGCTCGAAAATGAGTTTTATTGAGTCCTGCATACTCCTGTACAGGTATAGCCACTCTCTCATGCTCACCACGTACTTGAGAGAAAGCCATTTTCTATGTAAGGTATACTCAGGTATTTATGCTGGGAAGGTATAGCAATGTTCAGTACACTTTTCTGATCACATATTACTTCAGCATCTATCACAATTTGCATGTCTTTCTCACTGTGAATGCATTATCTTACACTTACTTGAAGATAGGTACAACCTAACTTCATTATGTACAGTCCTGGCACTTACAAGAAGGTATTTACAACTTGATTTCACTATTTATAGTCCTTACAGTTACAAGAAAATTTTTACAACTTACTCTTACATGAAAATATTTACAAAATGCCTTCACTATGTAAAGCACTGGTGAGGCACACAGGCAGAGTGAGGCAGAGCGAGCATGAGGGGGGGAGCGAGTGAGTGTATGGCCTTGACAACCTGAGGGATAGTAGAGGAACAGTTACCTTACATGCCTGCCAATTTTTACCCGCGAATCTTGAAAAATGCGGTCACAGTGAAGTTTTTTAGTTTAGACTGTTTTAAAACGACACTGGCACTGGCCACGACATTATGCCAGACTGTCTTAAAACAGCACTGGTACGCGGCGGGTTAAACCCCCCTACAAAGACAGGTATTCCCATCACCTACGTAAAATCTTCAATAATTTGACCAAGACTATAAAGTACTGAAGGGATTCATGAGGCTGATTCAAACCCATCCACCCCACTCCCAGCGACGACCTAATGAGATGCCCAGAACCATTGTCTGACTCACTTCTTTTTCATTTCTACAACTTTCTCTCTGCTGAGCACCACCTCTCTTCCTCTAAACCTCACCTTCTCTTCCTAACTGAGACTCAATTTTCTCATGCAACTGATAGCAAACTTCTCTCTGTATCCTCCCACTTTCTCTATACTCATTAGAGCCAAATGTGGCTTGTGTACATGTATGCAGCGACTTATTGTGTTCTCGTGTTCCTGACCTTGAATCTTATGAATTCTCGACCTTCTGGCTTCGGCGTTCCTGTCATTCTCTGACTAAATATATCTGTGCTGTTTACTTATTCCCCAACTCTACTATGAAAAATGCTTTGACTCTCTTACTTCTACAATGGAACACATACTATCCATTTCTCCTTTCTCTGAAGTCTCCATTCTAGGAGACTTCAATGGTCACCACCACCACTGACTCTCCTCTCCTTTCACTGATACACCTGGTGAACAAGCTCACATCTTTTCTATCCTTAACCCACCCCGTCCCAACCGATTTTCCACCTCTGACTCCCCCCAATCCCGATCAATTTAGGGAAAAATTTTTTGGCTCAAACCTCTGCTTTTGGTGAGAAATATTGAAAATTCATAGAGTAATTGCTCACCGGATGTTTAAATTACTCGATAGAGGTAGCAGTACCCTTTACCTTACTGGGTTTTCAATCAGGCTAGCTTGAGAGAAAACGAGTTCTATGGGTGGGTAACTATTCCACACCACTCATAAATGGTATTTATTTATTTATTTGGTACGAATTTATGTCCAGTACAAGAGTATATTGGTTTTCACATAGTAATATAGGCAATATAAGCATTGTTTCACTCACCAAACACATCAACATACCTGACCTTTTTTGGTGACATTACCTGATCATCATTTCTGACTGTTTCTTCCTCTAATGCAAAGTAAACTTTGTCCTCCATATTGTCATTGATTGGGGAATCACTCTGGCCCTGAATTTCATACCATGGCATGACATGTCATTACTGGTCAGGTCACTGGTAACAGGTGAATTGCCGAGACAATGGCATGCTGGGGGGGAGGTTCATGTGGGGTAAAGCATTGTCCCTGCCTGGCATCTTGTAGGGGGAGGTGTCCTGAGTATACGTACGAAAAATCACGAACGAAAATTGAAAATTGTGCAAATTTGGGACCTTGCAAATGATGCACGTTTATATACGTCAGTGGGACTGACAGTGACAAAATGTGTGGACGTATATATACATCAACAGGACACGGCGGGTTAATGACCTAGTGCAGCTTTTACAGAACTCTATGTCTAACCCTGTTAGCCTTGGAGAGAGTTCCAACAAACTCGTCCCCTTCCTTACAACTAATCCTTCTGCTTACACTGTTAATCCTTCCTCTCCATTGGGCTTCTCCAACACAATGTTATCAGCATAACCTGTCCTACTGCTCAAGTATGGCCTGTGGACCCTCCAAAGAAACGTCAGTTGTAACACTTTGGAGCTGTGGATTGGGAGGCCCTTAGGCAGAACTTATTTGATTCTCCCTGGAATGATTATTGCTTCCATGGCCGAGAGCCATCTGAGTGTACCATGCATATTATGAAGGTTATTCTCTAGGGCATGGAAGCATACATTCCTTTCTCATATCCTCTGACTAATGCAAAGAAACCTTGGTTTGATCATGCTTGTTCTAATGCTGTCCACAAGAAGGAGAAGGCCTACAAAAGGTACTGGAGCCCACCCACTCCTGAATCTCATCTTTTTTATGTTTCTGCCCACAATCATGCTAAATCTGTTCTTTGCTCTGATAAAAGTAATTTCATTCATACTAAATGCTCTGAACTCTCCTACTCGAATTCTTCCTGCTCCTTCCGGCACCTTGCCAAAGACCTCTCTAACAACGTTACCTCGCCATCCTCCCATCCTCTTTTCCACTCTGATGGTTCTGTAGCTATATCTTGCACTGATAAAGCAGATATCTTCATTCAGACCTTCTCCTCGACTTCCACCTTACACGATTCTGGTGCTGTTCCTCCATCACTGTCCCCCTCTGACTTCCTCATGGCTGAGATTAAAATTTCTTCAACTGATATATTATCTGCCATTACGTGCCTCATTACTAACAACGCATATGGGCCTGATGGGCTCCCTCCTGTTGTCCTCAAGAAATGTGCTTCTGTGCTTACACCCTGCCTAGGTAAACTTTTTTGCCTTTGTCAACTTGTACCTTTCCTTCTTGCTGGAAGTTTGCTCTCATTCAGCCAGTCCCAAAGAAGGGAGACCATTCCCAACCCTCTATCACCCAATTACGTTAACACCTGTATGTCAAAAGTTTTCAAGTCTATTATTAACACAAAAATTTTCAAGCATATTTCCAGTCACAACCTTCTTTCAGATCGTCAGTATGGGCTCCATCAGGGACGCTCCATTGGGAATCTTCTCACCTCTCTCTCAGACTCTTGGTCATCCTCCTTTTGGGACTTTGGCAAAAGTTTTGCCATTGCACTTGACATCTCAAAATCCTTTGATCGAGTCTGGCATAAATCTTTAATTTCCAAACTGCCCTCTTAAGGTTTCCATCCTTTTATCTGTGCCTTCATCTGTAGCTTCCTTTCTGGTTTTTCGATGGCAGCTGTTGTAGATGGCCACCATTCTTCTCATAGATATATCAGTAGTGGTGCTCCTCAGGGCTCTGTCCCATCACCAACTCTCTTCCTCTTATTTATTAATGACCTTCTTAGCTGTACATCTAACCCTATCCACTCATATGTTGATTTCTCTTCCCGCAGTGTCCATCTGAGTAGTTACTTAAACAAACAAAGGATGAGGCTATGACACTCCTAGTGTCTGACTTGGTTCGTATCTCTGATTGGGTTAAAAGTAATCTGGTTGTTTTTAATATGTCAGAAACTCAGTTCTTACATTCTTCAACCCATCAGAATCTTCCACAGGAGTACCCACTAATGTTTAATAAAATCCAGCTCAATCCTGCGTCATTTTAAAACATACTTGGGGTTTCATTCTCTCTTGATTTATCTTGTAAAGAGCATATTATCTCTTTTGTAAAATCTACTTCCAAGAGCTTAGGTGTGCTAAGCCGACTCCTTGCCTTCTTTACTCCTGTACAGTTATTGACTTTATACACAGGTTTTATTCGCCTTTGTGTAGAGTACAACCCTCACGTGTGAGGAGTTTCCCACACACAGCTCTTCCCAAGAAGGTGGAGTCAAAGACTTTTCGTCTTTCTAGCTCCCTTCAAGCTTTGTCTCTTTGCCCCACTGTTGCATCTTTATCTCGTTTCTATCGCTACTTCAGTGGCCGCTGCTCCTCTGAACTAGCTGCATGCACCCCTCCACCACTACGACGGGCACTGAGCACCCATCTAGCAACAAACTCTCATCCCTTTTCTTCCAGCTCTCTAATGCAAGAGTTAACTGCTGCTCCCAGTTCTTCATTTATGCAACAGGACAACTCTATAACTGTCTCCCTCTGTCTGTATTTCCAACTTCCTATGATCTCCAGTCTTTCAAACGCAGTGTGCCCAGACATCTCAAAATAAACGGATCTTGAGTCTGGCTAGCTGTTTTATTGTTTATGTTATTTCCTGGAGGGAGCAGTTTTCGGGCGTCTGCTCTTTGGTTCTTCTTCCTTGCATTAAAAAACAAACAAAAAAAAGTACGATACCTGGAGTCCCTTCCAAGCCGAGTGTAAATGTTTGAGGTGGAAATAAAAATCGTATGGTTAAACCTATCATTATTATAACGTCTATCTATTGCCAGACACCTTAATCCCGTAAGGGGGGCCACAAACAAATCGCCTCCATGTCGTCCTCTCGCCGCCATTTCACTGCCCTTCCCCCAGCTCACACCCCGCTCTCTCATATACGTCTCCACTCCATCCTTCCATCTCAAACCCAGCCTCCCCCTCCCTCTTCCGCCCTCCTCCACCTCACTCACATACACTCTTTTGGTCTATCGCTCTCCATCCTCTCGACATGGCTAAACCACCCCAGTGTATTTCTCCTAACGCTCTTTCACATCCACATCCAGTCCACAAAGCTCCTTCACTTCCTCATTTGTCAGTCTGTATCTCAATGTAACTCCACATTCTCGTTTCAAATAACTCATTTACACTGCTCTCACTCTTGCTTGTGTCCTTCTAACAAGGTCCAAGCTTCACTTCCATATACTTTAGAGTAGGGATCACAGTGTTATCAGACAACTACTTTTTTACTTCCATGCTCACTTCCTTGCTTCTTATCACTGCTTTCAAAGAACAGGCAACCTTTTTTCCTTGTTGCACCTTTTCAAGCACTTCATCCTCCAAGCTTCCATCCTTAATCATCACACTACCCACGTACTTAAATGCACCCATAGTTTCCATTTTCTCATCATCCAACCTCACTGTAGCATTCAGTGACTTCATTTCTCTCGAATACCATAACTTTACTCTTACCTACATTCACCTTTTGATTCTGTTTCTTATACACTTTCCCAAACTTATTCACCAAGCCTTACAGCTCTCCTTGTTCCACTAACGATACCCTATCTTCTGCAAACAACAGTACAGGAAGCCGCTAAACGCTGCCCAGTCTCATTAGGACCGCTCCATTATCCGCTGCCCTACCTTGTATTTCTTTTATATTCCCGTCCATATACAGACTGATCAGCCACGGAGATATGATACATCCCAGTTACACTCCATCTTTCAGATCACTATCCACACACACTGCAGCCTTAGCACCCTCATACATATTATTCACGACATTCAACAATTTCCCACTTACTCCATATATTCTTTAATTTTTCGACATATTCTCTTGTCTATCACTCCGTCATATGCTTTCTTCAAATCCATGAAAGCCGCAAACAACTTCTTTCCCCTCTCTAGAAACTTTTCCATTAAAGACCGAAGGATGAATATCTGATCTACACAAGCTCTTCCTTTCCTTTATTTATTAACTTGTTTTATGTTACTTCCTCAAGATGAAGTTATATATTGGGGACATACATCGTAGTGAACGAGATAAAAACATTTTCCATTAATTCCTTTAACATCTAACGTACTTTATATTTCCAACCGCAAGAAAATTTAATCCAACCCGAGGGAAGGGTGTGTGAGCAAACGGTCGTTTAGGCAATTTTAGTATAAAAGGGTGGGACGAAGATAGACAATATGACTCAAGAACGAAGTTCAGGAACAACTTTAACCCCTTCAGTCAGTTAACGTGCTTTTTTTCGTATTCTTCTTTTTTCCAAATCATTTTATTCAGCTTATGAAAGGTATCTTGTACTGAAAAGCTATTGAAGTCTGAATCAAACTCCTCCCGCTCGAGGAGTCTTGCTTCGGATAATTCTTCAAGTTCTAAAACACAAGACCACATAACCACTCAGTACTGGAGCAGGAGTAAGTTATAAGGACGGCTAACCCCGCCAGCGTCTGGGGAGGAGAACCCATGTGCATTGCTAGATGTGGCGAGGCCGCATGGTGACTGCCGGGGAATAGGAGAACAGATAAAGATAGATTTGATAAAGGAATAGGTAAGGATAGGGTGAATACATATGCTGGCACGCTACAGTATCCCCCTAAGCTGAACATTATCGTGTAGCAAGATGAAGTAGAAAGTACATCATCAGAAGGAAAAGGCTAATGTCTATTTGGAGGGGGAAGTGATTTGGGACGATGTAAGTGATTGCAGGTGAGTTGGAATATGGATGATAAGCTGCTGCCAACAAAACGTGGGCTAGTGTATGAGAAAAACATATTAACAGTAATAAAAATAATAATAATAATAATAATAATAATAATAATAATAATAATCTATCTATCTACCTATAGCCCAACGCCCTAATCCCGCAAAGGGTGGCCGCAGACAAAACGCCTCCAAGTCGCTTTGTCACCCATCATTTTACTACCCTACCCCCAACTCATTCCCCTCTCCCTCATATACATTTCAACTCCATCCCTCCACCTCATCCTCGGTCTACCTGTCCCTCTCCCTCCCTCCACCTCACCTACATAAACCCTCTTGGTCAGTCGTTCATTCTCCATTCTCTGCACATGTCCAAACCACCTCAATGTATTTCCCCTAATCTTCTCAACCACATCTACATCCACCCCACAACGTTCCTTCTCTTCTTCATTCGTCAACCTGTCCCTCCATGTCACTCCACATGCTCCTCTCAAGTAACTCATTTCCACTGCTCTCACTCTTGACTTGTTCCCCTTTTGCAATGTCCACGGCTCGCTTCCATACGTCAGGGTAGGGATCACAATATTATCATGCAATGACTTCTTAACCTCCATACTCACCTCCCTGTTACTCATCACTGCTTTCAGTGAACCAACAACCTTCCTTCCCTGCTGTACCCTTTCACGTACTTCATCCCCCAAATTTCCATCCTTACTCATCACACTACCCAAGTACTTGAATGCACTCACATTCTCCATATCCTCACTATCCAACCTCACTGTACATTCTGTGACTTCATTCCTCTCAAACACCATAACTTTACTCTTGTTTACATTAACTTTCAGATTCCTCTTCCTACACACTGTCTCAAGCTCATCACCAAACCTTGCAACTCCCATTCATCTTCACTCAACAATACTGTATCATCAGCAAACAGCAACACCGGAATCTTCTATATCTCACCCTCATTCATTAGAGCCACCACCACATCCACTGCCCTACCTTGCACCTCCTTTACAACCCCATCCATGTATATATTAAACAACCATGGAGACATCACACAACCCTGTTTCAGTCCCACACTGAGATCCAAGAAGTCACTCGGCTCACCATATACTTGCATCATAGCCCTAGCTCCTTCATACATACTCTTCACAGCACTCAACAATTTCCCCTCCACTCCATATATTCTTAATATGTTCCACATATCTTGCCTATCTATTCTGTCATAAGCTTTCTCCAAGTCCATGAAGGCAGCATACACTTTCTTTCCCTTCTCTAGATACTTCTTCACTAAACATCTTAGAACAAATTTAATATCTGACCTACACACCCTTTTCCCTTCCTAAATCCCCCTTGTTCTTTTCCAACTAGCTCCTCTGTTATATGCCTAACCCTATCAATGAGTATTCTACCATATATTTTTCCAGTCACACTAAGAAGGTAAATACTCATATGGTTACCACATACTTTTCTCGCCCCTTTTCCTTTGTATAAAGGAACAATTATACCTGATTTCCAGTCCTCCGGAACCCTTCCCTCTTCCCAAGCCAATCTACACAACTTCCATATTCACTCCACAACAATCTCACCCCCATACCTCAGCATTTCACCACACACTCCATCAATTCCTGGGGCCTTTCCCATCTTGATCTTCTTCATTGCTTCCACTACTTCCGCCCTACTGATCTCTTCCTCCCTCCTCTCATCTCTTCTTCTCCCAGCCGTTCCCCAACCACTTATACTCTCACTCTCTACATTCAACAAATCCTCAAAGTGCTCCTTCCATCTCCTCAATTTCTCTCTTCTCCACCAACAATCTGTTATTCCTATCTTTCACTCCCCTACTGTTTCCCCTTTCACACTGCCTTACTTTCTTTACCTCCTTCCAAAATAATTTCTTACTCTCCCTCCATTTCACACTCAGATTCCTCCCAAATTCTTCATCCACTTTCCTCTTACTCTCCTTCACCAGTCTCGTCACCTCCCTTCTCCTGCTCACATATACCTCTCTCTTCCCTCTCTCATCTCCCCTACCTCTACTCGCTAGCCATTCACTATATGCCTTCTTCTTTTGTTCCACAGCTCGTTTCACCTCATCATTCCACCATGCTGTCCCTTGCACACGCCTGCATCTCCTCCTCACTCCACAATAATAATAATAATAATAATAATAATAATAATAATAATAATAACAATAATAATAATAATAATAATAATAATAATAATAATAATAAAAATGGCAAGAACAACGGTATCGATGGCAACAACAACAAAAACAACAGTAACTATAATAATAATAATAATAATAATAATAATAAAGGCAACAACGACAGTATCAATGACAACAACAAAACAACAAAAATAATAATCATTAAAACTAGAGGTCCCCTCAAAGGGGGAATTACACCAGCTGCGCGCTGATACATATCTAGCGCTGCTCAGAATATGACCTTGAACATAGCCTACTTTCACTACTTTCGAACTCGTAGGAGACTTTCATCTCTACTACACACCTGCCAAATTTTGTGATGAAATCTTGAACGGTTGCTAAGTTATCGTGCTAATAGACACACGGACTGACAAACTGAAAACAATACTCGTAGATTTTCATCCCTACTACACACCTGTAAAATATTGTGATGGTATCTCGAGCTATTGCTAAGTTATAGTGGTAACAGACAGACATACCTTGACCTGCTTTCACCAATTTCGAACTCGTAATCGCTTTTTTTCCCTACAACACACCTGTAATTTGTGATGATATCTTGAGCTGTTGAGAAATTATAGTGCTAACACACACACACACACACACACACACACACACACACACACACACACACACACACACACACACACACACACACGCACGCACGCACGCACTCACACACACACGCACTCACACACACACACACAAATTGTAAACAATACCAGCTTCGCTATCGCGGCTGGTAATAAAAATAATAATAATAATAATAATTATAATTATAATAATAATAATAATAATAATAATAATGATAATGTTGACCATAATTGCTGAGAAACAGTGCTGGCTGCTGGGGAGGAGTGGGTAGCTTTTGATTTTTGTCCTTGTAATGCAGCACATGAGAGTTTCCCACCTGTGCTGGGAAAGATTTCTCCCGTCTACCTGTGCTGGGAAAGACTTCTCCATCCCTGCTAATACTTCACTATCTTTCTCATGATATGTGAAATAAACGGAACAAATTTAAGCAGTCAGAGAGTCCAACAGCTGCGCCCAACTGAGGGCTGAATTCCTTGACCTTCGACTGATACTTCATTTTTGCCTAATCCATAAGCCTTCTGGATGTTTACCTTTGACCTTTTCCTATGACCTTGACCTTGGACTAATCGTTCTCCAAATGAAATCTTGCCTTGTTTTAGCAGTTACCATTCCACATTTTTCAAAACTGGATGACAACTATAATTTCAGATCGCCATACCTTTTTATAGTGCAAGGAAGAAGGAACCAAAGGCCAGGAGCCCGAAAATTGTTACCTACAAGAAAAAAAAAAAGTTAACAGAGAGCCAAATTAAAAGACCATTCACTTCGAGATGCCTGGACACACTACGTTTGAAAGACTGGAGATCATACGCAGCACGAAATACAGACAGTGGGGGACAGTTCCAGAGCTGTCCTGTTGCATACATCAAGGACTAAGAGTAACTGCTCGCCGTAATGGTGGAGAGATGCAAGCTGACAGTTCAGAGGGGCAGTTACCACTGAAGCAGCGATAGAAAAGAGATAAAGATGCAACAGTGTGGTGAAGAGACAGAAGTTGAAGAGGGCCACTAAATGGTGGGGAGTTAATGAGACGAAAATATTTGAGTCCACCCTCTTGAGAAGAGCTGTATGTGGGGAGCCTCCACACACGCGAGAGTTGTACTCTACACAAGGAGAATAAAACTGGTGTATAAAGTCAACAATTGTGCAAGAGTAAAGAAGGCATGGAGTCGGCTTAGCGCACCTAAGCTCTTGGAAGCAAATTTTACAAAAGAGATAATGTGCTTTTTGCAAGATAATTCCCAAGAGAATGAAACCCCAAGTATGTTTAAAGATGATGCAGGATTAAGCTGGATATTGTTAATATTTAGTAGGTAGGCTATTCCTGTGCAAGATTTTGTCACATTGATAGATGTAACAGTTGAGTTTTTGTTGCATTATTTCTGTGCGTGACAGAAATAAATGGAGAGAAATTGTGAATGAATAAGTGATGACGCAGCCCTGAGGGGATATTCTCCCGCATTTGGTCTGATCAGCTAGTCAGGTCAGGTGCGGGTAAGGGGATGGGTCTGTTATGATGTGGCAGGGGTAAACCAGTTCTGCTGTCTGGCCCTGCTGCGGATGTCACTGATTGCATTGCCCAGTTGACCCTTGTGCGGTGTGGTGCGGTGAGGATCTGTCCGTTCTCCCCTTTGGGGCTAAGATGCGAATGAATGTGTTTGAATGGATGAGTAAATGGTGAGTGAGTCATCCTGTCTCGGCTACCTCCCTTTCCTTGGGGGAAGCAGCCTAGGTATATAGATAGATAGATAGAAAATCAACAAGATTACTTCTACCCCAAACAGAGATATGAGCTAAATCAGACATTAGGTGTGCTATAGCCTCATCCCTTGTTTGTTGAAATAACTGCTGAGATGGACGCTGCAGGAAGCGAAGGGAATGGTGAAGGGTGGAGTCATCAGCGTATGAGTGAAGGTTTATTGAAGAATAAAAGGAATAGAGTTGGTGATAGGACAGAGCCCTGAGGAACACCACCATTGATAGCTCTAGGAGAGCAATGGTGGCCGTCTACAACAGCAGCTATAAAACTACCAGGAAGGAAGCTGGAGATGAAGGCACAGACAGAAGGAGAGAAACTGTAAGAGGGCACTTTGGAAATTAAAGGCTTATGCCATACTAGATTAGAACCATTTGCGATTTCAAGTGCAGTGGCGAAGCTTTTGCCAAAGTCCCAAAAGAAGGATGACATGAAAGGTAGTACAGAAGATTTCCAGTTGAATGTCCCTGGTAGAATCCATTTTGACGATCAGAAAAAAGGTTGTGATAGGAAACATTCTTTTTTAAAGAACAAACTGGAAAACTTTTGAAACAGGGTGTTAAAGTTATTGGGCGATGGTTAGAGGATGGGAATGGTCACCCTTCATTGAAACAAGCTGAACAAGAGGAAACTTTCGGCAAGAAGGAAAGGTATAAATTGATGGACAATGGCGAAAAAGTTTACCTAGGCAGGGTGTTAGCACAGAAGCACAGTCCTTGAGGACAACAGGAGGGACCCCATCAGGCCCACATGCCTTGTTAGTATTGAGGCCAGTGATGTCGGAAAAATTAATTAATTGAAGACATTTTAATGTCAGCCATGATGAAGTCAGAGGGGGAAAGTGATGGAGGAAACGCACCAGAATCGTCTAAGGTGAAATTGGAGGAGAATGTCCGAGCATAGCGTGCTGCTTTATCATTTGACGAAATAGCTACAGGGCCATCAGAGTGGAAAAGAGAAGGGAAGGATGATGAGGTAAGGTTGAAAGGTTTTTGGGAAGGTGACAGGAGTGGGAAGAATTCGAGTTGGAGATTTCAGAGCATTTAGTACGAATGAAATTGATTTTAGCAGAGCAAAGAACAGACTTAGTAGGATTCCGGGTAGAAACATTGATGTGACCTTTACCGTTGACTTAATGCTTTAAAAAATACCGGTAGTATGTTCCCCCTTGCGTGATTCTTAACTCATTCAATAAGTTTGTCAATATCTGTGTTGGCTATTTTGTTTACACATAAATACACTGGTTGAAGTTTGATCTCGCCTTGCGACATTGACCATTAACTGATTATTTTAAAATTCATATGCCTTTGTTCTTGCCGGATCCTTAAACCTTCCACCAAATTTGGTTTAGCTTTGACCAAAACTGTCTTAGAAGACCTTGCCCCATGGCCTTAGTTTATGGCTTTTCTCTCTAACCTTGAGCTTTGATTAATTGGTCTAAATATCGAATCCTTTTATTTCTGCATAACTGTCAACGCCTAAACCAAGTTTGTTATAAATCGGATAAAAACATTTGAACCCGACTTTTTACCTTGACCATTTTCATTTTGCTCTCATACACAAAAGGTTTATCACTTGGTTGACTCCGAACCTTTCCACCAATTATGGTTAAAATCAGATGAAACTGAGTTAGTTTGTTAACACTTATATACACAGTAAAAATTTGACATAGTTTGTGATCTTGATCTTCAACAGATCACACTCAGTCTTAAACTGCTTAATTCTTGACTCACTCATTTAACTTTGCCCCAGATTCGGTCTAAAATGGATAAAAACCGTTAAAGTTGCCTTTGCTATAGTAGCCGCAGCGAGAAATGAACGCTGTGGTGGGGCAGACGGGATGACGGGGGATTCCCCCACTGTAGCCATATCCACGTCACCGACCATAGAGGAAGGATGTCACCGACCATCGGCCACCGCTGCAGCCCCGCTCCATGATCCTTACCCTGTGTCTCTGGCTTTCTCTTTCTCCCTCGGTTTCTATATAAACTGGTGTATTTCCGAAACTAATTATGAAATTATTATGACTTTTGTTCCACACCACCACTGAGGTAAAAATCAAGGAGAGTTTTCTGTATAAAGGTTTCCCCCCCCTTGTCTGAGGGCAGGTCAGTTCTGGCGAGTGTATAATTATAGGTCAGGCGGAGGTATCGGCAAGGCCGCACTCCCCCGCTCATATGCCACATTTAGGAGGGGGGGGAAACCTTTATACAGAAAACTCTCCTTGATTTTTACCTCAGTGGTGGTGTGGAACAAAAGTCATAATAATTTCATAATTAGTTTCGGAAATACACCAGTTTATATAGAAACCGAGAGAGAAAGAAAAAGCCAGAGACACAGGGTAAGGATCATAGAGCAGGGCTGCAGTGGTGGCCGATGGTCGGTGACATGTGGATATGGCTACAGTGGGGGAATCCCCGGTCATCCAGTCTGCCCCACCACAGCGTTCATTTCTCGCTGCGGCTACTATAGGTCAACGTTTATCCTACCTCCGTGACATTGACCTTTGACCTATATTTTTCAAATCAACAGATTTACAGATTCACTCTCCCTCAACCCTTCCACTGTGTACCGTATATTTGAAACCGGACAATTTGAGTTTTTTGTTCACACACACAAACACACACACACACACACACACACACACACACACACACACACACACACACACACACACAGCGATCAAAATACTGTATTCGAGTAATGACCTATTTCGTTACGAAAGCACAGGTGTACCAACCACAAGCATTGTGTGTGTGTGTGTGTGTGTGTGTGTGGGTGGGTGGGTGTGGGGTAGAGAGAGAGAGAGAGAGAGAGAGAGAGAGAGAGAGAATGAAAACGCAGGGAATGGCGTGGGATGCTGGGAGGGACAGAGAGAGGCATTGAAAGTTAAGATAAAGTAAGGGAAGGCCGTAAGAAAGGGAAGGGGAAGAGAAGGAGAGGAAGGGGCAATAGGAAAAACAAAGAGAGAAGAGACGTGAGACAGAATGGGAAAGGAAAGACAGGTAGGGAAGGAAAGTCAGCAGGAGGATTGAGAGGCAGAGTAAATAAGTACACCGTTCCTGTATGAGGCAGCCCTAGCATGTATCCAATATGGATGGTGGGTGTTAGCGCCGAAGTGGTGACATGTGGAGATGTAGGAGGACTACTGGGACTTGGGAATAGGCCCTGAAGTCTTTGCCCAGAGTCGGACAAGTAAAGAAAAAAAAAAGAAAAAAAGTAGAGGCCAAAATTTTTGTTTGGTATTTTGCTGACATTTTCTGGTACCCCGACATAATGCAAAAAGAATTAGGTTGATATTAGGTATCGTTCTCGTGAAAGAAACGAACAAATGAACAGAGAGCCACACGTACACTGTTTAATATATATATATATATATATATATATATATATATATATATATATATATATATATATATATCCATCATCCAATCCTACATTGCCCCATTAGGAGCGTAGGAGCTCGGGGCTAGGCAGTTGGTCCCGACATTTAAGATGAGAGTGACAAGCCTCACTCATCCCGGAATGGCATTACATGAGCAATCAACCCCAACCACCCCTTGGATATAAACCTTCACCAGCTCAATCCGATTGGAGCGCAATAATTACCCACTAAACCACCAGGGGCCAAAATTTGGTTATATGGTTACCACCCAGCGTAGTAAATGGTTTCCTGGTGCACAGGAAACCATTTGACTTGTCACTCAGTGTAGAGTCACCCACAGGCTGAAGGAAGTGGAAAGAATGAAGGAAAGAAAGACAGAAGAGGGAGTGTAAAGTCACCTGTAGGCAGAAGGACAAGGAAAGAAAGACAGAAGAGAATGGAAGGAAAGAAGGATGGAGAGGAAAGGGCGGACACCCGAGAGCTGCACTACATCGAGTGAGTGGACGGTGAGCGCCCCCGCCTACCACAAACATAGAGAGAGAGAGAGAGAGAGAGAGAGAGAGCATTTAAAAGTGGCGGAGATAGGCAGTCCAATGAACCATTAACTCCCCCTAATCCTCTTACCAAATCCAATTCCTTCCAAACCTAACTTAATTTATTGTATTCCCTAAACGAATCATCCTAATCAAGGCTATCAGTCCATGTTAGCTCTGTGTGTGTGTGTGTGTGTGTGTGTGTGTGTGTGTGTGTGTATTCTATATTCAAATTGTAAAGTATGGTATCTGTTCCTTCGTGGACCTTTTTCTGTCTGTCTGTCTCTGTCTGTCTTTCCTACAGATCCACCCTGTCTCTCCCGCTACTGCCCTATATCTATCTACGTTATCCCCCTACAGCAATCTACGTCAAGGGATCACCACCCATCTGTTCAACTGTCAATCCCGTTCATCCGATCTACGTAGCTCGTCCGATAATGTCACACCATTACTTTCAGCCGTGGAGGGAGGAAGGGTAGATGTGGAGGGGAGGAGGGGTAGATGTGGAGGGATGGTGGAATAGGAGACTGAGTCACAGGAAATAAAATGGCAAGAAACTGGAGATTCAAAGGCGAAGCCGGTGGTGTATGTGTTAATATGTCCAGCTCTTGGCAGGAAGAACCAAAGTATGATTTTCGGTTACAGCAGACTGGTGATCCTTCTTTGTTCCCCGAGTTTCTGATCTCCCGGCAGTATAACTGGGGATTATTGGCTAGCCAATTGTAGGGAAAGAATGTGGCCCAGTAGCAAGGAGTACCTGCCTTAATCACCCTTGTATAGTTATAATTCTGATCCTTTTTCATCACCATCGCATCATCATCACAATCATTAGCATCTCCACAAAAATAAAGTCAGTCCACTGTAGAGCGAATTCTTCTATTTTGTTTCAGTTGATTTTTTAGCTGTTATTCTGTGCCATCCAATTCCAGCATATCTCGGAATCTCATGTTTACAATGTTCAATATGCTTATCTGTTCCTCTAATTCCATCTCGGTGTTGCCAGTCATTTACCCTGGTTTTTCATCTGGTATTTGCTCTACTAGGGACGAGACCTGTCTTCATCCATTTTCCCACACCACAGAGTGAGCAAGGCACGGTTTTATTCCATGAGGGAGATCATTATGGTGATGATGATGATGATGGTAGTTATAAGAGAAAGCATTACCTAGCAACCGAGCGATATAGCAAACGATTTTGGGGCGCCATACCACGTTGAGTACACCGCTTCCCGTCCGATCAGCGAAGTTAAGCAACGTTGGGTCTGGTTAGTACTTGGATGGGTGACCACCTGGGAACACCAGATGCTGTTGGCATCCCTACGTGTCAAGTGGGGTTGGTGGAGGATTAGTGCCCCTCTCTGTAAAACAATTAACTCTAAGCCCTTGGCCACCCCGTTTGGGATACATGGCGTCTGGCAATGGATGGATGGATGGACTATGCTGTTGTTACAGAAATCGCTTTCGGGCTACCTATGGTATACTGTATTTTACAGTTGAGGTGAACCTGTAAACCTGTAGGTTTCACAGTGTTCTGCTGAGGACTGGGACTACACAGTTTTGTTGTGCTCTATTGTTTTGATTATGGTGATTATATAAGTCTTCTACTGTACTTCCTTTTCCTATAAGTTTTCCACGCCCTTTTCCAAGATCTCTCTCTCTCTCTCTCTCTCTCTCTCTCTCTCTCTCTCTCTCTCTCTCTCTCTCTCTCTCTCTCTCTCTCCATGTAACACAACTTATAGTGTACCAGGTGTGATCAGTAAGTTCTGGTACTGGCTGGCAAAGTCAATGTATTAAATAACACAATTAATTCATATTTTTCGAAGTATCATCCTCCTGCATCCACATACTTGTTGCAACATTTCTCCCACTGATAAAAGTATCACTGGGGCGCAGCTTTTTTGATGCTCTTCAGGAAGCTCATAATTTCAGGTTTTAGTTTTCATATGTGTCTGATTCTGAGCATAGGCATAACAGCCTGTTTCCTGAGGCCTAAGAAACCTCTTACGTTCTGTGCACTTGCACATGCACCATCCATACTGAATACACGCTAGGTCTGTTTCATTAAGGAGTTATGCATCAGAATTTGTGGAGGTGCTTTTGATATGTCGGTGGATCTTTCGGAAAATCAGTAAAGTCTATTTTTAAATAAAATAAATTCCACTAACTGTTTCTAACTCCAGCCGGGGATCGAACTCGCCTCGTGTCATTTCAGACAACAGAAGACCTTCCTAACCATTCAACCAGTACACTTATGTCAAAACGGTACTCCTTCCCTGGGAGCTTTAGCTTCGGGTACGACCAAAATTCGAATGGTGCTCAGTCCGGTGAATAAGGAAAATGGAACTACGAGAATTTCTCTTTTGATTAATTTAGTGCTGAGGGAGGAGCGGCACGTGGCTGAGGGCGTTGTCGTGGTGAAGTTGGCGTGTGGCATAACACGTCACTTCGTCTGAATCTCACTGTCTCACTCAAGCATTTCAAAACTTCCAGGCAGAAAGTTGCAATACATGTGGCACTTATTCAGTTTGGACGATTTCTATATATATATACAGTACTTATGTCTTCCATACACCTAACCTACAACACTCAATAGACTTACACCCCTAAAACTAGGACAGTCATACTTATCACCCTTACCTTTATACAACGGAAACCATATGCTCACTTGCCCAGTCATTCGGCACCATACTGCTCACAAAACACACATTTAACAATCTTACTAACCACTCAACAATAGTTGCCCCACCGCCATTCAAACCTTCTACAGTGCATCCATCCATACCTGCAACATTCCCTACTTTCATCTCCTTTACTGCCTCCTACACTTCCTGCATCGTGATCAAAGAATCATTCAACTCTTCTAACACAGTTATTACACACACCCTTCCATCTGCCACAATCTCAGCCTCCCTTTCTGCCTCTACATTTAACAGTCTTTCAAAGTACTCTGCCCATCTCTTCCTTACTGTATAACTCTTAACATCTTTCCGTCCTCTACTTTTACTTGTTGTTCCTTCCCATACTCTCCTTCTCACACCCTATTCACCTCCTACCAAAACATTTTCTTATTTTGTTGAAAATTCTCAGTCAACCGCCTACCCCACCTCCCATCTGCTGCCACTTCAGCATCATGCAGAGCCCTTGTCGCCCTATTCCTCTTTTCTTTATACCTCTCATATGATACCACATCCTTCCTCTGCAGCCACACTTCATACGCATGTCTCTTCTCAGCTACAGCCATACTCACTTCCTCACACCATCATTCATTTCCCCTTCTTAAACCACCACACTCGTCTCAAACCACACACCTCTTCCGCAAACCCCACTACGTGACTATTAAACAACTGTCATGCATCCTCTAAACCGTCATTTTCTTGATCTTTTACTGCATCCCCCTCATCTTTCAATTTCTGATACATTGTCATTCTCTCTCTTTTGTTCAACTCATTCACTCTCAAAACCTCCCTGCCGCATCCAACTCTCCAAGCTCTCACCCACCTCATACCTACTCTCAACTTTCGCTCCACAAGGCAGTGGTCATATATACCTCCATCCTCGCCCCTCAAAACTCTGGTATCCAACAATCTTCCTCTTACATTCTTGGACACAATCATACAGCCCATCAATGCTCTATCAGCAACCCTTCCACTCTCCTGCCTCACCCATGTATATTCAGCTATGGCTAATAATGTGAACTGTCACTGTCTCTTACGATCTTGAATGACGAGTTTTGGGGGTGTTTGTGACATTGGTATCTTCAATGGGAACTGCATTTTGATCTATACAGTAGTTCAGATGTGTAAACACAAGGTTCATCCTGTTTTGCGCCCCGGGGACAAGAGCGTTGGATCCGCTGGACATCGATCAATCTGGATGAAGGAAAAACACGATATTCTTTCTGACTCTGAGCGAGGATGTGTGGAACGATCCTGGCGGCGATAAATCGATGGTTGGGTGGTTGCATGAAGGAAACTCTTTTTATCTTTATATAGCACATGTACGTGGATTTGTGCTGTTCCGTGATGTATGGCAACTACTGTAAAATAATGGATGTTATATAAAAGGCAATGGCGGAATTATGGTTTCTCAAAAGAAGGGCAGTGGGCCGCGAGGTGCTACTAGTGGCATGAAGAGAAGGTAAAGGGACTCATTCATTAAAGCTCAAATACGTATCCCAGGTGGAAACAATAGCATATAATCATCCGCAAGCATTTAATTTCCGGTATGGAGTGAAATTACTAATGCAGTAAGGTTCTTTGTTTTAATTCACCCCACTCTATTTTGTGTAACAAGTACAGATAAACTCTGAATGCCACTCTACAAGTCATCCTTTCTCATAGCCCGGCCCTCCTTGATTTCATTTTCACATTTACAAAGCTCAGATTCTTTAGTAAGAGATATTTTCTTCTGATGAGCTCATTTTATCTCCTCTACCAGGTCTCACATTTCTTAAATATGGTAAAGCAGGTCCTCCAACAGCTCCAGGTCATTGGCGGGTGCTTCCGCTGTCAATGTAGCCTTGAACCACCTCTGCAGGTAGATGGTGATGGCAAAGACGTTTATCCCGCGTAGCGACCGGACCTCGTGAGTGGTCAGGTGGAATTGGCTTCGGTAGATGAAATCTTAAGACAGTAAATGCCTTTGGCCATCCACCTGGCCCGGTGGTATGCTCCAGGACGATTGTACCGGAGATCTCGTTTGCCATGACCATCTAGGAAGACCAGAGTGAGGATCAGGAACTCCTGGTAATAGACTCTTGGGTGGCCAACTTCAATCTGTTCTTCAATGAAGAGGACAATCTGCTCTTTTTTCAACGCCACCCATTCCGAAAGAATGTTGCTTGGGCCTTCACCGTCGAACGGAGAAGCCTGCTTCTGGTCGTCGAACTCCCATTGGGATTTGAAGTGAGTGAAGAGCGCAATTTCAGGGCCAGAAGACCATAAGAACAGGTCGAAGACTGAAGTGATTACCCATTCCATCATGTGGTGCCTGCAGGCCAGGAAAAGAACACGGCGGTCCAATTGGTCCTGGATAATTAGTATAAGGTAGAGAGTAGCCGTTCAGCAAAAGTAACACAAGGTTTGAGGGGACCCTTAATATTAAAGAACATAAGTAAAATTCATCTTGCTGGCATGTTTTCACGAGTGGAACAAACTAGGGGGGGGTGTATGACAAACTTCTGGAACAAAAAAAATTGGGACACCCTAATATATATATATATATATATGTATATATATATATATATATATATATATATATATATATATATATATATATAGAGAGAGAGAGAGAGAGAGAGAGAGAGAGAGAGAGAGAGAGAGAGAGAGAGAGAGAGAGAGAGAGACAGAGAGACAGAGAGACAGAGAGAGAGAGAGAGAGAGAGAGAGAGAGAGAGAGTATACAAATTATTTCACTAAAATAAAAATCCTTTGTTTGGGGGATGCCTAGCCACATTGCATTTAAAATACTGGAGATCATAGGCAGAAGGAATTATGGGCAGAGGAAGACAGTTTCAGAGCTGACCTGTAGCATACATGAAGGACTGGGCATAACTGTTAAGTCTTGCATTAGATGATTAGAGAGCTGGAGAGGAAATGGATAAGAATTTGTTGGCGGTAGGATGCAATGCGTCCGTCGTAGTCGAGGAGTAATGGAAGTAGACAGTTCAGAACACCAGCGACCACTGAATCAGTGATAGAAAAGAGATAAAAATGCAACAGTATGACAAAGAGACAGAGGTTGAAGGGAGTCAGTAAGAGGAGTAGAGCTGATGAGAGATAAAGTCTTTAAATCCATTCTGTTGAGAAGAGCTGCATTCCGAGAGCCTCACCACACACGAATCTTGTACTCTACGCAAGGGCGGAAAAATCCCTTGTATAAAGTCAACAGCTGCATCAATACTACTGTGGAAGATTGTTGTGGGTCGAAATATGTAGAAACTTAGTACTGGATGCATTAAGAACGACAAGGATACGTTTATCCCAAGCACAGGTATGAGCCTGGTCGGAAATTAGGTGTGTTACAGCCTCATTCTATGCTCATTGAAATAATTGCTATGATGGACGCTCCGAGAACCAGATGAAAAGGTGAAGGGTGGCGTCGTCAACATAAAAGTGGATAGGATTAGATTTACCTCGTAGAAGGTTATTGATGAATGATAAGAAGAGTTCATGACAGCATATAGCCCCGAAAAAACACCACTATTGATTGCTCTAGAAGGTTGTTGGCCGTTTCCAGCAGCTATGGAATGGCCAGTAGGGAAACTAGAGATGAAGGCAAAGACAGAAGGGCAGAAACCGTAAGAGGGCAGTCTGGAAATTTAAGAATTGTGCCAGACTCGACTGAAAGCCTTTGAGATATCAGATGCACTGGCAAAGCTTTCGCAAGAGTCACGAAAGGAGGATAGTCTGGATTATAAATGGAAAGTGAGAAAATTACTATCGGAGCATCTGTGGTGCAACTCATAAGGACGATCAAAGAGAAGGTTATAGTAGCAATGAAGTGAATAGAGAGAGAACCAGACAACGGCTCCATGCACCTTGATTGGTCGTCACCGGTAGAGGGGTGAATGGTGGGGGTAACTGTAAACATCTCATCCTGACAGGGGAACTCCCAGGCTGGGAGTTGCTGTGCTGCTGTTTCGATTTTTTAAAGACAGTTAAGAATATTGTACAGATAGTTTCGTGTAAACAGCGACACAAAAGCACAGTTTTTTCTTAGCACCATCTTTCCATCCACCTCTTTGGGTGTGCGTGTGCTTGTAAGCGTGTGTGGGTTTAGAGGAGTGTGTATGCATTTGTGCATGTGTGTGTGTGTGTGTGTGTGTGTGTGTGTGTGTGTGTGTGTGTGTGTGTGTGTGTGTGTGTGTGTGTGTGAATACAGGGAAACCAGAGCGCAGAGATTCGATGGTAAGCACGCAGTATGATTTAAGATGTGACTATGGGTATGGAAAGGCAGTATGTGCGCCTTATTTTTTTGGTGGTGGGATGGTGGGTATCTTAGAGAGAGAGAGAGAGAGAGAGAGAGAGAAGGAACGTAAAAAAGAGTGGATGTAGAATTTCGGGAAAGACAGGGAAAATTGTGAGGAACATATAACTTGTGATACAAAATAGGATGTGGGTGGAATATAACGAGAAAGACAGAATGGTGGTACGCGTATGTTGAGAGAAAAAGGACGGTTGAGAATGGAGGGAATGATATTTGAAGAGAGAGAGAGAGAGAGAGAGAGAGAGAAAGAGAGAGGAGCGGACTGTCTGAGATACCAGTGATTTGCATGAGAAAGGCACAGCAGATAAACTTGGGAGCTTCTGTGACCCTCTACTTCTGCGAGAAGTGAGACTAGTCTCTCTCTCTCTCTCTCCCTCTCTCTCTCTCATATTATGATCTTATTCGTTTCAATCTCTGCTTTATAACCAGTGTTATTTCTCCCAGTTTCTTATCATTACCGTTCTGATCACTACTTCCAGGTTTGCCTGCCTCCTGTATTTCAGTCATGACGCCAAGAATTCGCCTCACACTCGTCACGCCTTTTCTCCCCATCGCCTTTCTGAAAGTCGACGGGAAGTTTATTTGCTTGTTGTATTTATGTGGCTCTCGCGGGAGAAGTGGAAAGAGGTAATGACTGTCAGTTCTAGTACAAAACAAGGACAATAAAAAGTGCAGACATATTTGGGTTGTCTCATTTCAGTTGTGGAACTGCATTGCTTTTGTCAAGTAAGGTTGCTGCTTACTGACAATTATACTGTACATTTATTTATCCTACACGGTTCATATTTCTAACATCATTGTGCATCCATTTATCTATTATCCTATCCTTCTTTGCCCAGTCAGAAGAGCATGGTCCCCGAGCTAAGCTACTTAGTTCTGACGTTTAAAATGATGCTGATCAGCTTCTTTCGTCCCTGAGTTGTATTATGTGAGCAATAAATTTAACATCAATCAACGCACAGATTTAACCCTGGCATGCCCCACCCAATTGGAGCGCCTTGACCCACTGGACCACTAGGCTTCGTTGTCTTAAGTGGTTACCATCCAACATTATAGATAATTTCCTGGTTTTCAAGAAAACATTTGGCGTATGACATAGTGGCGAGTCACCTGAAAGGAGCTCTAAATGGAGTGAGTGGATGGTGAGTGCACCCACCTACCACACATTCTTCTCATAGAAATATAATTTGACATAAAAATAGAAATGCACAAGCAATAGCCAGCATGGGGACAGTATAACTGTATGTTTATATTGGGTTTAAGTGTCTATTAGTCGTATTTATGTCTGTGTGCTATTTCAATGCATGTGCTCATGTGATTATCATTTATATAAGTGTGTTCTGGCACAGACAGAACTCGTGCAATATACACAAGATGGAGGCCTGCAGGCTTGCAATATTCACCCATTCACGGTCAGACAGCATTTGTCGTACTCCATGAGTGTATGTGCCTTTGTATGCTGCTCAGTTCTAGGACACTTCCATTACACGACGGTATACTCAGTGACGGTTCCAGGAGAGAGGGAAAGGGGGTCGAGGAAGTCCGGAACCCCCTTCCCCCTCTCCCCTCCTTTTTTCTGGAGAATTTTGTCCAGACGATTATACAAGATTTGTTGGATGAACACAGCAGTACAAGTTTGAAAACTCAGTATAGTTTATTATAGCTTATTACTGAACCCCTGTAAATTGTGATTTTATAATAAACATTGATTTTTTTTTTAAATCACCAGTGCATGACTGTCGTCAACGGATAGTAAATGGAAAGCAAATACTATGTGCGCCTCTGATAATGATGTCATACCAGAAATTACCAGACCTCTGTTGATTTTGGCTACCTCACCATCCTCCCATACAAACCCCACTGTCCTTGTCCCTTCGGTTTTGAACATGTGATTCAGCTTTTCCACATCTGATGATCTAACTCTACATACCTCTAAGGCTCTTATGACTCACACTTAGCTGGAAAAGAATTGTGGAAATGTTCCGATCGTAAAAGGGTGAATAATGAGTGTTTACATTCAGGCATCTATGGTTCAGTTTCAGCTAAATAATCTCGTCTGGCTTCGGACTGGAAGACTAGAGTTAGCTTAACGATGAGAGGCATTATCGAAAAGCTTTATATTTCCTCTGCTGTACCTCCATCATTACCTGTCTCATTAATCTGTTTTTATCATCACGGATTTTTCTATCGATTTTCTAAACAACAATTATTTTCACTCGTACCTTATGCTTCAGACCCTTCCATCTTTCTTCCTTCATTCTCCCTTGAATTACTCCTCATATATACACACACATACTTCCTTTTCCTCCTTTTTTCGTCCTCTGGTTCTTTGATATTCCTTACTTCTTTATCCCAGAACGAGGCCAATTTGTTACTGATTAACCAGTCTTCTATCAGCTCTGCTCTTTTCCTCCCGTTTTTCCCTCCTATCCTCCTCCTTCCTTTGTTTTCTCATCTCATCCCTTCACCGCCCCCGTACCCTACATCAGTGCAACAGGGATTATCCGATCCATTATCATACTGGAGTTTTATGTCTTAGAATCAGGTTAATCCCTGGCCTTGCTGACACCACGAGGTAGGTACAAATGTACTGTATAAAGTACCAGTGTTATACTGAAAATGTTTTTATTAACTTACTTGCCGAAACGAGACACAGTAGTGTCAGATTTTCAAGGAAAGACTAGCTAATAGAATATATATATATATATATATATATATATATATATATATATATATATATATATATATATATATATATATATATATATATATATATATATATATATATATATATAAAATTATGAATGCAGAGACTTCACATCACCGTGAAGTTATGTATGCAAAATAACCACAGGAGAAATGAAAGGAGCGACAGTGAGTACTTTCGTATATTACATCTTCAGACAGAGTGAGACAGAAACGTAAAGGGTAGAGGTCTTTTATGCACACCCGCAGCAAGTAGTAGCACACAGAACAAAGGATGACCTGAATTTTTACCTGCGGCTTAACTTATGGTCACCTGCAGCAGGGAATGGAACAAAACAAAGGATGACCTGAATCTAAAAATGGGTGATGGGTGATAGGTACCTTTCTTTTTTCTTCCTTAGGGATGCACGTGACAAAGGAGGAGGGAGTAGGAGGGGAGGAAAGGGGAGGGGGAGGGAGGGGGAAAGGGGGAGGGGAGAAGGGGAAGGGGGAAGGGGAGAGGGGGGAGAGAGGAGGAGGAGGAGGGGATAAATACTGCTGCTTTACTTAAGATCTAGAGGATTAATACTTGGTGTGTCCCACACAGGTGTGACTACACTACAAGGAGATGACAGGGAACAATCAGTTGTTAGTCTGGGGGATACTGCTTTAAAATTAATTCAGTTAACAATTTATCAAACATAAAATGACCATAGCTCATGTTTACATTCTTTTCATATGTGCCAGAAACTAGATAAGATTCTATTATATTTCTTTCATCTAAGCTTTTTCATCTTGCTAGAATCTTGGAGCCTGTCCAGTCAATATGATGATCACTGGATGCTTCGTGCTGAAATAAACCACTACTCTGTTGGGCTGTCCTTACACTGTATTTATGTTGTGATATTCTAGTTTCCAAATCTTTTCCAGATTGTTCTATGTAAAAATTGTTACAGCTTTTACACGGGATTTTGTAAACAACGCCTGAGTTACTGAAAGGGCTGTTCTTGATGAGGGTTTTTTGATGGTGTTCTCATATTTGAATACTATTTGTACATTAAGTTTCCTGAGTATGTGAACAACATCAAGAAAATTTTCAAGGAAGGGGAGGACAATGGTTCTTTGAATATTCTGGCGATCTGGCTTATTAATTTCCCTTCAAGGAATCGTTTCTTGGCTGTATTGTGGCACTGAGTTAGTATGCTTTGTGGATATTTTAGCTTCTTTCCAAAACTCTGAATCATTTTTAGTTCACCATCTAAAAATTCTGGGTCTGAAATTCTATATGCTCTTAAGTACATGGATATGAACACAGATCTTTTTACATTAATATGATTGTTTAAATAGTAATGCACATATGACATAATATTTGTGGGTTTTCTGTATACCTTAGTCTTCAAAACATTTTGGTCCCTGATAACTTTTACATCCAAAAATGGCAATTCATTATCCATTTCCATCTCATGAGTAAACTTAATCGATGGAACTAACGAATTTAATTGCAGGAGAAATTCATCAATGGGAAGACTGTTAGACCAGAAGCACAGGATATCATCAACGTATCGGAGCCAAACTATGTTTTGCTCCTTTATGGAGGTCAGTAAATGTTTCTCAAAATATTCCATGTAAATATTTGTCAGAACTGGGGAGAGGGGATTACCCATGCCCATACCAAGTTTTTGTGTGTAAAATTTGCCTTCAAAGGTAAAAGAAGAGTTCACAATGCACAATTTAAATAGCTTGGTAGTGTTTTCAGAGGGAATACCATCAATGTTATTACCCAGAATGCTTGGCAGGAAAGTTAAAACGTCATCAACAGGGTCATTTGTGAATAATGATTTAACATCAATGCTGACTAATTTGTAGGGGTACATGACATTTAGAGATTTTAACTTTCCTACCAAATCCTCATTATTTTGTACGAATGAATCAGAGATAGTGCCTACAACAGGGGACAACAGTGTTACAAGCCACAAGGAGAGCTTGTATGTCGTAGAGCCTATAGAGCTTACAATTGTTTGGTTTGTGAGTTTTAATCAAGCCATACATATATGGTGCAGATGGATTTTGTACAGAGAACTGTTTGATCAAGTAATCTCTTCCTCTTAGCAAAGTCTTGATTTCTTTATGGAATTTTCTACTTTGTTTTTCAGTTGGATCACTTTTTAGTTTACTGTAGGTGTTGGTGTCACGCAACAGTTCACTCACTTTTTCCTTGTAGTCACATTTGTTCATGACTACTACAGCGCTGCTTTTATCAGCTGTAGTTATATGCAGGGAGTCATCTTTTTTTCAATTTGTCAAAGGCATTCACAAATCTTTTAGGAGCAGAGTTGTTATTTTTCTTAAACATTGCCCCATATAAAATGCCACGAATAATCTCACTATTTTCACTTGATTGTTTTTCCATTTGAAACAAGGACTTTCCAACCTGCACTGGGTTTATCTTCTTGTCATAAGAAAACGATAAACCATAACCTAGGGCACATAAGGTATCCCGATCTAATTCTTTAGATGACAGGTTTATGACGCAATCTGGATTCAAATGTATGTTCCAATAGCTGTTTTCAGTCAGTCCTTTTAATTTCTGTTCATGTTTACGTTTCACACAAATAGTTTCATTGGTGAGAAATTGATAACAGTGAAAGAAAACTGTGTGCTGATTTTCCGGTGTTAGTATGTTTCTACTAACACTAATTTGTAGGGGTACTCGTACATGACATTTAGAGATTTTAACATTCTTACCAAATCCTCATTGTTTTGTACAAATGAATCAGAGATAGTGCCTACAACAGGGGACAACAATGTTACAAGCCACTTGGAGAGCTTGTATGTCGTAGAGCCTATAGAGCTTACAATTGGCCTGATGGGGTTGTTTGGTTTGTGAGTTTTAATCAAGCCATACATATATGGTGCAGATGGATTTTGCACAGAGAACTGTTTGATCAAGTCATCCCTTCCTCTTACCAAAGCCTTAATTTCTTTAAGGAATATTCTACTTTGTCTTTCAGTTGGATCACTTTTAAGTACTTAAGTGCATACAGAATTTCAGACCCAGAATTTTTAGATGGTGAACTAAAAATGATTCAGAGTATTGGAAAGAAGCTAAAATATCCACAAAGCATACTAACTCAGTGCCACAATACAGCCAAGAAACGATTCCTTGAAGGGAAAACTAATAAGCCAGATCGCCAGAGTATTCAAAGAACCCTTGTCCTCCCCTTCCTTGAAAATTTTCTTGATGTTGTTCACATACTCAGGAAACTTAATGTACAAGTAGTATTCAAATATGAGAATATCATCAAAAAACCCTCATCAAGAACAGCCCTTTCAGTAATTCAGGCGTTGTTTACAAAATCCCGTGTAAAAGCTGTAACAATTTTTACATAGAACAATCTGGAAAAGATTTGGAAACTAGAATATCACAACATAAATACAGTGTAAGGACATCCCAACAGAGTAGTGGTTTATTTCAGCACAAAGCATCCAGTGATCATCATATTGACTGGACAGGCTCCAAGATTCTAGCAAGATGAAAAAGCTTGGATGAAAGAAATATAATAGAATCTTATCTAGTTTCTGGCACATATGAAAAGAATGTAAACATGAGCTATGGTCATTTTATGTTTGATAAATTGTTAACTGAATTAATTTTAAAGCAGTATCCCCCAGACTAACAACTGATTGTTCCCTGTCATCTCCTTGTAGTGTAGTCACACCTGTGTGGGACACACCAAGTATTAATCCTCTAGATCTTAAGTTAAGCAGCAGTATTTATCCCCTCCTCCTCCTCCTTCTCCCTCCCCCCTCTCCCCTTCCCCCTTCCCCTTCTCCCCTCCCCCTTTCCCCCTCCCTCCCCCTCCCCTTTCCTCCCCTCCTACTCCCTCCTCCTTTGTCACGTGCATCCCTAAGGAAGAAAAAAGAAAGGTACCTATCACCCATCACCCATTTTTAGATTCAGGTCATCCTTTGTTGTGTTCCACTCCCTGCTGCAGGTGACCATAAGTTAAGCCGCAGGTAAAAATTCAGGTCATCCTTTGTTCTGTGTGCTACTACCTGCTGCGGGTGTGCATAAAAGACCTCTACCCTTTACGTTTCTGTCTCACTCTGTCTGAAGATGTAATATACGAAAGTACTCACTGTTGCTCCTTTCATTTCTCCTGTGGTTATTTTGCATATATCTATCTATCTATCTATCTATCTATCTATCTATCTATATATATATATATATATATATATATATATTTATATATATATATATATATATATATATAATTATCATCATCATCATCATCAGCCATAACTAGTCCACTGCTGAACAAAGGCCTCCCCCAACCTTTTCCACAAATTCCTTGACTGAGCCAATCTTTGCCACGTTTTCTCTGCAAATTTCTCTATCTCATCTCTCCATCTCCTGTCTGGCCTTAAAATCTCTTTGTGTCCAGTCCGTCAGCCTCTTGCTCCATCGGTTATCCCTTATTCTTGCTATAATGGCCTGCCCACCTCCATTTCTGTTCTTTCATAACTTCAACAATATCTTTGACTTTAGTCTGCTCTCTCACCCAAGTTGATCTTTTCCTGTCTCTTAAAGATATTCTCAACATTGACCTTTCCAGTACTCTCTGAGAACAGATTAATTTATTTTCCATTGATTTTGATAGTTTCCAAGTCTCACAACCATACGTCACAGATGGAATTATACATTCGTTATATACTTTTCGTTTCATACAAACTGGCAAGCTACTTTTCATAATGTCTCTGTGTTTACCGAAAGCTTTCCATCCAATTGTAATGTGTCTTTTTATTTCGCTATCATGAACTTTTTGTCCAAGTCGTTGTACTCCTCAACTTCTTCAAGAATTTCATCGCTTATTTTTATGGCGCTGTTTGGTGTTTGTGGATTAAACATTACTTTAGTTTTACTCCGGTTCATCTTCAGCCCTACTTTCAGACTTTCTCTGTTCAGGTCATTTAACATTTCTTGCAATGTCTCTGCTGTTTCTGAGATTAGGACAATGTCATCTGAAAATATGAAATGGTTTAGCTTTTCTCCATCTATGTTCACTCCTTTGTTTTCCCAGTCTAGCTTTCTGAAAATACTTTCTAGGCATGCTGTAAATAACTTTGGTGAAATTGTATCTCCCTGCCGCACGCCCTTCTCAATCTTGATTTTTTCCAAATCCTTACGTAATTTAACTGTAGCAGTTCCCTCTTTATATATGTTTTCGAAAAGTTTTACAATGTTCTAATTCACTCCTTGTTCTCGCAGTGAATTTATAATCGCTATGTCCTCCACTGAATCAAAAGCCTTTTCGTAATCAACAAAACCTAAGCACAGTGATTTATTATATTCTGTACTTTTCTCATTTAGCTGATTCATTGTATGTAGATTATCAGTGGTCGAATACCCGATGCTGAATCCTGCCTGTTCACGAGGTTGGTTCTCCTCTAAAGTTGTTGTTATTCTGTTCATAAGGACTTTAGTGAAGAGTTTGTAAATGACTGATAATAAGTTAATGGGTCGATAGTTACTAAGATCTATTAAATCACCTTTTTTGTGGAGTTAAATATATATATATATATATATATATATATATATATATATATATATATATATATATATATATATATATATATATATATATATATATATATATATATATATATATATACAGTACTTAGGCTATGTTTGGAAAATATGATTGGTCGTAAAAGAAATGGGTAATGGATGACACGCTGAGATCTGTGAATTGTGGTACCCATATAATGTGATAATTATCATTAGATCCGTATTTGCAAAACGTGGAAAATGTAAGAACTGACTTTAAGACTGATATGATGAATTATACACTGTCACTCTTGTACGCAACAGGTCAAATCCTAATCTGTCGTCTTCATTTTGTATATTCCTCTGCCAATGATATTTGTCTATTAAAGCAGTGATTTCATCTCGAAGTGAACGGATCCTGAATATGGCTCTACTGCCATTCCTTGGAAGGAACTACTTTTTGCGGGCTTCTAGCCTTGGTTAGAAGAAAGAGTTAATATCATTTCAAGAAAGACAACAGTAACCATCGAGCTATTTCATATAATATACTGTACTAGGTAAAATTTGTAACTGGGATGAAGCAGTAAATATAAACCTGTTGAAACTAGTAACATCAAAGGAAAGGAGACTGATGAGATGGACGAGAAAGTCTCAAAGGAATTGTGAAAGAGAAGGAGTGAAGGGAGGGGTGCGAGAATTAACAGTATGTGGTCAAGACGCAGAGGAGAGGAGAGATGATAGAGAAAGGAATAAGAGAAATGGAGACGTGAAGTGAGTACTGAGGGAAGGGAAGTTACAGAGAAAGGAGGAGGTAGCGAGAATACGATCAGGATATTAAGAGCGACGGTGAAGACAAGACTCTGATCTGTGGCGAACACTGATGGAACATGTATAGTCATCAGCTTTAATAAGTCTACATCCTACACTGGAGCGCAGTCAGCAACGATGAAGAGAAGCCAGGCAGTTTCTCTTTTTGCCGCGTACTTCAGAATTTGTTGCAAAAACTAGCGGCTATGACTTTTATATCGAATCTCAGGTTAAATAATTCGGCCCTTAGGGCCAATGGAGGACCTGACGTGATGATGGGATTCTGAGTGACTGAAGATAAAAGGGAAATGATGATGATGGTTGAGAGATAAAATAGGGGAACCTATAGAGAAGCTTTAAAGAGATGAGGAATTTCATTGATAAAGAGGATGAAAAATGCTTTCTGAGAAAGCCTTAAGGAGTACAAACTACAGCAGCAGATCTTCTGCTCCTTTCGGAGCTGTATATTATAAAGAAGAGTTAATAATATTATATTCTATGAGATAAAGATAAGGACAGCAGAGCTAGTAGGTTTTTGTTGTTTATCCTTGGCACATGCTGTAGAAGTAATCCTCATTAGTAAAAATGTAATATGTACATGAAGCTTTTAATATTATCATTTCCATAAGCTAAACTTGATAAAATTGCTTGGCTGTTGCAAGAACACATCAAATAATAAATCACCTGATTCATAGAGTTACGAATTTACTACAAGGAGTGGGAATTGCAAGAAACACTGACCCTCTTTAGTAGTCAAGATATGTCTAGTCTACCAGCGGTAAGTTGTACATTATGTAGACTCGTGCCTCCTTATGCACGAAGGGGGTTGGGGCTACACAGTCGGAGAAAAAAAATGTTTGCTTAGTATTTCATGTCGATTAACTTTCATTTCTCCTTGTTGGTTTTATATTTCTAAACTGAAAGAGGACTGGTATGTAACTTTGCCCATTATTTGATACGGTGTCTCTTGGAGGAAAGTGACGGACAAGCCCTAAGTAGGAAGTAGACGTAATGGAAGCAGTAGGCGAACTCTTGTTCCTGGCTGCATCTTGGACATCATTTAATTTGATTTATTTGCCTAAAGAGATCAAGATCTTTGGTTGTGATCCCACCATCCCATGTGACATGGGAGAGAGGATCAGAATGATGGACAGGACAAACAAAGAAGTGAAGGAAGGTTCAGTATACAGTAATGATTTTCCTGTTATTTTTTCCCAAAGAATATATCCATGCCACTAACTTGTGTAACCCTTTCACTGGATGCTGAATGCTTTGGGGGAAGATATATCTGAAGGAAGCTCAAATATCTCCATACTGCCCATACATGATGACGCTGATATAATGCGCACAGTTGTAGGCAGAATGCTAAACAACCGGGAAGACAGATGGAAAATCCAGGGAAGAATCTGGGGAAGTGAAGGAAGGAACTTAGTGGACGGTAACTGCTGAGTTACAGTTATCAGAGGAGGAAGAGCTGCTCCTCAAGTCTGTCACAGTCCTCAGGATCCGTGTTGCCGGTTCTTTCTTAACTATTGGTTTGGTTGTGGTAGCATCTATGGATGTAACTGAAGCTTCATATGCACATCGTGACTCACAATTTTGCTGGTGAATGTACATTACATAGTGATCAGCCGTTCTCCAGGTTTTTATCAAACTTAATGTGTACTGCAGCGTCGGAGGAATTCAATTTCTTAACACCTTGAATTACTTATATGCCAATGACACAATCAGAAATTATCCACCTTCGACTTAAGGCTTACTTAATGCCTTATGTTCGCATGTGGAGGTTGACAGAGTTTAGAAGTTCTAGGCCGAAGGCAACGCACGGATCGTTTCTTCTCCACAATGTTTTCCTGTACCTTGCTTCTGTACTGGCTGTGTTAAAAGGGCTCTACTATCTCTAATGATGCTCTGTAACATTTTATGCAGCCACGTACCATGCAGGGTAGTTGAGAAGCTTTACAATTAGACTGACTGTTGAGAGTAGAACTTAATTTTGCTGTGATTTATAGTGAATGCTCTGATGTACGAGTAATGAGCAATTATTGATTAGATTAGCGATTTTTGCATGTCCGGTCTCTTAGCGAGATTTAGGGATCTTCCTTCCAGAGGAGCAACATGAACTCACATCTGCCGCGAAACAGCGGAACAAATAATGTCCAAGCTCGAGAATGCTGATGGGTTGACTATCGCAGGAACAACAAATTTGGCAGGGAAAAGGGACAGTGCGAAGTGAAAGGTACTTTTATTTGATTTCGTACTTCATTTTATGTGTACGTCGTGGGGAATAGACTATTCCCAAATTCTTAAACCAACATTAAAGGAGGAACTGTCGAATGCAGAAAAAAAAAAAAAAACAGTGAAGGAAAAGACTACAGATATAAACAATACTAAGAATTCAGTGCTTATTCTTCACATCTTGACAGCATACACAACACAGACTACTACAAATGCAGCGACTTACTAACCAATCTTTCATGTGTTACAGTTTTCTCATATAATTACATTAACTTTCTTGCTTTCCTGAGACTAACTTCGTCAGAATGAAATGAATTGCTGTAAAGAAGATCAGTTTATTGAGATTTCAGTAGTTTAGCCACAACAACATAGAATAACAATTTGAGGAGTTAAAGTCAGTCTGTCCCAGTTTAACTTGAGAATAATCAGTTCAGTAAAATGTTGTAGTCGGTGAATGTGGCATAAAAATCCAGTGTTAATCTTGTCGTGATCAGGAAAACTCTTGTGTTCTATGCCAGCTAGCGACAGTTGGTTTCATTCGGCCTTGAGTCAGAGGAACCTTGAAATATATAAATGCTGGTACCATTGAAGTTATCGTGGGCGAAGCAGTTCAAGTGGCCCATCACACCAAACACCAAACAGTTTTAATCAACGTACAATGAGTCACAGGAATCTGTTGTATAGATTCCTATGGGATGCGGCACAGTTGTTGAGCAAAAAATAATAACAGCTTCAACCGTGAATCTTATCAAATTTGTCAAAATATAACCACACCAGTACAGTGCGCTTTGTGAGCGCGTGACGAGCGAGTGAGCGTTTGTACAAATACCTATCACCATGATTTCATCTAGGTGTAAACTTTCTACATTCCTTGTGGGGTAGGTGAACAATAAGAGAAGAATAACTGAGCTATAATATTTACTTTCTGACGTTCTCTCTCTCTCTCTCTCTCTCTCTATCTATCTCACACACACACACACACACACACACACACACACACACACACACACTAGCACACACACACACACACACACACACACACACACACACACACACACACACACACACACACTAGCACTCACGCACGTGCATGCATTCAACATATGAAAGTGAAAATCATCCTATACCCCGCATGTTTCACTTTCATTGTGCTTTAAATAGATTTAATACTTGAGCATGTCAGTTGAAGCCCTTGGTACATTCACTTAGGAAGCTGGAATTCCAAGGGATTTCCTTGGTCTCATGGGTAAATATATAGCTAAACACAAAATTTATTGAATGTATGTACTACCCTGCTGAAAGTCTCTTCTCTATCTCACATAACAGAAAAGTTATTAGCCTTTGAAAATCATCATGGTCGGGCCATATACTGTAGACCAAATGCTTTCAAGCAGACTTGTGTGACATCCTTATCGGGATAAGTGACAATACATGGGGAAGCCTTAGATCGTTTCTTGGAGATAGAGCAGCTTTTGTTGCCATGAACCATGATTTCAGGTATTGCTTTATGATGAACACAACAAATTGCTTCAATCCTCGGCCTTGCTTAAGTGCGATGCTTGTCTGATGATGGAAAAGGTAGACTTTGATGCTGTATATAAGTTTAGCTATCTATCTGGCATGGTGGCAAGTCCCAGGGTGCTGAAACCTTGTTCCACGGGGCGGTACACCACCCAAGACGACAATGGACAGTTCTAGCAATTCTCGATAATCATCTTGAGGTTGGCTTTCTTGCGGCTGTTTCATACAAAATGCTATGAGCTCATCACACTGCTCACTATCATTCACCAGCCTTTCCTCATTGTCATTCAAGGTCTGAAATCGTGTTGTGTCAATAGTATTTCCCCTGGCAGTGAACTGCTTGAATATGTGAATGTCAGGACCAGAGGACGGTCCAAGGCAAATGGTGAAGGCTTTTTGAACAAGGATCTCAAAAATGTGATACCTTCAAGCCAGGTGGAGGAGATCCTTGTGCAATTGTTGTTGATGAAGGGTGCACGCCCCTGCCTACCATGCGGTATTGCTGGCAGAGGTGTCGAATGTCAATTCTACCACACATTCAGATATATTCCAGTCGTTCAAGGTTTCATTGATGACATGGGCCATCGCCTTTCCTGTCCCAGATTCCAAACTGGGTACATTGAAAAACTTTGAAACTCCATTACCTGAGACGAAAAATGAAAGGCAGTCAGTGACATTTGCTCCTTTTACATCAGGAATTCGTTTTGCATCCCAATACATTACAAGTGGAAGAGCTGGATGGAGTGATTTCTTCAGCCATTCTGCAGATTCTCTCCGACTCTTGATTTGATTTCGGCGGTTACTTTGCCTGTTGACAGTATACACTGTTGGACCTTGTCCACAGGCAGAAATGGTCGCAGAAAGCAGGTGGACTGCAGCACGGTCTGAAGTATTGGTTAGATCTAAAGAAGCAGAAACTGGTGAAGTGACCTCTGTTTTTCGTGCTGGTTGGCGTTTCAGAGGAGGAGCTGCAGTCGAAAAGGAAGGACCTGCAATATCTGAATAATCGTCACCTGTTTCGTCTTCATCACCGGTTGGGCTTCCCTCCAATTCCATTACTTCCTCTTTTATTGCCCGATGACATTCCTCATGCTCTCTCCTGTTCAATTTGCTATCTCTCAGTCTTCGTTCTTCCCTGTGGAGTTTGAAATCAATGCCCAACATTTTGTAGAGCCTCGTCTCCCTTTCTCCCTCTGATCCACAAGAAACTCCTTATCCTAACAATTTGTGATGAGGTCGAAGGCATTCGTGTGTGCAATGCCAAAGTCATCTTTCATCTAGTCTTGGAAGTTCTTTCTCGTATTCTCCTCTCTGTATTAAGGCTCTTACTCTTCTCCATCTTTCTCCATTCTTTATAGAGAATTTCGATTCTGAGGATATGACTCCGTGGCTTAAATGCAGGTATGCAAGCTCTCTCCCACAACTTCCCTACTTCCTCAGACAGAACACATACTGAATCGCTCAGTGTTCGTGTCTCTGTTTGCATCAGGTAGAAAAGTTGTGCTAACACTTCTCCGCAAGGAGGTAACTTAGTGTGTGTGTATATATATATATATATATATATATATATAATATACGAGTATATATCTTCAGCCGTTTGAGTATCAACTGCAAGACCGGCCTATCCCGACCGAAGTCGGGACGATGCAGACAATGTATCTCTACCAAGTGGCTTCGGCTGTCTGGTTGAGATTGTATGTAGTGTGAGAAGTGCTTGTAAGTGTAACTGTAGTGTTGGAATGGCTTTGGATGTGTGTGTAGTCTGTGAACCAAGTGTAATCAGCCCACGCAAGTCGACTGGGTGCAAGCATACTTTATAGTATGCGACACTGGTTCAACCACAGCACCCCTTGTGTCCGCCAATGCAGTACATGGCCGGGTGAACACTCCCAAATTTATTACCCTGGTGGGGCGCGAACCCTGGTTCACCCATGTACGAAATGCACACTCTACCACTGTACCACAGAGGTTCATATATATATATATATATATATATATATATATATATCATCATCATCAGCCATTGAGGTCCACTGCAGGACCGGCCTATCCCTACCGAAGCAGGGACGATACAGCCAATGTATCTCTACCCAGTGGCTTAGGCTGTCTCGTAGAGACTGTATGTAGGGTGAGAAGTGCTTGTGAATGTAATTGTACTGTTGGAGTGACATTGGATGAGTGTGTAGTCTGTGAACCATGTGTAATCGGTCCACCCTAAGCCGACTGGGTACAAGCATACTAGTATACGACACTGGTTCAACCACAGCACCCCTTGTGTCCACCAAAGTGGTCAGCGGCTCGTGAAAGCTTCCCAAAGTTTTTTTTTGTTTATCACTCTGGCGGGAGGTGAACCCGCATCCACAAGCGAGCGAAACGCACTCTACCACTGTCCCACAGAGGCTCCATGTATATATATATATATATATATATATATATATATATATATATATATATATATATATATACTGTTACGGAACAGAGAAAGATAATGTACACTTTAAGTGAGAAAACTAAAAATCACTACTGTCCCGTAAAGGTCCAGGTTCAAAATAAAAGAGTTAGGTAAAATTGCAAGTTAAAGTTTAATGCTCAAACTAACAACAAAACATTCAGGACTCATAAGGATAACGTAATGGCAAAAAACAGGTTAAATATATGGTTAACTGCAATAGCCTCTATTAACACGAAATTAGCAAGAGTAAATTTATCTAAGTCAGCCCTGATAAAATGAAAATACACTGGGTAATGCTCAGTTAATGCAAGATAAATTATTACAGATACAAACTATTATTAATGATGGCTGACAATAAGAACCCTACATGAATTATAAAAACTTCACTAGGCCTACAAATTAAACTTATGCTATACAGTACAAGAACAAAATGCAACAACACTTATACTCAAATTACACAGCTGCTAGATGGTTGGAGACTTCCTGAGCACTCAATAATAACTGTACAGGGGAGGACAGAGATGTGAACTAAATGAGGAGCAGATCTAAGTGGCCATGATGCAGAGACTGAGCTCATTATATAGGGACCGGCAGAGCTTGATACAACTTGTAAGAAGGACGCGCAAATGAAGCCATAGGGGACAAAGAGCTGAAAATCCTGCTCTGAACAACAGAAAGGACGACTTACTCTACTATAACGGTTGAAGGGGGGGACTGAGGCAGAACACGCTCGTGATCAAACATGCAGCATACTGTGCGTTAAAATTACACAAAGGATGATGAAATCATAGGCTATGTAACAATATATATATATATATATATACATATATATATATATATATATATATATATGCAGGACCGGCCCATCCCTACCGAAGCAGGGACGATACAGCCAATGCTATCTCTACCCAGTGGCTTAGGCTGTCTGGTAGAGACTGTATGTAGGGTGAGAAGTGCTTGTGAATGTAATTGTACTGTTGGAGTGACATTGGATGAGTGTGTAGTCTGTGAACCATGTGTAATCGGTCCACCCTAAGCCGACTGGGTACAAACATACTAGTATACGACAATGGTTCAACCACAGCACCCCTTTTGTCCACCAAAGTGGTCAGAGGCTCGTGAATGCTTCCCAAAGTTTTTTTTTGTTTATCACTCTGGCGGGAGGTGAACCCCCATCCACTAGCGAGCGAAACGCACTTTACCACTGTGCCACAGAGGCTCCATATAAATATATATATATATATATATATATATATATATATATATATATATATGCACACACAGCATTAAAAAAAAAAATATTGGTTTCTCGCCTGGTATCCCCATAGTGATAAGGCGTTGCCGCTGTGTAGAGGATTTTTGGACTGGAGCATGTAGCATTTTTATGACCGGATGTCCTTCCTCGTGTCTATCAATGATCCTTGGATGGATTCGATCCTCTGGCCCTTCGCTCAGAGTGGAGTGCTCCAACCCATTGAGCTACACCATATATCATATATATATATATATATATATATATATATATATATATATATATATATATTTGCAGAGACATCACTTCACCTAGGAGATATGTATGCAAACTAACTACAGGAGAAATGAAAGGAGCTACAGTGAGTACTTTCGTATATTACATCTTCAGACAGAGTGAGACAGAAACGTAAAGGGTAGAGGTCTTTTTTGCACACCCGCAGCAGGTAGTGGCACACGGAACAATGGATGACCTGAATTTTTACCTGCGGCTTAACTTATGGTCATCTGCAGCAGGGAGTGGAACACAACAAAGGATGACCTGAATCTAAGTGCTTTAATATATATATACTGTATATATATATATATATATATATATATATATATATATTATATATGTAAAATACACACCTCCGCTGCCGCTAGACCACGCACCCCGCCACCCCCCACCCAGCTGCCGAGCCGCAGCCCCACCATCACCCCAGGAGGACACCACGGCTGGCCAGGTCAGTGTGAAATGGGAGAAATGGAGTTCCCCAGAGCTAAGCCCTGTATTGGACTATATAGCCCCGCTAGGGTTACAGGAGCGAGCTACCACTCCCGGCATGGCAGCCCAGGCAAGGCTCGAACTCGCAATCCCCCGATTACGAGTCTGGCGCGCTACCACTGTGCTACCGTGCCCCCCAGAGGTCAGTGTGAGATTGACCCAGAGCGAGATGGGTGCCAGGGTGCCCCTACCTTGAGTCCCTCTTCCTCTCAACTAACCCAACGACAACAATGCAGGAATGAGAGACGACCTTACTAACTGAGCAGCCCTCACCAGGTTCGAGGTGGGACTGCTCCAGATACAGTCCCAAACAACACCGCGGTCACGGCCACAGTACGTACTGGGGAGGGAGCAGCCACAGTACGTCCCTCAGTTGTTCCCCCTTGTAGCGCCACCACAACGGCCACAGTATGTGTGGGGGAAGGAGTGGCCACAGTACGCCCTTCAGTTACAGCCACATCTGGGGACAGCCTCGGAGCATTAGCTATTGAGTGCGCACCAACTGGCAAAGGCAGGAGTGGAGCCGTGACAACGGCCACAGTACGTGTCGGGGAGGGAGCGGCCACAGTACGCCCCTCATCCAACTCCTCCTACTTCTATGGGAGTAACACTGCTGTCACGGCCACAGTACGTACCGGGAAGGGAGCTGCCACAGGATGCCCCTCATTTACTTCTCGTTGGGCAGGCAGAGCCGTGACAACGGCCACAGTACGTGTCGGGGAAGGAGCAGCCACAGTACACCCCTCATCTGCCTATTTCTCCTTCGGGAGCAGCACCGCAGTCACGGCCACAGTACGTACCGGGGAAGGACCAGCCACAGTAGGCCCTTCAGCTGCTACCCTTAGGGACTGCAGAACTGCCACAACGGCCACAGTACTTATGGGGGAAGGAGCAGCCACAGTATGCCCTTCATCCGTAGTCTCTAGGGTTCTCCCGGAGAAGGTCCCTTGCGCGGCCGGCTTACTACCTCTCAGTTGCGTGGGACGCCCTTCCCTCTCTCCCTCCAGGTGTGGTTCCCCGGAGGTGCTGCCATTCCAAGAGTGGTGGCGAGGTCCTGTCCCAGTCCTGCAGCTGACCCCTGGACGACACCAGCCCCTGACGGACGCCCAACAGAAGAGGTGCCGCAGTCTACTCCTGACGGCGCCCCGCTCTGTAAGAGACCGTAGCACCTGGTCTCCCAGGGTCAGTTAGCAGGCCCCAGAGCAGAGTCGCTCGGGCCCCACTCTCCGCCGGCCCTCTGCCCTGGAGTAAGAGGCGACAGGCCCGCCTCCTGAAGCTGTTTGGCCCCAGCCCCGAGGGCCACCTATCAAGTCAAGGCCCCCAGACAAGAGGGCCTCCCTGCACCCCATTGACGAGGCCCCAGCACGAGGGCCACCTATCAGGTCGAGGCCCCCAAATGGGAGGGCCTCCCTGCACCCCACTGACGAAGCAGGCCCGGGCAGTGATGCCCCTGTGGGTCGTACATTGTCTCCTGCAGGAGGGTTCTCCAGAAAGGCCCTCTCCCACGCTCGGGCGCCACCTCTGTTAGCCCAGGAACCAGGGGCACAGTGGTGACTTCAATGCACCTCCTGAGTCGCGCCTAAGTCTAAGCAAAAGAGACGAAAGTAAAAGTGACACTGGAACCATGAGAACATAATATAAAGTCACGAACACTGTGAACCAATACAAGGGCAGAAATCAAGGGTCAGTGAGCACGAATCGTAAGACAATTGTGATATATAGAAATGCTGTGTCTATACTAGTGGCGCCCCGAAAAGACTAAAACCAGCCAGCAGAGACAAAACCAGTGAAACAGTGTCGCCGCGGCTAAGTGACAATTCCGTGTGCCGCGGCTTGTGCCATATCAAGTGTGTAGTAATATCGACCAACCTGACCCTTTATACCATTCACATATAGTGCATCCAGTTGAGTATATTAAATGACAGTTATGACTAAAAGCTGACACCTATGCCGTGCTCTAGTGAGTGACGATATCTGTATAAATGACTGTCATTATATTCTACCTACGACATCACTGTTGTGTTTGTGTACACTTTGTATCTGAAAACCAACTCTGTCACCCTATTAATTCTATATCCAGTGTCTCTTTGTTTTTGTATTGTAAGGTGTGCTGAATTAAGACAATAGATGTGTTAAGGTATACTGCCGAGTTTTTATGCCCTGTTCCTTTGTTGGTGCTTTACTTCCAGTCCAGAAAGAGGACTCTGCTAAGTCGCGGGCGTTTTTAGGACGAGAGGTCGGACTAAAAACACCCCGCATAATATATATATATATATATATATATATATATATATATATATATATATATATATATATATATATATATATATATATATATATATATATATATATATATATATAATAAATTGGAGCCTCTGTGGTACAGTGGTAAAGTGTGTGTGCTGGTACACTGAAGAACGAGGGTTCGCGCCCCGCCAGGGTAATAAATTTTGGGAGCGTTCTTCTGGCCATGTACTGCATTGGCGGACACAAGGGGAGCTGTGGTTGAACCAGTGTCGCATACTATACAGTATGCTTGCACCTAGTCAGCTTGCGTGGGACAATTACACTTGGTTAACAGACCACACACACATCCAAAGCCACTCCAACACTACAATTACACTTACAAGCACCTCTCACCCTACATACAATCTCTACTAGACAGCCTAAGCAACTTGGTAGAGATACATTGGCTGTATTGTCCCCACTTCGGTAGGGATAGGCCAGTCAGTTCTGCAGTGGACACTCAAACGGCTGATGAGATGAGATGATAAATATATATATATATATAAATATATATATATATATATATATATATATATATATATATATATATATATATATATATATATATATATTTATATATATATATATATATATATATATATATATATATATATATATATATATATATATATATATATATATTTAACCCATTGGAGCCCAGTGTCCTCAGTATTGGACACAACTGGGAATTTTCAAACCTTAATAAAGTAGGGAACCCTCAGGTAGGGACCTTTGAGCTTCGCGACTATGAGCCGATAGGCAAAGAGCGGTACACTTAGTACCCTCCCAGTGCAATGCCTCGCCTAGCAACTCTGGGATCCAATGGTATTATATATATAGAGTATATGTATATATATATATATATATATATATATATATATATATATATATATATATATATATATATATATATATATATATATATATATATATGGAGCCTCAGTGGTAAAGTGTGCGTTTTTCGTACACTGAAGAACGAGGGTTCGCGCCCCGCCAGGGTAATAAACTTTGTAAGCGTTCTTCTGGCCACGTACTGCATTGGCGGACACAAGGGGTGCTGTGGTTGAACCAGTGTCGCATACTATACAGTGTGCTTGCACCCAGTCGGCTTGCTGGGCAGATTACACTTGGTTCACAGACTACACACACATCCAAAGCAACTCCAACACAACAGTTACACTTACAAACACTTCTCACCCTATATACAATCTCTACTAGACAACCGAAGCCACTTGGTAGAGATACATTGGCTGTATCGACCCCACTTCGGTAGGTATAGGCCGGTCTGCAGTGGACACTCAGAGGGCTGATGAGATGAGAGATGATATATATATATATATATATATATATATATATATATATATATATATATATATATATATATATATATATGTGTGTGTGTGTGTGTGTGTGCGCACAGACACACACACACACACACACACACACATACCCTTTTCTATTGAAGTGACGGTGGAAAACAGAATAAAACTTAATTCAAGTAGATCGTCTTTAGTTTTTCCCCGGGTTATAGAGTGCCAATTTTTTTGAAGGATACTGGGGTCCTTAAACATATTTACTGTTTTTACCTTACTTTTGGCTTTATTCTGAATTTTCTTTAATCATTTTGATGTCTTTGTTTATGTTTTTTTTTTCCTATGTGTTCTTTACGTTTATTTTATGTTCATTTCCTGTCTTTTTGTTTTGGATCAATTTAATTATGTAAAGTACAGTTTTTATTGATACCCTACTTGATTCTCGTGCCATTCACTATGCTGTTGCGACGCTAGGTTAATTATTTTTAGGCAGTCGATCAATACATTTTCTTTCGTAATTCACAATCATGGCCATCAGCTATTATAGTTGTATAATGGCTCAGAATTGGATTCATATTTTTACTCAGAATTAACCCAAGCATAATATGTTTCTCATACATTTCCTGAGGGGCCCTGAATGGGCATAATTAATATTACACAAGTGAGCTTCAAGATCACATTCAAAAGGGGCGCCTGGTATCAGAGGGCATGGAATACTCAGCGTTCTTGCCACATTTTTAGCTTGTAAATAAGAATTTATATACACAATTGTCATTTTAAAGACTGTTTTTAAAGTCAGTTAATGAAAGGGGATTAGTACTATTCATGATAGACTCAAAAGTTCATTCGGTAAAAGACCTTATACTCAGCTGGTTTACTTCACGTATAATAAGGAACCAAAATGTTAAAAACACGCAAAAATCGTCCTTTCCAAGAGATCCAAAATCATGATATGTTAATTTCGACATGCCTGGGTGCATTACAGTTAGAAAGACAAACTTGTAAGGAAGCTGGGGAGGGGTGGGGTGGTACAAGGAGGAAAACAGTTCCAGAGATAACCAGATGCGAATGCGGTAGTTAATATTGTTCCAAGCTAACCTGCTGTAAGAGGTGGGAATGGGGGGGGGGGGGCAGTGGCGCAGCGTAATTTTTTCATTTTGACAACCCCGGGCCACCACATTCCCTCGCTTGATATAAGTGACTAAGGGACACATTGTTACTTTTAGAGAGAGAGAGAGAGAGAGATAATGAATGGAGGAAGGAAAAACAAAGGAAAATAAATAAGTCCATGTGCCTAAAGGAATCCTCCGTTCAGAAAATATTTATAACAACTGGATTTAAATTGAAGTGGATTGAACGTTTGTGGGAAACAACTCCCAGGAAGTGAATTCCAGAGAGTAGTAGCTCTGGGGATAAATGAATTTTGATAGGCAGAGGTTCTGCATTACGGGGGAGAGAGTGTGAGTTCATGGGCGCTCCCAGCTGCCAATGTATTTCGGGAGAAAATGTGAAGGGGAGGCACAATTGAAGCCAGTTCGTCAGTGCACTTACGGTAAAAATATCGATAAAGTAATGCTAAAGAAGCAACATCTCTACGTAGTGATAATGGAAGGATTATTGATTAATCTAATGGCTTTACTTTGAATTTTGTCCAACTGCCTCAATGCAACCGCTCCACATCCACTCCACAGTGGTGAACAGTATTAGATCTGAGAACGCACATGACTTTTGTATATTGTGGTCATCTGCTCGTCAGTGAAGAACTCACGAACTCTGTACATAAGTCCCAATTTTTTGGAAGCATTTTTAGCAAGGGATTTAATATAAGCTATCCAGCTTAGGTTGGGGTTTAGAGTAACACTTAGGATATCAATTACAGTGGATGTGGGAATATTGATATCATTTAAAATTATGTGAGTGTCTGAGGGACTCTTTCTGTTGGAGAAATTAATGCATTTAGTCTTCTGAGCAGTAAATGAGACCAGATTTGTTTGTCCCCATTGATTATTTATTGAAAGGTCCTGGTTCAGAGAAATTGCTGTGTTTATTTGGGAATTTATAATACCAAATTGTGTAAAGGAGGTACTAAATGTGAAAGAACAATGAAGGGTCGAGTCATCACCATAAGAATGTATTGGGTTGTGAGTGACAGATAGGAGGTCACATAAGGGGAAAGAGTACTGGGGAAATCAATGGAAGGGTTGGGGAGGAACAGGCAAAATGGAAAGTTAAGGGAAGAGACCCTAGAACTTTACTGGAAGGAGACGCTAATGTTTACATGTATCCGAGGGAAGTATCTGAGGCAGGAAATGGCAGACCTGTTTTCTTCTTGTTGACTATGTAACAGTTTTTCTCAGCTATTTTTTCTGCACATTACAGCTTACCATTCTCTCGCATGCGGCTTTTATTATCTCTGTAACAATACAGATTACGCAGCAAATATACGAGAATATATTACGAACACGTTATTTTTCTCATTAACCGGATATCCCTCTCTGGACAGAGAGGCAAATTACTTTCTTAACCCATTAGTGCCCAGTGTCCTCAATATAGAACGGAACTGAGCATTTTCAAAATTTAATAAAGAAGAGAACCCCGGGGAAGGGACCTATGAGTTTCGCAACTATGAGCCGACAGGCAGAGGGCGGTACGCCAAGCACCCTTTCAGCAACATCCCTCGCACAGGAACTCCGGGAGCCAATGGGTTAAGCACAGCTTTTTGTTAAATCAACAGCATTTATCTCCTATTTCATTGTTCCTCCGATAGCAATCCTTAAAAAAAAAAAAAAAAAAAAAATACCACAGAGCAAGGCAAGTTCTAGTGACTGATGGAAGAAATATTCATACTGTGGCCTGTTTTCAATGCAGCACATGAATCCAGGGTTTCTCATTCCTTGCACTTCCTTGCGCCAGTCTGCCTCCACCACATTTCTCCAAAATTCATAGACGCCCACCATACACGCTCTCTCTCTCTCTCTCTCTCTCTCTCTCTCTCTCTCTCTCTCTCTCTCTCTCCTGGTAACAAATGAATGCTTCGAACTTGTTCACTCTTTGTGTTCGCTGATTCAGATCTACAGTACAGGAAGTCGTGGAGTATAATCAAAGATACATATTTAAGTCACTTGCTTGGTATTGTATGAGAAAAAATAGTTACTAAACAATAATTGTAATATATTCGTGTTATAAGAGTCAAACCTTCAGAATAAATATTACGATTGTTTTATCCATAGTACAAGCCCAAAGCTGAAGGGATATTTTTCGACAGAAATGCATAGAGGGCAACTTCTGTGCTCGTAAAATGCTGCCACATACACGGGTTGGCTGGACGAGGGTAACTAAGAACTCCTGGCCGCAATAGTACAGTCGCCAAACTTTCCACCTGGGCCACCTAGTCGCGAGAGGTGGGTAACGGGTGCAAGCAATAGTGTATCAGTTTGTTCGTGTGTACATGCTCGACGAAAGTTCGAATCATCAACTCTCTTCGTCTGTAGTGAACCTCCGTCAAAGTTCATCCCACAGATGGATGGGTACGGAGTTGGGTGGGGAGAGAAATGTCTCAGGAGTATGACAGCTCTTCCATCCGCTCAGCCAGTTGCATGAAATGGTTGCACGGAAAACTGTTGTGTGCCACAGGTCGTGGTGACCAGGGCCAAATAAATATGACTATATTAATTTTATAATAATGTAATATATATAATATTATGATATAAATATATACTTTTATATATAATAATCTCAGGGGTAGATACATTACGTCGGTCCGACATCTACAGTTCCTATCTCTCCCACTTAGTTTAAATTATTATTCGTCCAATGAGCAATCCTGTAACGATTAATGTCCTAACTTATCTAATCATGTCTCGGATCAAGAATGGTATTTCAATAGGTTTAATCAAGACTGGCCCAGGACTGGCGAAATGCAAAACGAACGGACACCGGTATCTATTTTTCTTCCGTAAGGGCTGGTCTCATGACGGTTCTTCTCCCTAATATTCAGTAGACAATTTTTAGCCATGGGTTTATCATGTAATGATGAAATAAAAACACGTTTATTAATATGTAATATGTGTAAAGATCCCGTCTTTTAAATTATTTTACTTATCGTTTTCAGTACTCGCATTATCCAATACGTTCAAGAAGTTCCTTTGAAATTCTGTCGGCTAAAAATTGTCGACTGAATACTGGGATGAACTCTGGGGTTCACTACGAAAGACGAAAGTTGATCCGAACTTTCGTCGAGCATGTACAGCTCCGGACAGAAATTCGCGATACACGATAATCTGCCACCAGAGGTCAGGTTAATCGCACACGTCTACCCCCAAATCCCCCCTCCTTATCCCCACCAAACACTGATTTGTTGGGCGGATGGATCGGAGATATGAAGCTTCGCTCACTCTCACGTCTTGCCGCATGTAATGTTACTTTTATTTATCTTACTATTAGGTGTATTATCAAGTGCATAAATCCATCTTTAGTTCCATGAGAAGTGATTATATCGAAGTTTTAGCAGATTTCAATACAATGACCTTAATGTATAGAGTCTGGTTTCCAAATACTTAAACAACGTGTTCTAAGTGATAAACTATAATCCAAGTAACAATTAAAAGTTATATGTCCAGATAAGTCCTTCTCTTGCCTTGTCATCTGGACAGCCACATATACACCCACCTACTCATCCACCAACCCACAGACCTCACCCCTGCCACCCACTCAGCCCACTGATCCCTGAAATCCACCCTGCTAACCCACGAATGCCTCACACGAAGTTCACCCAACAATGCCAGTCAACTCATTTACTCATTCTTTTCTCCACCCTGAACCCATCCAGCCACCAAACCCAACCACCCACTTAGATCATCCCGACCACACAATCGTCCCAACCACCCTGGCGACCAACGGTGTCCACTCACCCTGGCGACACACTTTAAGCCACACATGCCCACAACCTGTCTTGCCCACTGACCCCTACCACCCACCCTCACCACTCACAAATTCCACCCACCCTTCCCACTCACGAATTCCACCCACCCTGGTCACCCAACGATGCCATCCATCTCATCCATCTACACAACCCTCTCAACTCTCTCTGAACACTCCCCACCCACTTCACGCTGCCCATCCTGTCCACCCACTTCTCCCACCGACTCATCCGCCCATCCACCCTTCTTACCCAACCCCATTCGCTCATTTGAACCCGACTTATCCATCAAACTCATCTTATCCAAACCTAACTTACCGACCCCTCCCCGACAACACACATATCTAGCTACGTACCCACCCAGCCCACAAAACGCATCCCTCACTAACTCATTTATCCCTACAACCCACCCAAAACCACTCCACACACCACACCCAACAACTGCCCCCCCCCCCTCTCCACCATTACCACTGTCCACCCACCCTGTCGATGCACCGAACTACCACACCCACCGACTCAACCTCATCAACTCCACCCACCCAACCAACTGACTCACACACACACACACACACACACACACACACACAGATGCGGATGGATAGGAAAGGAGGGAGGGAGGATTTGGGGACGGTGAAGGGGACGGATGAGGTGTGGAAGTGTCTGGTACTGTTCTAATAGCAGCTTGCACAGTACATTGACTCGTATCTCTGACATCTATCTATCTATATACCTAGGCTGCTTCCCCCAAAGAAAGGGAGGTAGACGAGACAGGGCGACACACTCCCTATTTACTCATCCATTCAAATACATTCAATCGCATCTTAGCCCCAAAGGGGAGAACGGACAGATCCTCACAACGCCACACCGCACAAGGGTCAACTGCGCAGTGCAATCAGTGACATCCGCAGCAGGGCCCGACAGCAGAGCTGGTTTACCCCTGCCACATCATAATAGACCCATCCCTTTACCCGCACCTGACCTGACTAGCTGATCAGACCAAATGCGGGAGAATATCCCCTCAAGGCTGCGTCATCATTTATTCATTCACATTTTCTGTCCATTTATTTATGTCACGCACAACCACTCTTCCTTGCTCAACAGACATCCCTCTCACATCCAGTGCTCTTTTCACACTGTCCATCCATCCTATTCGTGGTCTTCCTCTCAGCCTTACACCTCTCACATCAGATCTAGTTATCTTTTTCACCAATTGCTCATTATCCATTCTCTCCATATGCCCAAACAATGGCAACACCTTCTGCTCAACTCTACCAGCCATCTCCCGAACAACTCCAGTTCTCCTTCGCACTTCATCATTTCGCACTCGATCCATACGCGTCACTCCACACATACTCCTCAGACACCTCATCTCCATTACATTCAAACTTTTCCTCTCTGCTACACCCATATTCCATGTTTCAGCCCCATATAACGCAGTCGGTACCACAGCACCCTCATACAGCCTTCTCTTTATATCCATTCTAAGCGAACGACATCTAAACACTTTCTTCATTCCTCCCAGCACCTTTCCTACTTCATTCATTCTAAACTTCAATTCTGCATCTATTCTTCCATCCACAGCAACATGTGACCCTAAATATTTAAAACACTCTACCTCCTCAAGCAACTCGCCATTCAAAACTATATTCATCCCCCTACCATCTACCAACTTCATACACTTCATCACTTTACTCTTATTCTCTTATATGAACCCTTTAATTCAGCTATATTATGCATGTATTTCCATTAGAATTTCATGATATGCCGTCCAATTGGCAACAGTTTTAATGAGTGAATACTTTGGTAAAATATTAACTTCCATAACCATGCTAGTTTTAGTACGGTATTACATGCTGTTTATACTGTTCAATGATTATACAGTCAGCCACCAAACAGTAATTTGTAAGACGTGGGGCCACTCTTCCTCGGGGATAACCACTGAGGATGATTAGTGAGTGAAGTTGTTGTGAACTACTCCCTCTGTGTGTGTGTGTGTGTGTGTGTGTGTGTGTGTGTGTGTGTGTGTGTGTGTTTTGTCTCTCTTAGGGCGAGTCCACACGTACTCTCGAACATATATTGTCAACATGGCAGGCAACATGTTCGGAAACATGTTTGCAACAGTATTTGGACAGATGTATGCAAACATGTTTCAGTGCAGCTTCGAACACTTGCAGGAGAGGCGATGGGATAAGTGTACCCATACCAGGCAGTTGAGACTTCATCATGATGTTGCCAACATGATCTGGACGCTGCTGTTCCCAACATGTTTGCAGAGTGGTCGTTACTGTTTTGCTTACATGTTTCCAGCACTTGCTCGAGTACACGTGTGGACGCGCTCTTACTGTGTTAGTTTCTGTGTGTGTGTGTGTGTGTGTGTGTGTGTGTGTGTGTGTGTCAGTTGGTTGGGTGGGTGGAGTTCATGAGGTTGAGTTTGTGGGTGTGGTAGTTCGGTGCATCGCCAGGGTGGGTGGACAGTGGTATTGGTGGAGAGGGGGGGGGGGCAGTTGTTGGGTGTGGTGTGTGAAGTGGTTTTGGGTGGGTTGTAGAGGTAAATGGGTTAGTGAGTGGATGCGTTTGGTGGGCTGGGTGGGTAGGTGACTGCATATGTGGGTGGTCGGGGAGGGGTCGGTAAGTTAGGTTTGGATAAGATGAGTTTGATGGATAAGTCGGGTTCGATTGGGTGAATGGGGTGGCGGAATGACTGGGGTTGGGTAAGAACGGTGGATGGGCGGGTGGGTCGGTGAGAAGAATGGGTAGAATGGATGGGCAGAGTGAGGTGGGTGGGGAGTGATCAGGGAGAGGTGGGTAGGTTGTGTGGATGGATGAGATGGATGGCATCGTTGGGTAACCAGGGTGGGTGGAATTCGTGAGTGGGAAGGGTGGGTGGAATTTGTGAGGTGTGTTTTGGTGGTAGGGATCGGTGGGCAAGACAGGTTGTGGGCATGTGTGGCTTAAAGTGAGTCGCCAGGGTGAGTGGACACCGTTGGTCGCAAGGGTGGCTGAGACGGTAGCGATGTCGGGATGATCTAAGTGGGTGGTTGGGTTGGGTGGCTGGATGGGTTCAGGGTGAAGAAGTGAATGAGTAAATGAGTTGATTGGCATTGTTGGGTGAATTTCGTGTAAGGCATTCGTGGATTAGCAAGGTGGATAGCAGGGATCAGTGGGCTGGGTGGGTGGCAGGGGTGAGGTCGGTGGGTTGTGTTGGATGGGTTGAGTAGGTAGGTGGATAAGTAGGTGGGTGTATATGTGGCTGTCCAGATGACAAGGCAAGAGAGGGACTTATCTGGACATATAACTTTTAATTGTTACTTGGATTACAGTTTATCACTTAGAACACGTTGCTTAAGTATTTGGAAACCAGACTCTATACATTAAGGTCATTGTATTGAAATCTGCTAAAACTTCGATATAATCACTTCTCATGGAACTGAAGATGGATTTATGCACTTGATATTACACGTATTAGTTAAGATAAATGAAAGTAACATTACATACGGCAAGACGTGAGAGTGAGCGAAGCTTCATATCTCCGATCCATCCGCCCAACAAACCAGTGTTTGGTGGGGATAAGGAGGGGGGGTTGGGGGGGTAGACATGTGCGATTAACCTGACCTCTGGTGGCAGATTACCCTGTATCACATATTTCTGTCCGCAGCTGTACACAAACATCAGATACACTTTTGCCAGCACCCGTTACACACCTCTCGCAGCTTCAGTAGGTGGCCCAGGTGGAAAGTTTGGCGACTGTACATATGTTCAATTTTACTTGTTTCAAGGCTTGAGTGGGTAGAGGGCAGAACAGTAGGTGACCAGGATGCCATATCGCCCAATGGGCCACTGCACTGAGTGGTCCTGACATCTGGTGGGAGTCTATGAACTTCTCCCAGATGCGCCTGTTGCGGGTGTGAGGGTTACAGCTACCAATATTTCATGTTATTCTACCCAAAGCCAGCTAAAACTGAGTGTTGTTACGTTGAACATCAGGTTTACACCAGCAAAACTAAGGGTTCTACAATATTCATGGCCTTATAAAGAAGATGGGTTGGGGGAAAATAGTATTCAAACGTATGTTCTACTCCTGTCTATCAGGTGATTTCTAGGGATGTATCAAAAGGGTTTATGTGGAAATATTGCCTCCATGGATGTATAAAGACGGTAAGTAATTCGAATAAGGGTAATAGGATTTCCATTTCTTAAAGAACAATGATGAAAGATACGGATAAATTCGCCATGCGACATTTCCATTCGGTACTGGGCTCTGCCACACGTACGATTGTAAACAAACACGAGACTGGCGAGATGCGTCGGTGATGGGATGACTTGGTTGTTCTGAAATGTTTATTGTTGTAAAGGTACTGAGTGCTAATACAACAAGAGAAGGTGGTGGGTCGTGCCACACCCTTCCTTTTGTCGTGCATTTATTTTATACATATTCTCCACTGATAAACAGTAGAGTTTTGCTTACACTAGCTTGAAGCAGTACATTTTTTAGCAACTATGACTAGGAAACATAAGCCACACACACCCTGTAAGAATACACTTCTCTTTCTCCGTCTGAGATCATCACAACTGTTTAGTTGACTATATAGTCTATACATGACACTTTTTTTTTATTTGTATTTCTCCCTTACACTGCCTTGGAAGTGCAGTTGTTAGCGGCTATTGCTAGGTAGCGGAGTGCTGTGGAGGATAGAACAGAGGATAACAAGAATCATAGGATGTAGTGCTTGTCAGTATTGTGGTACATATTCCGGACAGGCTATTCACGGAGAATTGGGAGTAAGTTTTTCATTGATTAACCATGTGATTTGTTCAGTCAAGTGTTGAGAGCTGTGGGTTTCTATACTTAGCAGTTAGCGGTGTGACATCGATAATAAGAACGGTTAGCAAAATGACGAACTTTGTGCCGTGGCTGACTGCAAATCAGATTCAACTTCCAGCACAGACCAGCACCCATTCATGAAACAAGTGAAAGGATGGGCCAGGTTTCCATCAAATATGGACGCCAAACGTCGTAGGCCGTGAGAGACGCGATGTAGAAGAGGTGTTGAGTGGAGAGCAACCAGGAAAACATGTCGTACATTGCTCCGACAACGAATTTTAAAATATGGCAAAATTTGTGGATGAAAATATTTCTTCATGTATTTACCATGTTATAGTCTTACACCATATATATTGGATGTTTACTGAATAGTAAATTATATGTAGAAGTTAATTCCATGGAGATGATGATTCCTGTTTTACGATTTTTTTTTTCCTCTAATGCCACTTACACACCGATAGCATCATTGTCAAATGCATTTGAAAAAATTTGTGATTTGATGAAACTACATGAAAGTGCATAGAAAAATTTATCTTTGAAATCCGCAAAACGTATTTCTAGGAGAAGTTCACAGACTCCCACCAGATGTTAGGACCACTCAGTGCACTGGCCCATTTCACCAATAAATTAGAACAAAAAATGGCCAGACGTTATGTAATGACGCTGGCCTCCTCATGCACAAGAACTAAAGATGGTGGTGTACACTGAAATCTCCTAAAAGGGAGATTTCAAAGAAAGAAGAAACGAATGGGATTTGTTCCATAGTACGAGTAGAAGTAAGATAGTCAAAGAATTTTTCATAGTCAGTAGAATTAGGGGATAAGTAAACATCACAGATATATTAAGTAAGTGAATGACAAGACAGCCGAGACCAGAGTGTCGAGAATTTAGAAAAATCAAGTTCAGGAACACGAGGGCAAGATAAGGTGCTGATACATATACACAACAGCCACCTTTCGCTATGAAATGAATTTGGAGAAAGCAGGAGGATACAAAGAAGGGTTTGCTATCAGTTGCCTCAGGCAGCAGTGTCTCAGTTGGGAAGAGAAGGTGAGGTTTAGGGGAGGAGAGGTGTTTCTCATCAGAGAAAGGTAGAGGAAAGGCCGCAAGTGATGCAGAAATGAAAAAGAAGTGAGTCAGACAGTGGTTCCAGGCATCTCGCTCGGTCGTCGCCAGGAGAGGGGCAGACGGTGGGAGCATTTATTGTCCCCCCCCCCCCAGGGGATTCCAAGGTTTAATTGTGAGACGCCATTTTAGTTGAATTGTGAATAGGAAGTGAAGTTTGTATTGTGCATGTAGTTTGATGTTGACAGAGAGAAACTTGTACAGGAAAGTATGCTGGCCTATTCTCTGCGTTATTGAAACACCGAAAAAGTTCAGCAAACGGAGATTGTCTGCAGCTAACTCTAAGGGCTTATGAAACGGGACCTCCAGCTCTCCCTGTCATCAGCTTTCCATCCACCTTGGGAGCACACTCAAACCTCGATTTAAGGGACTAAATGGGGAATCAACTTATCTCTTACATGCAAATGTCCCTTACTTGAAAATGTCCATTGTTTTATCACATATAAAGACAATCTTATTGTGAAATGCAGTGATTGCTTCACTTATAAGATTTTGAATAATTTTCTAGGGGTACTCTATAAAGAAACATATTAATGTGTATAACCTAGACATCACATATCATTTTTTAATGGTCTTGTCCGTTTGTCAGGTACAATATGGAGTTCCTTAAATACGAAATCCCTTAAATGGAGGTCCCTTAAATCGAGGTTTGAGTGAACTCCCCTGCCTGACTGATGCTACAGTCTACTCCCAATTGTGTACTGTGTGTCTGACTAATGGGGTATTCAGGCCATCCTCGATGTCGAATTTGTTGGCGGATTCTGATGCCCTCCCTTTCGATTTACATCGACAGTCATTTATGGTGAGGTGTTGGTATCATCTTCACCATCTTCCAGTCTCAGTGCCTTGTGCCATGATCTCCCACAATTCCCCATCTCTGATTATGACTCTCGTCCAAATTTCCCAAAGCCCTTTGGTTACAGGGTCTGATCTGTTAGGTCAGCCTTCTCTGTTCCTCGGCTGGCAGTTTTTCCACATTAGATCTCGAGGGAAGTATTTTGTCTACTCCGTAGTGTGACACTGTTGGTAGAAAGAGCTCACTTCCCTCTCAGGTGTCCCTCTCTCTCTTTAGAACATGCCTCTACTGGTGGGGACTCTGCCCCTGTCTATATATATATATATATATATATATATAATGCTAGGAAGAAGGAACCAGAGACCACGAGCCAGCAATAACTGTTCCTTCCAAGAGAAAAACAAAATACAAGAGAGCCAAATTCAAGATCTGATCATTTTAAGATGCCTGGACACATTGTGTTTGAAAGACTGGAGATCAGAGGAAGCAGGAAATACAGACAGAGGGAGACAGTTCCAGAGCTGACCTGTTACATAAATGAAGGACTGAGAGTAACAGTTAACTCTTGCACAGAAAAGGGATGAAAGTTTGCTGCTAGACGGGTGCTACGCGCCTGTCGTAGAGGTGGAGGAATGCAAGCAGACAGTTCAGAGGAGCAGTGACCATTGAAGCAGCGATAGAAAAGAGATAAAGATACAACAGTGCGGCAAAGAGACAGAGGTTGAAGGGAGCCAGTAAGAGGAGGAGAGTTAATGACACGAAGAGCCTTTGACTCCACCCTATTGAGAAGAGCTGTATGTGGGGAACCTCCCCACACATGTGAGTTGTAATCCACACAGGGGCGGATAAAATCTGTGTACAAAGTCAACAATTGTGCAAGGGTAAAGAAGGAACGGAGTAGGCTTAGCACACCTAATCTCTTGGAAGCAGATTTTACCAGAGCTGAAATGTGATCTCTCCAAGATAAGTCCCGAGTGAATGATACCTCAAGCATGTTCAAGGATGATGCACTGAATATTATGAAACATTAGTTGGCACACCTGTGGAAGATTTTGTCAGGTTAATAGGTGTAAGAACTGAGTCTTTGATGCATTAAAAACAAGATTATTTTTACCCCAGTCAGAGATACGAGCCAAGTCAGACATTAGGTGCGCCATAGCCTCATCCCTTGTTTGCTGAAATAACTGCTGAGATGGACGTTGCGGGAACTGAATGGAAAGGTGAAGAGTGGAATCATTAGCGTACGAGTGGGTAGGGTTAGATGTTCAGCTTAGAAGGTCATTGATGAAGAAAAGGAAGAGAGTTGGTGATATGACAGAGCCCTGAGGAACACCACTGTTGACAGATCTAGGAGAAGAACAATGGCCATCTACAACAGTGGCTATAGAACGACCAGAAAGGAAGCTAGAGATGAAGGCACAGTTAGAAGGATAGAAACTGTAAGAGGGCAGTTTGGAAATTAAAGACTTATGCCAGACTCGATCGAAAGCCTTTAAGATGTCAAGTGCAATGGCAAAGCTTTCACCAAAGTCCCGAAAGGAGGATGACCAGGAGTCTGAAAGGTAGGTGAGAAGATCGCCAGTAGAGCGTCCCTGATGGAACCCATACTGACGATCAGGAAGAAGGTTGTGATAGGAAAGATGCTTTAAGATTTTTCTGTTAAGAATTGACTCGAAAACTTTTGAGATACAGGATGTTAAAGCAATTGGACGATTGTTTGGTTGGGAATGGTCACCCTTCTTTGGGACTGACTGAATGAGAGCAAACTTCGAGCAAAAAGGAAAGGTACAAGTTGATAGACAAATGCGAAAGAGTTTGCCTAGGCAGGGTATAAGCATAAAAGCACAGTTCTTAAGAACAACAGGAGGAACTCCATCAGGCCCATATGCCTTGTTAGTATTGAGGCCTGTGATGGCAGAAAATACATCAGCTGAAGAAATTTTAATGTCAGCCATGAGGAAGTCAGAAGGGGGAAGTGATGGAGGAACAGCACCGGAATCATCTAAGGTGGAATTGGAGGAGAAAGTCTGAGCGAAGAAATCTGCATTATCAGTAGAAGAAATAGCTACAGAACTATCAGAGTAGAAAAGAGGAGGGAAGGATGATGAGGTAAAGTTGTTAGGAAGGTTTTTGGCAAGGTGCCAGAAGAAGTGGGAAGAATTCAAGTTGGAGAGTTGAGAGCATTTAGTTTGGATGAAATTATTTTTAGTAGAGCAAAGAACAGACTTAGCACGATTCCGGGCAGAAACGTAAAGATTATGTGACTGAGGGGTGGTTTGGCTCCTTTACCTTTTATTGGCCCTCTCCTTGTTGCGGACAGCATTAGAACATGCATGATTAAACCAAGGCTTTCCTGCATTAGACAAAGGATATGAGAAAGGAATGTATGCTTCCATGCCCGAGAGAATGACCTCCCTAATGCGCAAGGCACACTCAGATGGCTCCCGGCCATGGAAACAATAATCATTCTAGGGAAAATCAAAGAAGTACCGCCTAAGGGCCTCCCAATCCTCGGATCCACAGTGCCACAGACAACATTTCTTTGGAGGGTCCACAGGCCATACCAGAGCAATAGGACAGGTTAAAGTGATGAGGTTGTGATCGGAGGAGCCCAGCGGAGAGAAAAGATTAACAGTGTAAGCAGAAGGATTAGTTGTAAGGAAGAAGTCAAGTATGTCGGAGCTCTCTCCAAGGCGGTCAGGGATATCGGTAGGGTGCTGTACGAGCTGCTCTAGGTCATAAAGGATAGAAAAGATGTAGGCTTGTTCACCAGGCGGATCAGTGAAAGGAAAGGAGAGCCAAAGGTGGTGGTGAACATTGAAATCTCCTAGAATGGAGACTTCAGAGAAAGGAGAAATTGACAGAATATGTTCTATAGTAGAAGTAAGATAGTCGAAGAATTTTTCATAGTAGGTAGAATTAGGGGATAGAAAACAGCACAGATATATATTTAGTCAGATAATGACTGGAAAGACGAAGCCAGAGAGTAAAGAAATCGGTAGATTCAAGTTCAGGAACACGAGAGCAAGATATATCGTTGCACACCTTTGGCTTTTATTCTTTGTTGGTGTCTTTTACCTTGATGTCCGGCGTCATGGCTCAGGCAGTTGTGTCTCCATTTTCTTTTTAGTTTGTTTACTCTCTCTCTCTCTCTCTCTCTCTCTCTCTCTCTCTTTCTCATTTGTCTTTTCTTTACAGACACAATGATCACGAAGCCAAATTCATTTCTAAAAAGTTGAATGTCTTCATTTCCTTTGTATATTAGTTAATCTGAGCTTTTCATTTGTCAATCCATCTGTATATAACCTCTCAACATTTTACCTAGCATAACGGCCACTGTGATCTGTGAGCTTCATATTCGAGTTTCTCTTCCAATGAAATTATTTGTGCCATTAATCGGTGTCAGTGTTAATTTTTCTTTCATATGCCTATTTAATCTTGTAATACTGTACTCCTGCGATTATTAGCTCTTCATATTTCTTATGGTAATTAAAGGAGAAAGGAATACATAAACAATTATTTTCTTCCTCCGTTTTCTAATTTCCTATCTTCACTCACTGGTCTATCACTTCTATCTGTCATATACCCATTGTGATTATATGAGAAAGGGGGGTGTGAGTTGGGAGAAGGGCAGTGAAATGGCGGGGGACAGGGCGACGTGGAGGCGATTTGTTTGTGGCCACCCCAAACGGGATTGAGGCGTCTGGCAATAGATAGATAGATTATAAACATCCATGTATTTCTATTAACTAAGCGCCAGATTCGGTAACGGAGGAAAGAGCAATACATTGACCATATCGACAACCGTCCAGGCCAATACCCAATACATAGCTGAGTGACCGCTACCTATATTTATTTCGAAGTGCTGTGTGTCAATGGTGATGACACTGACGCTGATTGTAGTGAGGGCAGACACTAGCCCGGAGTTTGGATGAGAGAGAGAGAGAAAGAGAGAGAGAGAGAGAGAGAGAGAGAGAGAGATATGCGAGCGCGCGAGCGCGCGCGCACACGCACACACACACACACACACACACACACACACAAACACACACACACACACACACACACACACACACACACACACACACACTCAAGCTCAATGAAAAAGACAGACATACCAGGTTCTTTAAGAAACAAACATACAGAAGAGCAAAGATTAAAAAGTATGCAGGTGGAAAGATAGATAAATAGAAAAAAGATTTATAGACAGATAGATAGATAGGCAAAGAGAGAGAGAGAGAGAGAGAGAGACAGACAGACAGACAGACAGACAGACAGACAGAATTGATGGACAAGAAAACAAGAAATACGTGTATAATCGGAATGTGATAGGGACAGAGCGATATAAGAACAAATCATTGGACAGATATGTCGGCATATAAACATAAAAATAAACAAGAATCATTCATGTTTTGTGAGAGCCCTCCTGCCTATATCATCACGGGCCTATCCTTGCTCCATTTTTTTTTTTTTTAACCTGTGTCACAAGATGCCAGGTAGTGTAAAGAAATGCAGATTTACCTTCTTGTAGAAAATCATGAAGCATACCTTCACTATATTCAAAATATTAATTAGACTGCGTCAAGTTTCACAGAGTATTCCATTTCTCATGACTCCTACCCAGTCCCACAACAGCTCCAGCTCCTTCCACATAATTGTTTGTATCCTATTCCCATTTCTTAACCCACTGACAATTTCATTCTTAAAAAACCTTCACGACGCACAAACCACAAATTCTACAACATGCTTTTCGGCCCCCGCCCCTCAACCCACCAGATTTCCAGGTGAGTTCATACAGATAGCTTCTACTGTACCAATAGAAGTGCGTTCGAATCTCGACTGGGACAAGGAACAGTTTAAAGAATTTGAATTTGATTAAAACTAGATTTCACAGACTTCGCAAAGAGCGGCCCACGTGAAAAGAAAAGAAAAAAAAAATGCTAATGCCAACACACCAGTCCTGTTTGAGACAGCCCTAGCATATATCCGGTATGGACGGTGGGTTAGTGGCGACATATGGGATGCAAGAGGTTCTGGTGGACCTCCTGGATCGGACCTATACCCAGAGTCAGATGCACGAGAAAAAGAAAGCTCGTTGTCCATCGCCATGGTTTCATTACCCCCTCTCTATTAATTTTATGGTGCGACGCGGGTCGCGCGGTCGACGATCTCACTTATTTTCTATTTTGCTTTCCATTTACCATGCAGTATTATAATTCCTCTCAGACAAACGATATATACGGCTGAAAAGAAATGCGCATCAATATATTTAGAAATCTGTTTACACGTATGCAACACCTTCACTGTTATTTTAAATTTTGGTACTGAATTCCAGATCTTACAACACCATTATATTTTCCAATGAGACACTGCACCCAAAGTATGGTAGTCTCAAGTTTTCACATCCACCCATATTTAATTTGGTACTTTAGGGTCAGTTTCCCGTTCCCTGCTCCTTAACTCGCGGCGTCCCGTTGACGTACTTCCACGTCCTCACGTTTTGTCACTGCCAATCCCGTTGACGTACTTCAATGTCCTGCAATTGCAAGGTTCATAATTTCCACAATTTTCAAAATTCGCGTGAGATTTTCGATTCGCCCACCTACCCAAGCCTCCCCTACCTGCCGCCAGGCGGGCAGCATCCAAGACCCTGCGTGACCCGTGCTCGCCCTTGTCTCGGTCACTCACCTGTTAGCAGTGACCCAGGTCAGACATGGCGGGGAAAGGTCTCTCAGACGATGAAATAGCATCCGCCCTGGAGGCCTTCACTGGAGATAGTGATTCTCCACTTGATGATGTGGTGCATCGAGATTACGTCCAGCCAGAGGAAGAAATAACAAGCAGTGATGAAGAGGTCCCTTCGCTCCGGAAAAAGCGGTATGTGACATATCGTAAGGCAAGGGAAGGCCAGCCTGCACCCCAACCACGTGCACGGACCTCTCTCCATCCCGATTCTGATGAGGACAAGGATGAGGACGATGACGATGACGGCGGCTTAGGACGTGATATCGCCTCGTGGTTGGGTAAGGAGAAAATCTCACCCCGAGGATCAGAAGGTGGGGCGAGAAGACAAATAAGGTATGGTCCAAGTCTTTTGTCTGGGGAAGTGGAAAGTGGTGTGGTGGGAGTGCAGGGTGAAAGAGAAAGTGGTGTGGCAGGAGCGCGGGGTGAAAGGGAAAGTGGTGTGGCGGGAGTGCGGGGTGAAAGGGAAAGTGGTGTGAGGGAGGCAGCACGAGCACGTGGTGCACGTAGGCCTAGGGGAGAGGAGGTGGAGCCACTCCCCAGCAGGTCTTTCACCCCACAATATTCTCAAACTTCCTCCCCACAGCCCCAGGATGTGGGGAAAGGAAGGAAAGGGAAGGGAAAGGGTAAAGAAAAAGGGAGAGGGAAGAGAAGTGCGAGTGATGAAAGGCGCCGCTCTCCACCTCCCCAACCTCCCCCACCACCCTCACCTCCCCACCCTGACAAAGGCGACGATGGGGACGTGGCTGGAGACGGTGGTGTATCGTGGAACTGAGAAGATGGGAGTAATTTTACTCCCATCATTCACCCTTTCACTGAGGAGTGGCGGTCTGGTTGCACGGCTCCAGGTGTGCATGCGGGTTCCTCTAGGATGGATTTTTTCCACTTGTTCTTTGGGGAGGCGTTTGTGGGGCGCATAGTGGAACAGACAAACATATTTTCACGAACACAGCGCCGTGAAAGTGAACGTTTGGGAACAACGAGCAGGCATTCCCAGCAATATGACTATCCTGTGACAATTTCAGAGATGTTCTTATTTTTTGCCCTGGTTCTCTTGATGGGTGTGGTAAGAAAAAACCAAATTCCTGCATACTGGACAACTGACCCAATGATCCTCACACCTTTCTTTGGAAAGGTGATGAGTCGTAATAGATTTCAGCAGATTCTCGGCTGCCTCCACTTTTTTGATGCAGAAGATCCAGCTAATGCAAGTAACACTGATCAAATGAGGAGAATTAGTCTGGTATTTGATCATTTACGGGAAATGTTCCGCTCCTCATTTTATCCTTACAGAGACCTCGTCACAGACGAGAGTCTTGTGTTGTGGAGAGGCAGTATTTCTTTCGCCAGTACATACCCAGCAAGAGACACCGTTTCGGTTTCAAGATCTTTGTTATGTGTGACTGTAAGACTGGTTATGTGCAAGACATAGTCTTGTACACAGGCGCACAGACAGATATAACAGAAGATCGTAGTATAGGACTCTCAGGGGCCGTGGTGAAGACAATGATAGAGGAGTACCTTCATCGTGGTCATGTGTTGTGCCTGGACAACTGGTACACTAGCCCTCTTCTCGCTAGGTTCCTCCACCAACACGACACCGGAGTCTGTGGTACAGTCAAGAGAAACCGTCGCCATATGGTCAAGATAGGGAGGAAACTTGACAAGAACGAGGTGGTTTTCTTCCAGGCAAATAACATCCTTGCCACCCTGTGGAACCACAACAGGGAAGTTTGCCTCCTATCAACTGTACACAGCCCCCTGATGCACTGCACAGACTCCGTTGATCACCGTAGCGAGAGGAGGCACAACGTCTGGAAACCCGAGTCTGTACTGGACTATAATCTGAACATGAGGCAAGTGGATCAGTCAGACTCGATGATTTCCAGTGTTGACTGTGCCAGGACTACGATGAAGTGGTACAAAAAGCTCTTTTTCCACTTGCTCGACATCACGGTCCTGAACACACACTACCTGCACGCCATGACAACAGGAGTATCAGAGACCTTTGAGGGGTTTGTGAGGGAGCTGGCACGGGAAATAATCGCCAGGCATGCCCAGGACAGACCCACACACCACACCCGCACCCCCATGGCTGCCCAGACTCCCCTACGCCTCGCAGGACGCCACTATCCTAGCACAATCCCTTCCGACCCAAACCGTCGTAAACCCCAGCGCCGCTGCCATGTATGCAAGCACTCGACAGTCAGACCAGCCACTCAGAGAAAAGACACAAGGTACGAGTGTATAGAGTGCAATGTTGCGTTGTGCCTTCAGCCATGTTTCAGAGAGTACCATAACTTCCTACACTACTGAAACTGTGTGGGATGGCGATATGACGCTCAGTATAATGGTAAGGCCAGTCAGTATGTGCTAAGTCTTATATAAAGTTGAAACGGGTGTAATGTTTTCAGGAAAGTAATGTATAAGTTGAGAAATAGTGTAAGTTGAAAGAAGTGATATCAAAACTACACCCACTGTGTAAATCTGCGAAAATATGACGCTCAGTATAACACTCTGGTCAGTAAATATGTGATAGCAAGAATATAAAGTGGAAACGGGTGTAATGTTAGCTGGAAAGTAACGTATAAGTTGAAAAATAGTGTAAGTTGTAACAATTGATGTCACGAATACACCCACTGTGTAAATCTGCGAAAATATTACGCTCAGTAGAACATTCTGGTCAGTAAGTATGTGATAGGAATGTTATAAAGTGGAAAAGGGTGTAATGTTAGTAGGAAAGTAATTTATAAGTTGAATATTAGTGTAAGATGAAACAAATGATATCGCGATAACACTCACTGTGTAAATATGCGATAATATGACGCTCAGTAGAATAGTAAGGTCTCAAATTATGTGATATCAATTATATCAAGTGCAAACATGTGCAGTGTTAGTGGAGAATTATTATATAAGTACAAAAATAGGTTGTAAGTTGAAATAGTAGTCATAGCGACTTCACCGTCTGTGTTATTATGCGCTATTATTACGCTAAATATTTACGTAAGGCCTGAAACTATCTCAAAACAGTTCTCAAAAGTGGAAAAGTGTATAATGTTATTAGGAAGTATTATGTAAGTTGAAAAAACACAATACGAGTTGAAACAACAGTCACAGCGAGTTCACTCACTCGGTAAATAAGCGCTAACATTACGCTAAATGTTATCGAAAGGCCTGTGAATACATAAAAACAGTTCAATAAAATGTAAAATGGTATAATGTTATTGGAGATGTATTATGTAAGTAGAAAAAATGATATGTATCATGATTCAGGAATGTTAGCTATTCATCGTGACCAGTCTGCCCGATTTTGCTCGGTTCGCACGATGGTACAATGCTTATTTCAGCTCTATTTTTGTATGAAATCCAATTTACTCTTGTATTACATGTTTGTATTTTTGTAATAAATACATATCTACTTACTTTCATTGGTTTCCCAGACTTATAATACTATAGAAAACGTAAGAGCCTCAGACCACCTACAGAGAACACGGTACCAGGTGTGACGAAGGTATACCTGTTTAGGCAACTTATGGACCCTGGTGAACACTTTCTTCGTGATTGACCATTGTTTCTGACCAAAAGCGAAAGTTTTAGCAAAAAAAATTTGGGTCCAAAAATGGTCGGAATTGGGGGATACCAGTGGTGAAAAAGTGGTCGGAACGGGGCGGGTTAATCCTAGACCCATCATCATTTTTCCATCTGTTCATTCTGTTCTTAAATCTTTATCATTGTGTTCATATATATATACAGTATTTATTTTTTTTTACAGTAACACGTCTTCAGTGGCGTACCGGGGGGGGGGGAGCATGTGACCATGGCCCCCCCCCTTTTGCAAAATATATATATATATATACCCTCTTACAGTTTCTATCCTTCTATCTGTGCCTTGATCTCTAGCTTCCTTTCTGGTCGTTCTATAGCAGCTGTTGTAGACGGCTATCATTCTTCTCCTAGATCTGTTAACAGTGGTGTTCCTCAGGGCTCTGTCCTATCACCAACTCTCTTCCTTTTATTCATCAATGACCTTCTACTGTAAGCTGTACATCTAACCCTATCCACTCATACGCTGATGACTCCACCCTTCACCTTTCCATTCGATTCCCGCAACGTCCATCTCAGCAGTTAGTTCAACAGGCAAGGAATGAGGCTATGGCACACCTAATGTCTGACTTGGCTCGTATCTCTGACTGGGGTAAAAA
>NC_136958.1:13748244-13885744 GCF_032717465.1 Coenobita brevimanus
ACAAATCGCCTCCAAGTCGCCCTGTCCCCCGCCATTTCACTGCCCTGCTCCCAACTCACACCCCCCTCTCTCATATACCTCTCCACCCCATCCCTCCATCTCATCCTTGGCCTCCCCCTCCCTCTTCCCCCCTCCACCTCACTCACATACATTCTCTTCGTCAGATATAATATATATATAATATATATATTATAAATAATATATATATTTTATATAAATTATATATATATATATATATATATATATATATATATATATATATATATATATATATATATATATATATATATATATATATATATATATATATATATATATATATATATATATATATATATATATATATATATATATATATATATATATATATATATATATATATATATATATATATATATATATATATATATATATATTGCCAGACGCCTCAATCCCGTTTTGGGTGGCCACAAACAAAACTCCTCCACGTCGCCCTGTCCCCCTGCCATTAAACTGCCCTGCTCCCAACTCTCACCCCCCTCTCTCATATATCTCTCCACCCCATCTCTCCATCTCATTCTCGGCCTCCCCCTCCCTCATCCCCCCTCCACCTTACTCACATACACACTCTTCGTCAGAATTTCACTCTCCATCCTCTCCACATGGCCAAACCACCTTAGTGTGTTCCTCATAACGCTTCCTATCACATCCACATCCACACCACAACGCTCCTTTATATCCTCATTCGTCAGCCTGTCTCTTCATGTGACTCTACAGGCTCCTCTTAAATAACTCATTTCCACTGCTCTTACTCTTGATTTGTGTATTTCCAACAACGTCCAAGCTTCACTTCCATACGTTAGAGTTGGTATCACAATACTGTCATGTAGTAACTTTTTCACTTCCATACTCACTTCCCTGTTTCTTATCACTGCTTTTAAAGAACCAGCAACCTTTCTTCCCTGCTGTACCCTTTCAAGCACTTTACCCTCCAAACCTCCATCCTTACTCATCACACTACCCAAGTACTTAAACGTAATCACAATTTCCAATTCCTCACCATCCAACCTAGCTGTACATTCACTGACTTCACCTCTTTCAAAGACCATCACTTTACTCTTCCCTACATTCACCTTTAGATTCCGTTTCTTACACACTCTCCCAAACTCGTCCACCAAGCCTTGCAGCTCCCCTTCGTCTTCACTCAACAACACAATATCATCTGTAAACAGCAGTAGAGGGAGTTTCCAAACACTATCCTCTCTCACCAGGGCCACTCCAACATCCACTACCCTACCTTGTACCTCTTTTATTACCCCATCCATGTTCAGATTGAACAACCATGGAGACATGACACATCCCTGTTTCAACCCAACTTTCAAATAGAAAAATTCACTTAGTTCAACATCCACACGCACTGCAGCCTTCGCACCATCGTACATACTCTTCACAGCATTCAACAACTTCCCATCTACTCCAAATATTCTTAACACTTTCCACAATCCTTGTCTATCCACCCTGTCATATGCTTTCTCCAAATCCATGAAAGCCGCATACTTCTTTCCCTTCTCTAGAAACTTTTCCACTAAAGATCTAAGATTGAATATCTGATCTACACAACCTCTTCCCTTCCTAAAGCCTCCCTGTTCTTCTCCAACTAATTTCTCTTTTCTTTCTCTAGCTCTGTCAATAAGTATCCTGCCATACACTTTTCCTATAATACTAAGAAGACATATGCCCCTATGATTACCACACACTTCTTATTCCCCTTTTCCTTTGTACAAGGGAATAATTATACCTGACTTCCTATCCTCCGGGACTCTACCTTCCTCCCAGGCCAATCTGCACATCTTCCACATCCATTCTACTACTATCTCTCCCCCATGCTTCAGCTTTTCACCACACACTCCATCAATTCCTGGGGCTTTCCCCGATTTAACTTTCTTCATTAATTCCACAACTTCTATCCTACTGATTTCTTCCTGTCTTCTCACCTCCCTCCTTCTCCCAGCCATTCCCCAGCCACTTATACTCGCATTACTTCCATCCTCTATGTTCAACAATTCCTTAAAGTGTTCTCTCCATCTGCTCACTTTTTCTCCCTTCTCCACTAGTAATCTACCATTTTTATCTTTCACTCCCCTGCTAACTTCACTTCCACCCTGTCTTACTCTTTTCACCTCTTTCCAGAACATTTTCTTAGTCCCTCCACTTTACACTCAAATTCCTTCTAAATTCCTCATCCACTCTCTTCTTACTCTCTCTTACTAATCTTTTCACCTCTCTCTTTCTTTTTACATATAACTCTCTCTTCCGCCTCTCATCTTCTTCCACGCCCCTATTTCTCATCCATTCATTGTATGCTTTCTTCTTTTGTGCCACAGCCTGTCTCACCTCTTCAGTCCGCCATGCTGTTTCTTGCACCCCCCTCCGTCTTCTCTTCCTTCCACACACCACATCACATGCTGCACATATTTCTTCTGTAAATATCCTACACACACACCTTCCAATTCTCCCATCTGCTCCAATTCATATTTGCCCAATCGTTCCTCCACTTCTCTCTTATACTCTGCCTTATTCTCATCCTCTTGTAACCTTTCCACTCTCCTTGCAACTACTCCTTCCTCTCGTCTTTCCCTTCTTCTATTCCTCCATCATACTTGAATGCTAATTCTGGCCACCACCAATTAGTGGTCAGAAAGTCCACTCCCCCAACCTCTATAAGCTCTTGCATTCATTACACATCTTCGCATCCTTTCATCCACACACACACAATCAATCGTTGCCTTCCTTTCATTCAGTTCACCACCCACCCTTTTCATCACACGACATGTATACCTGTATATTATTTTATGCCTGAAGAGGGTATTGGCTATCACCAGTCCCCTCCCAGCACAAATGTCCACTAACACACTCCCATTCTCATCTATGTCAGCAGGCACTCCCCACTCACCAACTATTCCATCCACCTTCACATTCCCAACTTTACCATTCATATCATCGATCAAAAACTCTCTCATTCCTTCCAAACTTTTCCATGCACGCTTCTACATTTGTCCAGAACTCTTCTCTCATTCTTCTAGCACGATCTTGCGTTGGCGCATACACACACACAATCGCCCACATTTGTATTCCAACTTTCAACTTTACCCACACAATCCTTGACCCAACTGATCCATACTGTCTTATGCTCTTCTTCCATCTTTTACTCACCACTATACATACTCCTTCCTTTGCCCTCTCATTCTCACCTACTCCTGCACATATACCCCATCCATACTCCCATTCTCTCACACTTTCTCCTCTCCATTATGTTTCAGTTATTCCACATACATCCACTTTCGCACCCTCAAACACCTGGACAATCTCTCTTTCTTTCACCTTATCATTCGCTCCCCTTACATTCCGCGTTCCGATAACCATGTCCTTTGTCCGGTCCTTGGTCGTTATCGTTTGGTCAGTCCTTGTCCGAGGCTTATTTTTTGTTTTTTTAGTTAGTTGTTTTCCGGGGAGGGGCACTAACCCTCGGCCAACCCTTTTAGTCGCCTTTTACGACAAGCAGGGATACTGGGGGAGTATTATTGAAAACCCCCCCTACCCCCAGGGGTATAGATATATATATATATATATATATATATATATATATATATATATATATATATATATATATACAGTAGATATAAAAGTGCAATAACTTGACATTACTATATATATACAGTAGATATAAAAGTGCAATAACTTGATATTACTATATATATACAGTAGATATAAAAGTGCAATAACTTGATATTACTATACTCTTGAGGAAAAATGTTTCAAAGTCAGTATATCATAGATAGTTATATATGCATTGGCTTGGTATATGTGTAAGTGATGAAGTGCTAATTATATTGATACAGCCCTTGTATGAATACATTTTCAGCTCACTGATAAAAGCTAATGATGATGTCTACTTTTTTTTTTTTTTTTAAGCGAGGAACACTGAACCAAAGGCCAGGAGCCCGCAAGTATTCATCCCTCCAAGAGAAAAACAAGATAAAGAGACAGCCAAATTCAGGATCCGATCATTTCGAGATGCCTGGACACACTGCGTTTGAAAGACTGGAGATCATAGGAAGCAGGGAATACAGACAGAGGGAGAGAGTTCCAGAGTTGATCCGTTGCATAAATGAAGGACTGGGAGTTACGGTTAACTCTTGCATTAGAGAGATGGACAGAAAAGTGATGAGAGTTTGCTGCTAGACGGGTGATACGCGCCCATTGTAAAGGTGGAGGAATGCATCCATACAGTTCAGAGGAGCAGTGACCATTGAAATAGCGATAGAAAAAGTTAAAGATGGAACAGTGCGACGAAGAGACAGAGGTTGAAGGACGTCAGTAAGAGGAGGAGAGTTAATGAGATGAAAAGCCTTTGACTCCACCCTATTGAGAATAGCTGTATGTGGGGAGCCTCCCCACTCATGAGAGTTGTAATCTAAACAGGAGTGGATAAAACCCGTATAGAGTCAACAATTGTGCGGGGGTAAAGAAGGAACTGAGTCGGCTTAGCACACCTAATCTCTTGGAAGCAGATTTTACAAGAGATGTAATATGATCTTTCCAAGATAAGTCCCAAGTAAATGAAACCCCATGCGTTTTCAAGGATGATGCAGCTGAGTATTGTTAAACATTAGTGGGTATACCTGTGGAAGATTTTGTCGGGTTCATAGGTGTAGAAACTGAGTCTTTGATGCATTAAAAACAACAAGATTGTTTTTACTCCAGTCAGAGATACGAGCCAAGTCAGACATTAGGTGTGCCATAGCCTCATCCCTTGTTTGTTGAAGTAACTGCTGAGATGGACGTTGCGGGAACCGAATGGAAAGGTGAAGGGCGGAGTCATCAGCATATGAGTGGATAGAGTTAGATGTATAGCTCAGAAGGTCATTGATGAACAAAATGGAAGAGAATTGGTGATAGGACAGAGCCCTAAGGAACACGCTGTTGAAGGATCTAGAAGAACCATGGCCATCTACAACAGTGGCTACAGAACGACCAGAAAGGAAGCAAGAGATGAAAGCACAGATAGAAGGATAGAAACTGTAAGAGGGCAGTTTGGAAATTAAAGATTTGTGCCAGACTCGATCGAAAGCCTTTGAGATGTCAAGTGCAATGGCAAAGCTTTTGCCAAAGTCCCGAAAGGAGGATCATTAGGAATCTGAAATGTAGGTGAGAAGATCGCCAATGGAGCGTCCCTGACGGAACCCATACTGACGATCAGAAAGAAGGTTGTGATAGGAAAGATGCTTTAAGATTTTCTATTAAGAATTGACTCAAAAACTTTTGAGATACAGGATGTTAAAGCAATTGGACAATAGTTAGAGGGTTGGGAATGGTCACCCTTCTTTGGGACTGGCTGAATGAGAGCAAACTTCCAGCAAGAAGGAAAGGTACAATGATCGAGAGAAAGCAAACCAACAGGGTTAGAATTGTCAAAGACATGTTTTAACAGCAGAAACCAATCACCTGCAAGTGATTATGAACTTGTACTTTTGACCTGACTTGGGAGAGCTGCCTTCTGAGTCATGACCAATGAAGCATGACTGAAACAAAACATGACAAAATGAGCACGATACACTCCGGAATAGAAATTAAGTATCATATGTGGAAAAATTAATATCGTGATTGAGATAATTACCAAAACATCCTTGAGTGCTATTCTATTTTGAGCAGTGTAGTTTCTCATAAATCATAGAGCTGTGGTTGGGATGGTTAGGAGTGGTTAGGGGTTTGAAGGCGAGATGCACTGTTGCTATGCAGGCCCTCACTCCCTGTTTCGCTTGTTCATTGTTTCTTTTAACTCTTAGTTGCGTGAAGTCGGTTTGTTTTCTCCGCTTGCCACCAATGTTTATAGATCTTTTCCACGTGATGTCACGATTCATGTGACTTTTGTTTACGGCGCCACATTGGACGGGAAATTGTCGGACTTCTAGAGAGAGAACTACAGAATCCAAGATTGTATTCCACTTTTGTGCCTTGGGCTGTAAGACAAGGCAGAACACTGGAAATGGGGTACATATCAACCGATTTCTAGCCAATGAGAAAGGCGACAGAAGTGACTAGCTGTCGTGAAGATGGAGAATTGGCAGCCGATGGCCTACTCCCGCCTCTGTAGCAAGCATTTCATATCAGGTGAGCCAATGATTTGTTAGTAGATACGGGCATAATTACCATTCTTCGCAGTTGCAGGTGTCATGAGATATCCTAATTATGTTAATGTCACCGAAAACAAGACCCTTTGGCCATGTGTGTGCGTGGGAGAAGAGGGGGAGGGTCCATGTCGCTAGCTTTGTTTTGTTATTATTTGAGAGGTTTACCCAAAGCAAATTGGACATAGCAGTGATGGTCAAGAATGTTAGATACGTAGGTAAAACTGCTTAAATTACAGGTTAGGTCATACTTAAAATTAGGTCAGGTTAGGTAAGGAGGTTAGATTAGGTAAGGTTAGGTTAGATGGTAAATTTTTACATGTATACCTCATGCGATTTTCGACTTTTCGTTAACATACTTTAGTAAAATCGGTGTTTCTAAGAATCTTTTCTTCTATGACTTTTCCTTTGCAATGTGTCCTTTAGGTGTTTTTGTTTTTGTGGTAACAACTCACTGTACTGTATAGGGCGGTGGTGGCGGTACCCACCTCCAGAAGGGCCGAGTCTGCTTAAGGCCGAAACGACACTTCTCGAAGGAATTTTTTTTTTTTTTTTTTTTTTTTTATTAATCTAACCTGACTTGCCTAATCAGACCTAATCCAACCATATTTAACCCCTAACCTAACCTACAATGACTGTGAGGGCCTCTTACCGTAGAGAAGTGCCATTTCGGCCTTAATTAAGCAAACTCGGCACTACTGGAGGTGGGTTCTGCCATCGCTGCCATATACAATGAGTTGTTACCGCAAAACATGAAAACACCTAAAGGACACATTTGCAAAGAAAACGTCATAGAAGAAAAGATTCTTAAAATCACCGATTCTACTAGAAAATGTTACCGAAAAGTCAAAAATCGCATGAGGTATACGTGTAAAGTTTGATCGTCTGTTAGGTTAAAGCTTATTTTTATTTTTTTCAATGTTTTTCAGTGTGATTCATTTGAAATTGACATTTATGTCATGGTGGATGATTTTAATATCCTAATAATACAGTACAGAACACTGATCAAGACTTCAGTATAAAACTGTTATATACCATTGTGAGCCTGTGTGGTAGGCAATGTTTCAATTACAACTGAAGCATAATTACTATTACTACTATTTATAATTTTCTATTTTATATAGAAATGAATGTTGCTCCACAGAAAGCAAAACTGTCAATACGTGTTCCAATTAAATACACATTTTTCACCTAGTACAAAAATACTTCAGTTACAAATAAGAGGATAAATAATGTACTTATGTCAACAGCCCCCTATATTTATCTTTTACCAGGTATGTAGCTGCTAAGAATTTTATGTTAATATAGAATGTAAAATCTATCTATCTATCTATTGCCAGACACCATAATCCCGTAAAGGGTGGCCATTTGACACTGAGTTAGTTGTTTTACAAGGAGGGGCACCAACCCTCCACCAACCCACTTGTTGACACGTAGGAAGCATGTATGGTTTGGTTATATGGTTACCACCCAGCGTTGTAAATTGTTTCTTGGCTTACAAGAAACCATTTGGCTTGTCACTCAATGTAAAGCCACCTGTAAAGGAAAGAAAAGGAATAAGAAGTGACAGGAAAGATAGGAGAAATAGGAAGAGAGGAGGGTAGGCACAGAAGAATGATAAAAGCTAAGGAAGTAGGCAGCACTACATCAAGTGAGTGGATGATGGTCGCCACCACCTACCACAACATTAAAATTATATTGTTGAAGTCTTTTAGTTTTATGCTGTAGTACTCAAAAACATGAAATAAATGAGTTTAATTTAAATTTGTGCCAATGTTATGTTTCAGTTATAATGTAAAAGTTAACTTCAAGAGCAATTTTGACAGTTTTGGCTTTTACCGGGACTATCAGTTAAGTAAAACTACTTTAAGCATACAGTATATAGGCTGTGTGTATGTATCTGGGCCTATAATTACTAAAATTTCCAAAATAAGTAAATTTTCGGTGAATTTCCAGAATTACACCCAACTCAAGCTTAAAATTTTCATTTTTTTAATTGTTTTATAGCGTGATTAATTTGAATCTGATATTCATTTCTGTTGGAAATTATTATTATTTGTTTCTTAATTCCAAACCAAGCTAACCCAACCAACCTAACCTAGCCTAACCTAATGTAACTTAACTTAGGACCTAACTTGAAGATGAAGAAGAGAGTTTAACTGCAGTAGGCCAATAGGCCCATGCTAGACAGTCGTGGAAAATCGGTCGGGACATGACGGGTTAATAAAGCAGAGAGAAGCCATCATTGCAGACAAGTCCATCGAACCTGCGATCACTGAGAAGAAAGCCTGGGCATTTATTGCAGACTCCTTCAATGGCATGTATCCAGACCAGACCAGCATCCTAGAACGGGGATACAGCTGAAACAATGCTATGACCATGTGAAGAAGAAGTAATATTTTTTTTTTCCTTAGTTGTCGAGTTTAGGGGTTCCTCTTAATTGCTTGACCTAAAAAAAAAAAAAAAAAAAAAAGACAACCTTTGCTAGACATCCAGCTGCAGTGGGTGTGGAACTGCTCTCTTTTATCACGGAATTGACGTTTCTTGGATAGTTAGGGGTTAGCGTAAGTAAGGTTTAGTTAGGTTAGGTATAGCAATCACTGGAAACACAATTATTGGGATAATTTCTTTCTGATAAAGGTATGTGATTTAAATCATGACATGGTAGGTGTGGAACTGCACTCAGTTATCACGATATGATCGTTTCTTGGATAGTTAAGGGTTATTTTAGGTTAGGTACCATAAGGTAAGGTCTGGTTAGGTCAGGTACAGCAATCATCTAGAAACACAATTTTCGGGTTAGTTTCCTTGACAATAACTATGTGATGTAAATCATGACAGTATCCCTTTATCAAAACTTAACCTAACTTACCTATCTCTTCCAAGTAAATATATATAAATTTTGGACAAACACCCAGTCTTACGGAATTTTATCCTCAATAATTACCCTTTTGTAAACTGTCTATTAGAATCAGATAGCTGAAGCCTGAAGGTTAGTTCAGCTTCATTCCCAACCCATGATAGCTATGGCACATTGGTAACTGGGCTGTTCATTTCAAGCTGTAAGCAGGTTCTCTCAACCATTTTTTGCTCATGGTTCAATCGGATTTGTAAATTATGGAAATTAAAGTTGAAGTGAAATTTTAGTACAGTATTTGGAAAACTTGACCATTATCTTACTTAAGGTTTAATCATGTAAGATCACTGAGGCTTGCACTAAAAATACTGTAAAATCACTGAGGCTTCTAGGAAAGACAATTATAATTGCAGTGGCTTGTGTGCCATTAGTGTTGTTTGGTATCCTTGTTCAGCGATGTTTATCCACAATCTAATTCCTTTATAGTTCTTACTTGTTATGAGACTCAAATTTACATATTAAGAGATCTATATGTCTTACTGGGTAAAACTGGAGGACAATCAGTACAAAAAGATGGTCAGGATGACTGGTGGTGGGCCCCTCCCAAGACGCCCAAGTCTGAGTGAAGATATGAACACAGCATCATCCATGATGGAAGATGAACTCACCATGGGGGATTATGTTGTAGAAACCTTAAATTATCCTGTGGCTATACCAGGTAAGGAATAATAGAAATTACTTGATTTGGGGCATTCAGTGACAAGCCAACAGGTCCTGGCAGCAACCATCCTAGATATTTATGTAATTGCAACAGCAATGAGTTATGTATGGGGTATGTAAAAACCCAAATTTCAGTTTAAAATTCCATTTGGTTGGTAAAATAGGCAATTTAGAAATGTCATATTATTGGGCCAAAATCTGCCATGGCAGCCAAACACTCAGTTTTATTTACTTATTTATTTTATTTTTTCAAAACCTTACGATGCCTGGATTTGTATGAAACAGTGCAGGTTTATCAGTTTTTGTATGGTGATTAAAGGCTAACAGAAGTGTCATAATGTGGGGCCTATTTCAGTGGGATACCACTGGCATCACGTCTGCAAGGTTCCGGTGTCATATGCACGGAGTGACTTTATGCAGGAAGTTACTGTTCCCTTCTCTATTAACCCTAACCTAACCAAACCTAACCTAACCATAACCTAACATCCTAGATCAACTTAACCTAACCATAACCTAACATCCTAGATCAACCTAACCTAACTAAACCTAAATTAAACTAATCTTGATTCATGAAATGACAAATTTCACAATCTGCCTGTAACATACATACCGGTATATATCTTTATTTATATATATATTCATATATCGACGTATAGTTACCTACAAGTCGATAAGACATCCAACTATCTTCCTGACACATTTTTTTTCATACAGTGTTGTTGATAAATGGCAAAAAAATTTTGATAACATGCGGATACTTTCAAAATAGAAGCTAAACGGCCACTCGGCGCATGGGCACTAAGCGGAACGGTAACTTCCAGCATGTCACTCCGTGCATACGACCTCGGGTTTGATCCCAGCCAGCAGCCAAAAGAATTTGCATCCCGGCCGCATATTACCGAAGTCTTCTGGAGTTCGGCACCCAACCTGGTTTAGGATAGGTTAGGATCAGTTGGGTCTCATATACTGTAGAATTTTTGGTGGGAAAAACACTGAGAACAGTTAGATGAGAATCATGTAATTGGTTTGTGAAATATGACCCAAATGTCATGACTCAGTGGCTCGCATAAGTACCAAATAGCAATAGACTTTGGGAAAATGCATCCCGGCCTGGCCCCATCAGTTGACTGGGCTGTGAGTGAGTACCTGCATCTGCTGAGTGGAAAGGAACTGGGCACCATACCGAACTAAATACAAATTTGGCAAAAAAAAAAATTCCAATGATGATGGTTGTTGTTGTTACTTTTCACATATTTATACAATTACAACAAATTTCTTGCTTTTCTAACACAATCTTAGGATTTTTTTTATGTTCACATTGTTCAAGAACAAAGCTATTTGTATCAAGATATTAACACAAATGAATAATTCCAGCCACCATGCAGCTTCTGAAAAAAGTGAAAATTTCAGACCTACATATCTAAGCAACCAAATGGGATTTCACGCAGAAATTTTGGATTACCCATATGTGTCTCAATGTTGTTTAAATCAATAATTAAATCTGAGATGGTGGGTGGGGGTAAAAGTCCTCTTTTGCTTGTTGATTTGGCTAGGAATGACCCACTTACAAGAAAGCTGAGTAAAAAATTTTGAATTTAATATGATTTCTGACTCTCATGAAGCTGGATGCTTCAGTGTTATGCAAAAGTATTTCTACTGCATCTCACTACATGGTAAAAAGCATTGTATTATTAAGCCTTTTTCCATTTGCAGGTGAAATAGATTTGCAGGAACCACCATAAGTCATAAATTTGCAGCAAGGACCAGGACAACCATCTTTCAACAGAACACCTTCAGTGGCAGACCATCCATCAACTTCAAGGTTTTCTTCAGTGGATTCCATGGCTCGCGGGACACCGTCAATGGCAGACCATCCATCTACTGCAAAGCTTTCTGCAGTGGATTCTATGACTCACAGGACACCTTCATTGGCAGACCATCCAACTACTTCACAGCTTTCTCCAGTGGATTCTATGGCTCGCCGGACACCTGCAGTAGCAAACTATCCATCTACTTCAAAGCTTTCTTCAGTGCATTCCATGGCTCACCGGACACCTTCAGTGGCAGACCATCCATCTACTTCATGGCCTTCTTCAATGGATTCTATGGCTCAAGTTCCTGGACCAAGTACCTTATCAACTTCAACACCTGCTCCTGTCTCTGAAGCTTCTCAGCCTGCACCTAGCAGGAGAAGGTTTACCATCGAGTATGACCTTTGTAGATCACAACAAATTGAACACCATACATTAATAATGAAGCAGACGAAGGAAAATCGTGAAGCTGTAATGAAGGAACACAAGGAAAAGATGACAGAACAGAATCTGAAAACAGAGCAAGAAAAATTGAAATTAAGGGAATGTGAAATGAAGATCAGTGAACAAGAATTAAGACTAGAAAAACAAAGAAAGAGAAGTATTGAGCTAGCTCTAAGAATAAAGTTATTGGAGAGGGCAGAGGAAAGTTTTAAGAAATTTGACAATTTTTTAGATTCTGTTACATCTGCCTACAAACCTATGGGCAATTCTTATGAATTAGCAGAAGACATTGTTATACAGTGTATCCTCTTTGTTTTAATAAGAAGTTGGTGCTGTTTATTTGAATTATGTGTTATGTACTACAAACAAATCCCAAATATGTGGATCTTTCCTCTCATCAGTAGTCTTTGAAGGAGGCACTATTCTGTTTAACTTTTATGCTTGTTGGTTACTTTATTAGCAAATCCCGATTGTGTACTGTAATTCTTTTCTCATAATTATTTTTTGAAGTTGCAAGGAGCCAATAATCAACTCAATTTTTATACTTATTTCTTAAATGACGGATGATGGATTTCTTAAATGTACTAAAAGAAAATCCCAAATATGTTGATTTTTTTTTCCAGTCAGTATTCTCCAAAGTAGGCAATATTCAGTTTAATTGTTATAAAGATGTGACAGTGATTAGGTGGATGTGCAGTGCTTCCCTGAATTTGCGGCCAGGAGGGGCCAGGTTCATGATGGCAGAGTTGAGGGGTAAGATGGGACTGGAGTGTATTGTTGTGATGAGGAGAGGTAGACTGAGATGGTTTGGATATGTGGAAAAGATGGGGGATGATGAAGTTGTAAGGAGACATTATTCAATTTTTATACTTCCTGGTTTCTGTACTTAGCGCAAACCCCAAATATGCGGATATTTGTTTCAAGTCAATATTTTCAGAGTTATGAGTAGGCAGTATTGTTTAATTGTTATATATGTTGGTTTCTTTCAATAGCAAATTCCACATATGTGGATTTTTTTTTTTTCTCATAAATAACCTCTGAACTTACACGGAGGCATTATTCTGTTCACTTGTTATACTTGGTTTTTGTGCCCAAAGCAAACCCAAATATGTGGATCTATCTATATATATATATATATATATATATATATATATATATATATATATATATATATTGGTAAGAGAGAGTAAGAAGAGAGTGGATGAGGAATTTGGAAGGAATTTGAGTGTAAAGTGGAGGGACTGTAAGAAAATGTTCTGGAGAGAAGTGAAAAGAGTAAGACAGGGTGGAAGTGAAGTTAGCAGGGAAGTGAAAGATAAAAATGGTAGATTACTAGTGGAGAAGGGAGAAAAAGTGAGCAGATGGAGAGAACACTTTAAGGAATTGTTGAACGTAGAGGATGGAAGTAATGCGAGTAAAAGTGGCTGGGGAATGGCTGGGAGAAGGAGGGAGGTGAGAAGACAGGAAGAAATCAGTAGGATAGAAGTTGTGGAAGCAATGAAGAAAGTTAAATCGGGGAAAGCCCCAGGAATTGATGGAGTGTGTGGTGAAATGCTGAAGCATGGGGGAGAGATAGTAGTAGAATGGATGTGGAAGATGTGCAGATTGGCCTGGGAGGAAGGTAGAGTCCCTGAGGATTGGAAGTCAGGTATAATTATTCCCTTGTACAAAGGAAAAGGGGAAAAAGAAGTGTGTGGTAATCATAGGGGCATTTGTCTTCTTAGTATAATAGGAAAAGTGTATGGTAGGATACTTATGGACAGAGTTAGAGAAAGAACAGAGAAATTAGTTGGAGAAGAACAGGGAGGCTTTAGGAAGGGAAGAGGATGTGTAGATCAGATATTCATTCTTAGATCTTTAGTGGAAAAGTTTCTAGAGAAGGGAAAGAAGTTGTATGCGGCTTTCATGGATTTGGAGAAAGCATATGACAAGGTGGATAGACAAGGATTGTGGAAAGTGTTAAGAATATATGGAGTAGATGGGAAGTTGTTGAATGCTGTGAAGAGTATGTACGATGGTGCGAAGGCTGCAGTGCGTGTGGATGGTGAACTAAGTGAATTTTTCTCTTTGAAAGTTGGTTTGAAACAGGGATGTGTCATGTCTCCATGGCTGTTCAATCTGTACATGGATGGGGTAATAAAAGAGGTACAAGGTAGGGTAGTGGATGTTGGAGTGGCCCTGGTGAGAGAGGATAGTGTTTGGAAACTCCCTGTACTGTTGTTTGCAGATGATACTGTGTCGTTGAGTGAAGACGAAGGGGAGCTGCAAGGCTTGGTGGATGAGTTTGAGAGAGTGTGTAAGAAACGGAACCTAAAGGTGAATGTAGGGAAGAGTAAAGGGATGGTCTTTGAGAGAGGTGAAGTTAGTGAATGTACAGCGAGGTTGGATGGTGAGGAATTGGAAAATGTGAGTACGTTTAAGTATTTGGGTAGTGTGATGAGTGAGGATGGAGGTTTGGAGGGTGAAGTGCTTGAAAGGGTACAGCAGGTAAGAAAGGTTGCTGGTTCCTTGAAAGCAGTGATAAGAAACGGAAGTGAGCATGGAAGTGAAAAAGTTACTACATGACAGTATTGTGATACCAACTCTAACGAACGGAAGTGAAGCTTGGACATTGTTGGAAGGACACAAGTCAAGAGTGAGAGCAGTGGAAATTAGTTATTTAAGAGGAGCCTGTCCAGTCACGTGGAGAGACAGGCTGACGAATGAGGATATAAAGGAACGTTGTGGTGTGGATGTGGATGTGATAGGAAGCGTTATGAGGAATACACTGAGGTGGTTTGGCCATGTGGAGAGGATGGAGGGTGAAAGACTGACGAAGAGAGTGTATATGAGTGAGGTGGAGGGGGAAAGAGGGAGGGGGAGGCCGAGGATGAGATGGAGGGATGGAGTGGAGAGGTATATGAGAGAGGGGGGTGTGAGTTGGGAGCAGGGCAGTGAAATGGCGTGGGACAGGGCGACTTGGAGGCGATTTGTTTGTGGCCACCCCAAACGGGATTGAGGCGTCTGGCAATATATATATATATATATATATATATATATATATATATATATATATATATATATATATATATATATATATATATATATATTCCAGTCAGTACTCCCCAAAGTTGTCAGTTGGTAATATTAAGTTTAACTGTTATACTTGTTGGTTTCTGTAATGTATTTCAAGCAATTCCAAAATATGTGGATCTTCAATGTTCTCATAAGCTGTTAATAGGGATAATCTATACTTGTAGGAAATGTACAGTACAAGGAAAAAATATTAGATGTTAATGCAATATCAATACTATTGTTAGTAATTCCTACACAGTTGCGCAAGATAATTTTTTTTGTATTAGTATTCCTATAATTTAATTTCAAACCATTTCACCATAAAAAAGTTAATGTAAACACAAGACAAAAGAATTATCAGAAACAACCTCTATAATATGAAGCAGACAAAGCACTATAAACTATATATCTATCTATTGCCAGACGCCACAATCCCGTGAGGGATGGCCATTTGACTTTTGAGTTATTTGTTTTACGGGTAGGGGCACTAACCCTCCATCAACCCACTTGTTGATACGTAGGGAGCACGTATGGTTTGGTTATATGGTTACCACCCAGCGTTGTAAATGGTTTCGTGGCTTACAGGAAACCGTTTGGCCTGTCACTCAATGTAAAGCCACCTGTAAAGGAAAGAAAAGCAATAAGAAGTGACAGGAAAGATGGGAGAAATAGGAAGAGAGGAGAGCAGGCACAGAAAAAGAATGATAAAGGCTAAGGAAGAAGTAGGCAGCACTACATCAAGTGAGTGGATGATGGTCGCCACCACCTACCACAAAAGCACTAGAATAAATTCAAATTTAACATGTAAATAAGTCAGGATTTTCTACAGTCACGTTTGGGGAGCACGGTAGCTCGGTGGTAGGGTGTCGGGCTCGTAATCATGAGGTTGCGAGTTCGCGCCCCACCAGGTGCCTGCTGTGCTGGGAGGGGTACCGCTCTCCTGTAACCCTAGCAGGGCTATATGATCTGATGAGGTCTATATCAGGGATAAATCCCTTTTCTACGGGCACACGTCTAATGAATTACATTCTTTTAAGACTGGTATGAGTACTGGGTAATCACTTTTCTCTGTATATAAATACGAGTCTTTTTCTGTTTAGTTTTCTGTTCGCTACATACTGCATATCAAAAGTTACAGGTCTGAGTTTTCAGTGTGCACACATTCACTGAATTACAATTCACTTACGGCAAGCAAGAGGGCAGGGTGGCTAAGTGGTAGAGTATCAGACTCAGGACTGGGGGGCTGTGAGTTCGAGCCATGCTGGGAGGGGTAACGCCCTCCTGTCACCTAGCAGGGCCACATGATCTAATAAGATCTAGTTGAGGGGAACATTCCCTTTTCCTTTATGGCTAGCAATATACATAACTTTGTGTACAACAAACACATACTAATCAGCATTGATGGCACTATTATTTAATACCGGCACACACACACACACACACACACACACATATATATATATATATATATATATATATATATATATATATATATATATATATATATATTTGCATTAGTCTTCCAAAAAATGGTTCCATGAAAACTGAACCTTTGATCTAACCAAACCGAACCAATCCCTTCCTATCCTATCCTGACCTAGCCTAACCTACCCTATCCTATCCTGACCTAACCTAACCTACCTTTTCCTATCCTGACCTAACCTAACCAAACCTTCAGAGGCTCAGTTGTCCTTTCACCAACTAAAATATTAAATGGAAACACACAATAAAAGAAGAATCGGGAAATCAAAAGCAGTTGAGGTACTATAATAAATTTAATTTTAACAACTGATTTTCAAAAGTGATTCTCGATGATGCTGCCCCTTCGCATCTGTCCCCTTGTATTTTCCTGCTCTATATTTTCTGGGAGATGTGCAGGTTGGTTTTCTTCACCTTCAGCCTCTTGTTCAATATGTAGTCCATTTTTGATGGCAGTGTTAAGAAGGACTGCACAGGCAATTATGATGTTCCTTTTATTTGACAATCTGGTCATTTTTGATGCCAGGACAGCAGACTTTCTTTTCCATAAGCCAAAGCTTCATTCTACACTATTTCATGTCTTAACATGAGCAATATTATATCTTCTTTCTTTTTCTGAATTAGCCAGGTGACAACACTGGAGTAAGAAGATATGGCTGGCAAGCATATCCTCTGTCCCCTAAGAGGAAACATAATTATGTAAGAACCAGTTTCAAGTAATGTGCACAGTCTGGAAGATGAAAATACTATTGAGTTATGTGCACTGCCAGGCCGTCCTACTGCTAAATTTGTGAATCTTAAAGATTGGTCACACACGGCCATCACATTTATGGACATCCATCCCTTTCTGCACTGGAATAACTGGGTTAGGGCCACCTGGACTCTGGATGGGAATATGACGTCCGTCAATGCACCCGATTACACCTGGCATTCCAGCAAAAGATTAAAACTGGTTCATTATTGTTTCCTCCATACCAGGTTCGGGAAACTTGATGAACTCGGGAGCAAGGTCAGCAATGGCTTTCGACACTATTTTGAGGTACTTGGAAAGACTTGGCTGTGACATATGTAAGAAATCAGCCACTGACAACTGAAAATTACCAGTTGCCATGTACCTAAGGGCAACAAGGAACTGCAAGCCTGGTGGAACTGGAAGTCCTACAAGAGAGAGAAAGATCAGCTAATTACTGAAAAAAATGACCAACACAGAATGGAAGGGTAGATTACACCTAGCCTAAATTTAATATTAAATATGGTATAAATTCATATTTTACTTTGCATTCCTAAGTTTGGTAATTAGCTATTTTCCATTCTAGCACGGCGATTCCACCTAGCTATAACAAACTTACGATCTCACGGTACCGGTAAGTAATTCTGGTACATATGCAGCACAGACAGTTAACTGCAGAATTGTGACTGCAAGAAGTGATTGGAAATAGAAAAAATATACCTATTTTGGGGTATCTAAGGATGCGGCCAGGTCGCCCACAGCAATGTTTACTGACGATCTCACTGACTGGTCACGTTCTTTACCGACCATCACTCCACCTGGTCACATCAGCGTATCCTGTGTCAAAGCTACGGGAAAATTATTTATCCAAACCTAACCTAACCAAAGCAAACCTAATTCAACCAAACCTTATGTGCGTATGACAGTCAGCTTTCAAAATAGAAAATGTGCATTAGGAATGTTCAATATGGCCGGCTACTGGCTGACACCAGCAGAATATTTACACATTGTAAATCCTCAGTTACAGCTTTCAGAGGTAAGTTTATAAAAATGGCCAGGGGCCATTTTTATAAACTTACATCTAATCCAGGAACAATAACCAGTAAGCTATGAAATACTCATTTCAATAGGAAATATGGAAAGGTCATGCTAGTTTGGTAAAGAATTATTCTAAATTTTCCCACCTCGTTTATCTCTTGCTTCCTGGGGTAAGCGATGAGCAATTTTTTGAAGTACAGTAGATCACTTGCAACTTTCTTGGATAGTCAATATTGCTGAATAAATTTCTGGTTGGAATAAAATTCAAAGGGATCCAATCGTTTATGATATTTCCTTCTTATTCTAGCTGCATATAGTTCTTCCCATTCAGCTAATTCCTCCAACTCGTGGATATGTTGTTCATAGTATTCCATGCTGAAACACCCACAATTATTAATACAGTATGAAACTTCACATATTTCATATACATGAAACATCTACTGTACTGTGTACCCTCAAGTAACAACCTAACCTATCCTTACCTACCTCCTTCAGTCTAAAAGATGTAAAGACTAGCCACACCACATATGTCAACAAGGCAGGTTAGATTAGATTTATATATGTTTAGTTTGACAATAATGGAAAAGCAAGAAGGAAGTTGGGTATCCTAATGAGTATATAATGTGTGACTTACATTTATCGATTATATTTTGGGTTCTATTATCGTTTCAACCCCTAAGATTTTTTTTTTATTTCTGAAATTTCGGTCAGAAGCCTTATATAAGGTAAGGTTAGGTTCGGTTAGTTTAGCTTAAGTTAATGAAAAAAACATGGGAGTTGGGGCTTACACGACAATTTTACCATATTTTCTTCTATTAATCATTCACCACAGCGATGCTAGTGGCATTTAAACATCAAATAGGTTACGCTGAAGGTCTAGCTTGAGGGGAACATTTCCATTTCCCTTTCTCCCAATGAGGTTGTCAGAAATCCAAATTGAGTGAAAGAGAATGGTTGGAGAAATAAGGTGGCGTGGTTAGTGTTTACCTAAACGTGATATTTGAAAAAGCTGTGAAAATATATACCGGTAACGTTGGGTCTGGTTAGTACTTGGATGGGTGACCACCTGGGAACACCAGATGCTGTTGGCATAACGTTCTCCCTACGTGTCAAGTGGGGTTGGTGGAGGATTAGTGCCCCTCCCTGTAAAACAATTAACTCTAAGCCGTTGGCCACCCCGTTTGGGATACATGGCGTCTGGCAATGAATGAATGAAATCTCTCTCTCTCTCTCTCTCTCTCTCTCTCTCTCTCTATATATATATATATATATAATATTAATTTTTAGAAGTAACCAACGGTTTTTTTTAATGAAAATTTATTTGTTCCAAGGCAAAATACGGTGTTTTAATTCATTCTGACCTTCATTTTGGGGGGAAAATCCCCTCTTTGGAAATCTGAGTAATTCCGAAAGTGGGTTTATCCGCCCATATCAAGATCAAGATTAATTAAAAACGCACTATTTTGCTTTATACTAACCTAACCTAACCTAACCCAACCTAACCTAACCCAACACAGCCTAACCTAACCTGACCTGACCTACCTTAAGGGTGTAGAATTGTTCCTTTATAATCGGAAACGGTGAATTTGCACTGGATCTTCCCTTTACTTTTCCGACTTTTCCTCCACCGGCCGCAGTACCACTGATTTCTATCTTCTCGATCTTTGCAGGGCAAATTACAGTCTTTACACTGTGCTTCACTCGGCATTTTTTTCTAAGTAGTTCAATAGATGCTTCGTTATTACTGTGGTAGTCCTTGATAATCTCCCAGTAATCCTTGCTACAACCGATACAAGCTTGGAAATCAACAACACATTCTTCACCACCAGAGGCCATGACTATGACCGACTTTCAAATCTTGGGCGTCCCTGCATCACCCACAAATACTTTAAGGTGATTGGCTGGTTTTACTTACGTCTGTGGTGACTGGCTGGTTTCAAAAGTCCCTGTTGCTCGGGAACGCCTGATTGGCTGTTTTTAAAACTCACATACATATGAAAGTACCAGCCAAGTACACTCGAATCCAGCCAACATAGACCGAGTACACACGCCTGCACCAGCCAATATGGCACAACATTCATCCGCTACTAGGTGTTAGCCTAACCTGTCACTACATGACTACCCTTACAAAATTCGCTCCCCCAACTCAAACTAGGCTTAAAAGGTAAATCTTATTTAGAATAATTCAGGGACGTAATATAACGAGAGTCGGTAACGTTGGTTACTTCTAAAGTAATACCTATATATATATATGCAATTGTGTGAGACAGTTTATGAATAATTTTGAGTCAGATGCTACACTCCTATTCACCTTACCCTTAATTGTGAAAGTATGCTGCTGGTTATTTTTTTTTTCTCATAATAATAATACTGTGCTGTCTTACATTATGTACAAGTAGAGATGGTACTTACATGTATAATTTCAAAATCTCTTCAGTACTCCTCAACTCCGCGAGACTTCAGCTGTGTTGTTATTATGTGTCTGGTCTCATAATTCATGAGCCCAAACATGTTCATTTAAAAAATATTTACATTCGTTTAAGAATATTGCAACGACACTCTTAACTGGTATTTTATTTTTTTTCCTATAAAACAGTATGTAAATTGAATCTTAGGAATATTTTTTCTCCCAAATAATACTTTTTAACCTTCCTTTGCACATCTTTGCCTGCCCCCCCCCCCCAGCGAAGAAATTTACCATCGTTCCAATACTGTGCTATTGCATGCATATGGGGGGAGCGAAGACAAACGTTCTGGGAATACGACAACACCAAGACGATGACAATGACGAAGGTCTAGGAATACGGCCCTTTGTCTTGAACCTTTCTATAGGTAGTTTTCCATGACGGCAGATAACTGACTCAAGTTGGTTATACTGCGTGTTCATGAAATACCTGTATTGTCTGGCTTAAAGGGTTTTGTGAAACATCAGGGTAGTCCGACATTCCTGAACTAAAATATGTGTTCGACTTTCCTTGTACACCAAACATGACTTACAGTAAGGTGTGTTACTCGTATCAATACATATATATTAATGTCTATACTGTAATTATTACATATTGTCATAACATATTCATGCCTACAGGTGGAGTTTCCACAAGAATGCTATTCCACTGATGATTTTTTTTTTATGATAACATTACCACAAGATCATTTGTATTAGGGTTTGGAGTGAATTTTCAATTTGGAGGAGTTGAATATAGCCTTCATTAAACTCTTGACAAATGTAGTTCTGTGCTGAGTTGAATGAAATCGTCTAATAATAGCAAGAGTATAATTTTAAATGTCATCGAAATGAGAATGCTTTAAGTGTTTGAATCTCTTCATTATATGGGAACCACAGATATGTACAGTAAAAAAATTACTGTCGGCTCCTGTAAAGTAGGCTACCTTGTCTGGGAGGAATACGGTCTGTAGCTGATCAGAATTAACGCTCCATGTCTCCTAGTTTCCGTCTGGCTAATAGAATTACTGTGCTCCCGGGACAATGGCCAGTGCAGGAGAAGAAAAGGAAGGTACACTCGTGGGCCATAACTTTCTCGTCACCCTTTAATCGCACCACTAGCTTGATGGAGTACGTAGCCAGGTCTTCATGCACAAGAAAGGTCTGTTGTTCGCATTTCGGAGCTTTTCATGTCTGTACAAGTAACTATGTGGTCACCAAATGTATCTGGTGTGGCAAACCTTCGAACTGCCACAACAAACACTGGATAACAGGTTTTCATTCGGTGTGAAGCTCAGGGCGCGACTTCCTTCCAGGGAGGAGAAGAAATGGAAGGTACTTACGTAGGGGACGAGACTGAGAAGGTTAAAGTAGGAAAAATGTTAGTACCAAGAGAGTTAATTAAACCGAACACCAAAGAACAACTAATATAACAGGAAAAAAAAATCACCTCTTTATTGTTGCAAACATTGCGAAACAAGAGGTACGGCTTTCGGATGCTGTTATTTATGCTGTGATTCATGAAATGATTTTTTCACCCCTATGTTAACCATTAACTCTCTTAGGCTACTATATTCATGCAAGGGATAGATACAATATTGACCATTATTAGAATCAGATCGTTTGACATTTCGTGGAATAGAATACTCGAGTTCCTCCAATGATGAGAGGGTTAAATAATGTAATGTGAAGTTAGGCTGAAATTTTCATAGCTCAGAATTATCAGAAGCACCGAAACCAGTGAAAATGCTGTTCGTTCTCAACATCATGAACCTGACGAGTGATACTTTTTTTTTTTTTTTTCAATATACTGTAGGGCAACATCTCGACAACCTTCTTGAAAAATAAAGTGCAAATTATTATGAGCTAATATGACAGAACGCACTGCGATCAAATGTACTCTCTCCCATTAGGTGGATGAGGATAGGCTCTCTTCTGTCTAACGGTAGCCTACAGTACATGTATTATACATAACGAGTGCGTACAGCACATACAGTATACATCATGATCACAGACATGCAACATATGGACACTTTGTGAGCTGATGTTAATGAATGAACGAGTGAATGAATGGATGAACTTATGAGAGAGAGAGAGAGAGAGAGAGAGAGAGAGAGAGAGAGTTGGTACCGTTATATAGGTCAAGCCTGGAGATCTAGAACACACTCAGAAGTGGAATAGGAGGAAGAGGCGGAGGAGTAGGAAAAAAAAAAAAAAACAGAAGAAAGACGATGATAGGAAGGTGGAGTGAGTGAAGTATGGTATCATCAGAGAGTCACAGGACTCGTATTATCCATAACCGTGATATACTGTAGGGTATAAAACTCTGAGACTCCCAAGGATAGCTTACCTCAAAAATGGCATATCCACCTAATTTGCTGTTCTAGTAAATAGTTTTCGTTGTCCAGTGGGCATGATCCTTGTTTAAAAAGAATTTTCGTGTCTACTATAAAAGTAGCTCCCCCCCCCCTTTCTCTCTCTCTCTGTCTGTCTGTCTCTCTCTCTCTCTCTCTCTCTCTCTTTGTGTGTGTGTGTGTGTGTGTGTGTGTGTGTGTGTGTGTGTGTGTGTGTGTGTGTGTTTTAAAACTTGCAAGTACTTGCGTGGGTGGCCCAAGCCTGGTGTCCGGGTAGGTACTCTGGTGGCATGATGGATGAGGTTGATTGGTGGATGGGTGTTTGGGAGGACAGATAGGGTTGTGTGGAGTGGGTGTGTCGACAGGGTTTGTGGACAGGTGGAGAGGGTGGAGTGGGTGAGTTGGGTGAGTGGGTGAGTAGATGGTTGAGCTGAGGATGGGAGGTTAGCTATTATTCCTTGCAAACATAAGCATGGGCCAGTATTGTTCCAATGCTGGCACTCTGACCTTTAATATATCGGATGAATGATGTAAACTCAGGCTTCTGATGTTGGTCCGACTTAAATCAGTTACCCGTTTGCACCCTGGGATGTATCGGTACAATACAGGATTCGTAATGGGCCAATGATGGAAGCCTTACTCGCGCCTTAATCAGGTGTAACTGGGCCAGTTTACAAGCAAGTGTGTCTGGATAACTCGAAATTAACAGATCTTGAAGTTCTCTTTTTCTTCCTTTGAGAGAATGACATTGTAAACTTTTAGCCTTTAAATGCGTTAAAAAAAAAAAATAAAAAAAATCAGGATTTGAACTTTTGTCCTCTGAACGCCTACCGTACAGTCCATACATCTGACAGCTGATTCAGTGTGTGGGGTCTCTTACCCAAGTTACATATATCCATGAATACACACTATGTTGCCACCCTCAGTATCTCCTTATGTCTTGAATTGCTGGCAGGTGATGGAATGTATGAAATGAAGCAAATTAAATTAACTGCCTGGTGTGGGCTCGAACCCGTGCCTCCAACACATGAAGTATGTGCATCTTACCACTTAGCCACGGACAACCTCCATGGTCTATAGTGCAACTCTGACCATTTTATAGATCCAGTTGTATATATTTTGTGTGTATACCAATGCCCTTTTAATATTAATATTATCATTTATGATCTGGTAAGCTCAAAACAAGTTCAGGTCCACAAAAACATTACTAAAAATAAGACTTCTGTTTTATAACAAGACAGATGCCTTTGGAAAACTCCCATCTCTGTCGAAATTTCTATATTACAGTATATAAAATACATTTCAGTTATCCAATATATGAAAATGATCTGTGATGGATGATGCATAATTATATCACTCAGTTGTTAGCTGCTTGATTGTCGTGATCAGCAATACTTAGATTGGGCCAACATTTTATTACCAGTCTTGACCCAGTTTTCAAAAAAAGTTATGTTTATATATCCATCCAATACATGTTTTACGTCAATAGGCTCATTTTATATATAAAACCATTACTGCCAGGAATCAGTCCAATGTATGGTTCCCGTTTCAGCCCAGTGTTGGAAAAAAGTTTTATTTATATATCGGCCCAACACAAGTTTTACAACAATTGGCCCGATGTAAACAGAATATTATGGCCCGGAATCGGTCCAATGTATTGTTGCCATTTCAGCCCAGTGTCGGGGAAAAAAAAAAAAAAAAAAGCTTTATTTATATATAGGCCCAACACAAGTTTTACATCAATTGGCCTGATATAAACAGAATATTAAGGTCGGAAATTGGTCCAGTGCATGGTTGCCGTTTTCCCTTGGTTTCGTTATATGCCCATGCTGGCCCGTCATTTCAGTGTTTGCTGGGTAGTGGCTGGGGCAGGTGGGTTATGGTGAGTGAGTGAAGTGAGAGGGTGGGGTGAGTATAGTGGGTGGGTGAGCAGAGTGAAGTGGGTGAGTGGAATGGGTTGGAGGGCTGGGTGGATGGATGAGGTGAATGGGCGAGTGAACAGAATGCGGCAGGTTGATGGGTAGGTGAGTGGACTTGTGGATGGGTGTATTGGCTGTGGAGGAGGGTGGATTAATGTGTGGCTGTCCAGAATACAAAGTAGGAGACAGACTTACTACACTGGGTAAGTGAGTAGTATATGGGTATGTGGATGGAGGCAAATAGATCTATTGGGGAATAGGATTATTGAATAAATAGCTCTATGGCTTGTTATGCATGTAAGAATGCCTATATACTTTTGTGTATATATCGTGTGAATTATACGTGTGTGTATAATGCATGCTTGTTGCCAGACATGGTGTGTGCTTCAATGCTACATACACTAGCATCCACGCACATGCACTGGCTATCATGTTATTGCATGTTGGTTTGCACACATTTATAAAATCTTAGTTAATTCTGTTTCCTCTGTCGACATGGATGTGACTGAAATTGTTTGTAATATCAATGACTTCTTGTGGAGCTTAAACTGGCGATATAAAGATTTGTATTCACCAGCAATATTTATAACGTTTGGAGTATGGGGGAGAGATTAATTTGCTGAACACTATTCTGTATCTTTCTCGTCTAGCCTGCAGCTGCATGCTGATGTGAGCACACGACTGGAGGATATATAAAGGGGGAGCAGAGTTTTTGTGGGACTGGCCCTGAGAGAGGGAATGTTTGGACTGGAGATAAGAGAGAGGGAGGAGAAGCAGTATTTTGTGTGTTGTTTATATATCTGAACATCTTTTCACTTCGTATCAGCATCCAATTGCAACTACTGTATAATTGTTATTGTATTATTATTATTTGTGGCAATCACAGAGTGCAGTTTAGTTATCTTCTCATGTATGATTTTATTTCTTTTGTCTGGTATGTTTATTCCCAGACTTTAATGTGATTACTCATGGTATTATCAGGTGGCTTCTTTTTCTCATTCTTTTGTGTTTTGTCATCTCACTGTAAATTTTGTAAATAATATTAACTTGTATTATAATAGGTATTTTTCATCATGTTTATTTCGCCCTTGGTAACATCATCTAATTGTATAAGACCTGTGTTGCAAGATTGGAGATAGTGTTTTTTATTGTTTTTCATCAATTAATTCTTTGATCATTTTCCTTTTCACTTTGACTGTTTTTATCTCAGTTTTCTTACGCTGTCTGATTTAGTTATCTAGTGTTGCCTACTCCCATCTCATAACATATAATTTGGCGACCTCACCAGGGTAATACCCTGATATGCTGTTTGTTATTGTGTCATTGTGGTTGTGTTTCATCATGGAGAGTAGAAATAGTGATGTTACTGTGGCACCCCTACATATTGTGAGTCAGCAGGATGCAGTTGACTTCATCAACTCAGGACCAGTGGAGGATAAGGTTAGGAGGTTGCAAAGGCAGCGGTTATTCTAAGTTGCCCTAGAGTGAAATAGATAATGCTTTCCCATTAGCTAACTGAATTTACCACCAACTGTTTGGCACAGATCCATATGAAGTCCCTGGAACCTTGCCAGACCTTGAATCAGTTTAGTTGAGGACACTGTCATCCAGCAGAAATAACTTACTGATGCAGGGCAGGCTAAGTGTGATCATGAGTATAGAATGCTACAGCTTAAATTACAGCTTCAGAGGAGGAAGAAGGAGGAGGAGAATAATGAACTACGGGAGGAGAAAATAAAACTGGAGCAGATGAATCTTAACTATGAAATGCATATGGATTTCCCATGTGCCCCAACTACTTTTCTCCATTCTTTTTTTTTCAAAATTTAGAGCCGATGAACTCACTTAATTAGTTCCCCCATTCGATGAGTGCTTAGTCCTGGAGTTCCTTGACCGATGTGAGGAGATTGCTACAAGTAACAAGTGGCACAGAGACAGCTGGTCAACTCTAGTTCGGACAGTAATCAAAGGTAAAGCACTGAAGGCCTATGACAGTCTTAGTCACCAAGAATCACAGGATTATGAGGTATTAAAGAAAGCCGTACTGCATGCATACCAGATGAGACCTGAAGCTTACAGACAGAAATTTAGGAATTGTAGGAAGTGCCCTAATGACACTTTTGTGGATTTCACTAGGCAGATGACTGATGCTTTTAATCAATGGATGTGAAGTGACGATGTCTCATAATCTTACTTTAAGCTTAGGGAACTTGTTATCCTCGAGAACTTCCTTGATAAGATTGATGCAGATTTAAGAACTTACCTTGCTGATAAGATAATTAAGAATGCTGCTGAAACTGCAGTTTATGAAGACTATTATTTATTGTTTAACCCTTTCATGTGCTATAAGTTAATAAGTTTTGTGGGACAAGACGCTCCTGCTTTTCTCCCCTCCCCCACCTGCCACGTTCTCCAAATATGTGTATTCTTGGCTTTTTTTCACTACCCAAACATATTTATTTTGCCACAAAACCCACATATTCCTATTAGTCGATTTTTGTTCTACATGATAAGCAAAAAAAACACAACAACAAAAAAACACGCCATACATACATTAGGACTGTGTGAATAAACATTCAAGAGCATAAATTTCACTTCCCAGCATCATAAGTTGAATGTTTACTATTCAATCTCTACATGTTATACATCACTAGAAAGAAAATTTTATTACCTTTTGAATGCCGGAAATCCCAGTTCGATACGAGGTATGGTGTTCGAATAATAAGCGAAAAAGTAAAACCCAATCCAACAGACAACGGATTTTTTTTTTTTTATTCGGGGAGCTCTAGTGAAAAACTTTTTGTGCCGCCATTGTCATGTTTTTGTTATATCATCCTATGCAGAATTTAATTGGCTTTCATTTGAGCCCATAGTGGTGATTCTAGGCCTCATAGTTCTCGAGAACAGTGTACCCATGCCGTGTCGTGACTGTAGGGCAGCTTCCTGCCTTCCTCTAAGCTACTGCATGTATTTCACCAATTCTTTGTCCACTAGATATGCACACTATATTCACATGATTCACTGTCACTATTATTATAGCTGAATACTCAAATTTGGTGCAGTGTAGAGGCAGTGTAGTTGATTAGAAACAGTAGCATAGTCTATGTTGGGCCAACAGTTGATAACGACCAGGATTGCTTCACAAACACCAAATATCCTATTGCAAACACCAAATTTAATCACAACAGTGCCCAAACTTTATACACAAACACTACTGGTATAGTGAAATGTGTTGCACGGCCAGGATGGGAGTAAGAGTGGAAATATAAAGGGACAGAGCCGCACAGTACCTTCCCCACTCACAGCTCATTTGGTACTGAATAACCTGTCCGCTCTCTTGTTGGTATCAGGACCCACATTTTCCAACTCATTACTTTTGACAAGGAGCAGGGAAGCTATGACACCTCCAAAAATGAAGCCGACTGGCTGAAAACTTTTCCTCTGACAAAGGTTTTTATGCTTTAATGACACCAAAAGCGTCAACAAGTATAGTCACAGCCACACCCATATGACGACAAACTCGTCACTGTGTATGAAGGGGTTAAGAATTTGAATAAGGGTACGGAGGTTCCTAGTAGTGTTCCTCAGAAGTGTTACCCCTCTCAACTCCCCAAACAACTGTCTCAGAGGCCCAACTCCATGAATTACCCCACACCCAAATGTGATACACCTCATTTCCCCAAAACCTACATGCTGCCCATGTACTTGCTCATATTGCAAGAGGCCAGGTCACACTGTAGATAGATGTTGGTGAAAGTCCGTTGTTGTGAAGCCAGTGAGCTTTGTTTATTGTGGAGCTTCCTTGGTTACCCCTTCAGTTGGTTCCTCAGTTATTAGCCAGGGAAACTCTGATGTTTTACCCCCTTCTAGGGCTGATGTTCTTCCAGAAGGTGGGCAGGAGGCCACAGTTGTGTTGGAGCCCACTGTTTCAGCAGGTGTGGTACAGGTGGTGACAAGTAGTGTTGCCCCTGCTTCTTCATATGTCCCCTACCTGTATTCTGGTTCAGTGAAGACAAATGGCATGCAGCATCCTGTACTCATTCTTCGTGACACTGGTTCTTCAATTTTATTGTAGGTAAGGCCAAATAATGAAGTTTTTGATGTTGCAGGAGCAGAGTTTGTTCTGATTAGGGGACTAATGGGTGCAAAGACTGTGCCGCTAGTTTCTTGTGAGGTTAAATGTCAGTTATTTGATGGATCAGCACGACTGGATGTTATAGATTATTTACCAGAGAGTGGTGTTGATTTATTACTTGGTAATGACCTAATGAGAGGTGAGATTACCAATCCAGTTTTGTCAGAGGTGCCAGTGCCTGAAGTTCCCCACAGGATGATCCCAATGATGCAGAGGTATTCCCAGTTTGTGCAGTGAGTGCAGAGATGAGTCAACAGGAGAAGATTGTTTGTAGTGTGCCCTGCGTTATCGTACCTGAGGCGAGGCAACAGTAAGTCCTATGTCCGAGGACACAAAACAATCAAACAATGACATATCTTTGGCAAATATGTATACGGGTTTTTTGGAAGATATTCCACCTGTTCTGTTGGAGGAGGTGAACATAGAGAAGTTAAAGGAGTTGCAGTCTGGAGACCAGGAGATTCATAGGCTGAAGTTGTGTGCAGTGAATGGTTTTGAGAAGGAGAAGAATGGATGTTTTTATGTGAAAGAAGAGATTATGTGGAGATGGTGGAGACCTCCACATGTAAATGTAAATGATGGGATGTTGGACTACCATCAGATTGTAGTACCTAATGTGTGCAGGCAGGAGTTAATTCAACTGGCCCATTCTACTCCATTTGCAGGTAACACGGGTGTAAGGAAGATTGTGGGGAAGCTGCGTGCGGAGTTCTACTTGCCCTGCATGGCAGCAGATGTGGCTAAGTTTGTCAAACATTGTCATACCTGTCAAGTAGTGGGTAGGCCAAAGCAGTCTCTCCCTAAGGTCCCTCTTGTCCTCATTCCTGCCATTGATTCCCCTTTTTCCATGTTAGCTATTGATATGGTGGGACCCTTGTTCCCAGCTTCTATCGGTAACTCATATCTGCTCACTATCATTGACCCCTCCATGAGGTACCCTGAGGCGATACCTCTAAGTTCTATCAAAATTAAGGTAGTGGTTGGAGTTTTGCTAGATTTCTTTACAAAGTTTGGCTTGCCATGGGAGGTTCAGTCAGACAGAGGGTATAATTTCCTTTCCAACATCTTCCAGCAGTCATTAGCTAAACTTGGCATCACACACATCAAGAGCAGTGCCTACTATCCGGAGATGCAAGGTGCCTTGGAGTGATACCACCTGACGCTCAAGAATTTTCTCCACAAGTACTGTCTGGAGCATTCTAATGACTGAGACCATGGCTTGTATTCCTCCTGTTTGCTACGAAAGAATTCTCCCAGGAGAGATTGGGTTTCTCTCCTAATGAGCTCGTGTTTGCCCATCGAGTTCAGGGTCTCCTGAGCTTGGTTAAAGAGACTTGGAGCAGTAACCTTGCCGAGACCCAGAGCTTACTCCATTATGTGCAGGACTTCAAGACCCATATGAGTGAGACTCTGGAGCTGGCCTGGGAAAATCTCAAGCAGGCTCAGGACAGCATGAAGGTGTGGTATGATCGAAAGGCCAGGTTGAGGGAGTTTAAGGTCAGCAACAAGGTTTTGGTGTTTCTGCCACTGGAGGTTCAGCCATTGACCACTAAATTTAGTGGTTCTTACCTTGTAGTGCGGTGTATTGGAGACACCGACTAGCTGGTGGAGACCCCCAACAGAAGGAAGAAGCACCAACTGTGCCATGTGAACATGCTGAAGCCGTACCATCGTGTACCAGATTCTCCGGTTCCCGTACACCTTGTCTCCACCACTGCTGCTGCTGCTGCTGCTGAGGAGGAGGGTGTTGAGAGCGGCTTGTTTGAGGTGGACTGCGAGTGTCAAGATTGTACCTGGGTGAAGAATGATGAGGCGGAGTCCACACTCATCTCCAAGTTAGCACATCTGCCTTGGGACCAAGCATCGCAGTTGGTTGCCCTCTTGTCAACTTACAAGGAAGTATTCAGCAGTGCTCCTGGGACGACCGATTGGATTCAGTATGATGTGGATTTGGGTGATGCCGTTCCTGTGAAGTTGCTCATTTATCGAGTTAGTCCTCAGCGTGTTGCATCAGGAGCTCAATTATATATTGGACCATGGGTTTATCTCCCCCTGTGTTAGTCTCTGGAGTTCCCCTGTGATGTTGCAGCCTAAACCAGACAGCACTGCAAGATTTTGCTTAGACTACAGACAGGCAAACGTGCTAAGCAAGACTGATACTTACCCATTGCCTCGGCTTGAGGTCTGCATCAATCACATCAGCTCATCTAGTTATTCACCAAGTTAGATCTCAAGAAAGGCTTCTGGCAAGTGTCTTTGACCGAATGGTCTAAAGAAGTCTCGTGTTTTGTGGCAGATTGATGAACATATCAGTGTAATGTGATGCCATATGGTATGAAAAATGCCCCAGCAACCATCCAACAATAAATGAACATTTTTGTCAGTGGTATAAAACATTGTGTGGTATACTTGGATGATGTAGCAGTTTTTACCGATGATTGGGAAAGCAACTTAACCCTCTCATGCACGATAAGTTTCGGTAAGTATTCTGGCCTGGCTCACGATTTTCATTCCACCCCCGTCTCTGCCAGCCTCCCCCCCCCCCTCGTGCCTATGAAAACATATATTCTCGCCTTATTTTCACCACCCAAACATATATATATATATATATATATATATATATATATATATATATATATATATATATATATATATATATATATATATATATAGCCATATAACCTACATCATCTTATTCGCTGATATTTGTTGTAGTTGATAAGCAAAAAAAAACACACACACACACAAAAAAAAAAAGTACATTAGGCTGGTGTGATTAAACATTCTGGAACGTCACTCTCACTTCCCAACATCATAGCTCGAATGTTTTCCATCTACAAAAAAATGTTTTTAGATGTTTAGAAAGAGTATTTCATCAGCTTTCTAATAAGCTTTGTGGCCTTTGGATACGATTCTTAAGTTTCGAGAAAATAGCTAAAAACTAAAAGTCATTTCCTACAGGTAACTGACTTTTTTGTGCAGGGAGCTCTAGTGCAAATGTTTTCTTGCAGAGTTAGATTTTTATTTCATAATCTTGTGTAGAATTTCATGGGCTTTCTTTGGATATCCGCAGATTTTTCATGTGCCTCATAGTTTCCGAGTAAATCGCAAAAAACTACTGGGTATCCATGCCCATGCTGCACTTTTGTCATGTGCCCACAGTAATCGTTACATTCCCGCCTATGTAACAACAATTTTTTTTCAAAGATATTACATTGTTTTTTCATGTACATATATAGAGTTTTATGTGCTTTATCATGGTTCTTTCAGGAAATTGATACGTCCAATACTTTTCGAGTACATGGATGACAAACCTAGAGTACTCCTCCTCGCCCGCAAGCGGGATTAAAACACTCACAAGCACTTCTCACCCTACTTACAGTCTCTACCAGACAGCCTAAGCCACTGGGTAGAGATACATTGGTTGTATCGTCCCTGCTTCGGTAGGGATAGGCCTGTCTTGCAGTGGATCTCAGTGGCTGATGATAATATATATATATATATATATATATATATATATATATATATATGGAGCCTCTGTGGTACAGTGGTAATATGTGTGTTTTCATACACGGAAGAACGAGGGTTTGCTCCCCGCCAGGGTAATAAACTTTGGGAGTGTTCTTCTGGCCATGTACTGCATTGGCGGACATTAGGGGTGTTGTGGTTGAACCAGTGTCGCATACTACAAAGTATGCTTGCACCCAGTTAGCTTGCACGAGCCGATTACACTTGGTTCACAAACTACACACACATCCAAATCCACTCCAGCACTACAATTACACTTACAAGCACTATTCACGTTACATACAATCTCTACCAGACAGCCTAAGCCACTTGGTAGAGATACATAGGCTGTACCGTCCCCACTTCGGTAGGTATAGGCCTGTCCTGCAGGTGACACTCAAACGGCTGATGAGATTATATATATATATATATATATATATATATATATATATATATATATATATATATATATATATATATATATATATATCATCAGCCGTTTGACTGTCACCTGAACTGGGCATTTTCAGAATTTAATGAAGGGAACCCCGGGGTGGGGACCTATGAGCTTCATGACTATGAGCCGACAGGCGGAGGGCGGTATGCCTAGCACCTTCCAGCAAAATCCCTCGCACAGGAAATCAGAGAGCCAATGGGTTATATATATATATATATATATATATATATATATATATATATCATAAACAACAGAACAGAGGAAAGAAAAACAAATGAGTAAAAAAAAAAAAAATCCATACACCAGATTACTGGCGTCCTCCGTTCATAAAATATCTGTAACAGTTAGACTTGAACAGTTGTGGGTTGAAATTTGGAGGGAAACAATTCTGGAGAAGCGAATTCCAGAGAGATGCAGTTCTGGGAATGAAAGAATTCTGATAGGCAGAAGTTCTGCAATATGGCTGAGTGACATTCCAGTCATGAGTGCTACCAGATGCCCGAGTAGCACGAGGGAAGGCATGGAGAGGTGGCACCATGGACGCAACTTCGTCTGAGCATTTGCCAAAAAAATATCTGTAAAATAATGCAAGGGAGGCAACATTCTATCTTACATGCAGGGGAGGTAGTTTATATGTAATGACAGGGTTGTTAATGATTCTAACAGCTTTGTTCTGAATTTTGTCTAATTGTCTTAATGGAACCTCTCCACAATCATTCCACAAGGGTGAGCAATATTCAGGTTGAGAGCGCACATGACTCTTATAAATTATAGCTAACTGCTCATCGGCGAAGAAGTTATGGACTCTGTACAATAATCCAAGTTTCTTTGAGGCGGTTTTAGCAAGTGATCTGACATGAGAGGTCCAGCTGAGGGCACTGTTAAGTGAGGCGCCAAGAATTTCAATACTTTTGGAGATGGGAATATTAGCAGCACTGAAGGTAATGTAGGAATCTGGCAATATTTGTCTATTAGTAAACTGTATATATTTAGTTTTACTAGCATTAAAAGAGACAAGGTTGTTTTGTCCCCATTCACTGATCATAGATAGATCTTGATTTATGGAGATGGCTGTACTGAGTTGAGAGGTAGAGATATTAGACTTTGTAAATGGGTGTCTGAGTGTGAATGAACTATGTAGTGTTGAGTCATCTGCATACGAGTGAATGGGATTGCGGGTGACAGATAAGAGATCATTAATATGAACCTGAAATAGGGTTGGCGCCAGAACTGATCCCTGCGGCACGCCGGTGTTAATTGAGTGGAAATTGGAATATACATCATCTACTTTTACTCTTATTTTCCTGTCACTAAGATATGAAGAAATCAAAGGAACAATAGACGTTAGTCCATAGTAAGGGAGTTTGGACAGCAGGGAACGGTGCCATACTCTGTCGAAAGCTTTAGAGATATCGAGAACTACTGCATGAGTTTCTCCAAAAAGATCAATTGATTGATGGATTGTATGAGTTAAGAGATTGAGTATGTCAATGATGGATCTTTCGTGGCAAAAACCATATTGTCTATCACTAATTAAGTTGTTGGATTCAAGATGTTTAACAATGTGCTTATTAAGTAAAGTTTCAAATACCTTACCAAGAGAAGATGTGACAGCTATTGTTCTGTAATCGGAAGGGTCAGAGGAACTTCCTTTCTTCGAAATTGGGTGCATATTGGCTTCTTTCCATGAATTTGGGAATAAAGAAGTACGTATGCATAGTCTGAACAATTTAGCTAGGACAGAGGCAAGTTCAGGGGAACACTTTTTTCAAAACAATTGGCGGAATTCCATCTGGGCCTGGAGCTTTGTTGGTAGGTAAATTGTCTAGGATGGATTTTACGTATCTTGTCTGTATTTTAAGTGGGGCAATTTCGGGAGAATCAAGTTCCAGTACTGGGACATTCTGGCCGGTATCGTCTATGGTAGAGTTTCTGGCAAAGGTACTGGCAAAGATATCTGCTTTCCCACGTGGGTCATTTGTAATGTTGCCATCTGAAGATTTTAGTGGGGGAATGGAAGATGACTTGTTAAAGTTATTATTGAAAGAATTAAGAGTTGACCAGAATATTCTATTGTCATTAGGGTTGTTAAGTAGTTTTGATGCTTGCTTTTGAAGAAAGTTTGATTTAGATAGATTTAATACAGCTTTTGCATGATTTCTAGCCATTTTAAATTGGGAGAGTTATTCAGATGTTTTTTATTTTAAGTAAGAGTTATATGCTAATGACTTTTGGGCTCTTGCTCTGGCACAGTTGCCATCAAACCATTTTGGAGAGTTCGATCTTTTAGTGACCTGTTGACTTGGTATGAATAAATCCATACCAGCTAGTATTAAGTCACAAATGTGGGACTGGGTAGAATTGGGATCATTAGAGAAGAAAGACTGCCATGGAATGTCAGCAACCAAACATGAGTTATATATCAAAGCATTTGACGGGTGTTCCTGTTGGATCATCGTCTGTTAAAGGTCCAACCGCATTGCCTCCTGTGCTTATGGGCAGTTTGCCACCGAAAGTGAGTAAGCACTGTGCTGACATGATAGAGACTGGGATATTAAACACTCTAAATTCATGAAGATCTATGCATACAATGTAAGAAGCCTCGCTAAAGATTACAAACTTGATAACTTAATAGCTAAACTGGAAAACATTAGTTGGGATATTGTAGGTTTGAGTGAGACCCACAGAAAAGAAGAAAAAGTAATTCAGCTAAATGACAGTGGCCACCTATTTTACCACAGAGGAAGGGAAAATGAAAGAGTTAGTGGTGTAGGATTTCTAATTAACAGAAATCTTGCAGACAACATTGTATATATTCAGCAGTGCATCTGACAGAGCAGCAGTGGTTGTAATCAGACTGTGCAAAAAATATACCCTGAAAGTGATACAAGTCTATGCACCGACTTCTCAGAGCTCAGATGAAGAAATTGAAACATTCTATGATGACATCTCCCAGATTATGGAAGAAGAAAAAAACACCTATACTATACTCATGGGAGACTTCAATGCAAAAGTTGGAAAATAAAAAAATGGAGAAGCATGTATGGGAAAATTTGGAGTGGGAGAAAGGAACGAAAGAGGAGAAATGTTGGTAAACTTTGCAGAAATGTTTAACATGAGAATAATGAACACATTCTTTCACAAAAGAACAGGGAGAAAGTGGACCTGGAGATGCCCAAATGGAGAAACAAAGAATGAAATCGATTTCTTTATAGCAAATAAGAATAACACAATCACAAACGTCACACTTATCAACAAAGTAAATATTGGCAGTGACCATAGAATGGTGGGTTGCACAGCAAGATTCATTTTCAAAAGTGAAAGAAAGAAGATGATTAAAGACAAAAAGATATGTCCAAGAAAAGTCAGTGAAAACAAAGAAGCTTTTCAGTTGGAAATAAGGAACTGATTTCAGGCTCTCAGTAATGCTGAATGTGACATTGAGCTGAATGACAAACTAACAAAAGTGCTAAAAGAATCAGCGGAGGTAGTAGGAAAACCTAATACAACCAAAGCCGGGAAGTATTCAGAGAAAACACTTGAGCTTATGAAAAAAAGAAAGGTAATGAAAGTAAAAACAAAGAAAGATGAAATAGAACGAGCGGAATTAAACAAGCTTATCAACAAAAGACAAAGAGAAGAAAAAAGAAAGAGAAACATGGATCAAATCAAAGAAACCATAAAAAAAGGAAGAAGTCTGAAACATGTCCGAAATAAAATGGCACTTGGAAAGCAACAAATTACATCACTAAAAGACAAAAACGGTGAAGCCATTAAATGCAGAGATATGATGCTGAAGAGAGTTGAAGAATTTTACAAAGAACTGTATGCATCAAAGACAGTAGTACCAATAGCTAACTTTTCTGTTGACACAAGTGAAATACTTGAGGTAACACCAGACGAAGTAAATATTTCTCTTAAAAATATCAAAAGAGGGAATGCTCCGGGAGAAGATGGAATAGTAGCAGATTTACTGTTGGATGCAGGAGCAGAAGTACAAAATAGGCTTGCTCACTTATTTGCCCAATGTATTAAACAGAAGAAAATTCCCAAAACATGGAGTAATGCAATTGTTATTCTACTTTATAAAAAAGGCGACTCAAAAGACCTTAGTAACTATAGACCCATTAGCTTGCTATCAGTAATTTACAAACGTTTCACTGAAGTCCTTACAAACAGAATAGCTACAAATCTGGAGGAAAACCAACCTCGTGAACAGGCTGGATTCCGAAGCGGGTACTCGACTACTGATCATCTGCACACAGTGAATCAGTTAATTGAGAAAACTACAGAATATAATAAGCAACTGTGCTTAGGTTTTGTTGATTACGAAAAGGCTTTCGACTCAGTGGAGCACATTGCAATAATAAATTGATTGCGAGAACAAGGAGTGAATGAGAACATTGTAAAACTGCTCGAAAACATATATAAATAGGGAACTGCTACAGTTAAATTACATAAGGACTCAGAGAAAATTAAGATTGAGAAGGGCGTGCGTCAGGGAGATACAATTTCACCAAAGTTATTTACAGCATGCCTTGAAAGTATTTTCAGTTAGCTAGACTGGGAAAACAAAGGAGTAAACATAAATGGAGAAAAGCTAAACCATTTAAGATTTGCAGATGACATTTTCCTAATCTCAGAAAAAGCAGAGATATTGCAAGAAATGTTAAATGACCTGAACAGAGAAAGTCTCAAAGTAGGACTGAAGATGAACCGGAGTAAAACTAAAGAAATGTTTAATCCTCAAACACCAAAGAGCGTCATCAGAATAAGTGGAGAAGTTCTTGAAGAAGTCGAGGAGTACAATTACCTGGGATAAATACTAAAATTAACGAAAGATAGTGATAGTGAAATAAAACGACGCATTACAATTGGATGGAAAGCTTTCGGTAAACATAGAGACATTATGAAAAGTAGTTTGCCAGTTTTATGAAACGAAACGTATATAACGAATGTATAATTCCAGCTATGACGTATGATTGTGAGACTTGGAAACTGACAAAATCGATGGAAATAAATTAATTCGTTCTCAGAGAGCAATGGAAAGGTCAATGTTGGGAATATCTTTAAGAGACAGGAAAAGATCAACCTGGGAGAGAGAGCAGACTAAAGTCAAAGATATTATTGAAGTTATAAAAGAAAAGAAATGGAGGTGGGCAGGCCATGTAGCAAGAACAAGGGATAATCGATGGAGCAAGAGGTTGACTGACTGGACACCAAGAGGTTGTAAACGTAGCAGAAAAAGGCCAGACAGAAGGTGGAGGGATGAGATAGAGAAATTTGCAGGGAAAACGTGGCAAAGATTAGCTCAGTCAAGGAATTCGTGGAGAAGGTTGGGGGAGGCCATTGTTCAGCAGTGGACTTGTAATGGCTGATGATGATGATGATGATGATGATGATATATATATATATATATATATATATATAGTGTGTGTGTGTGTGTGTCCGTGTGTGTGTGTGTGTGTGTGAGTGTGTGAATGTGTGTGATTCCATAAGTTTGCACAGATGCCAGTTTTACTCGTGTGTGTGTGTGTGTGTGTGTGTGTGTGTGTGTGTGTGTGTGTGTTCTGAGATTCCTTTTCCTGTACAGTCACGCGTACTAATTTCTGCTCAGGGGTTACCCCTTCCTTCCCCCCTCTACCCTGGACAGGTGGGTCCTGCCCTGGACAGAGGGAAAGGGGGAGTCGCGAACAAGTCTACCCCGCCTTCTGACTCCAACTCCCCCACCGTCCACCTCCAGCTGCCAGTTACTGATTAGACGCAAATACTCTCATGTCCTGTAAACATGACTAAACTGTCGTCGCACACGCTTTCAACGGCCAAGATTTGGACTATATGTTTAGAATAAATTATTACCGTATTGAACTGCATTCTCAAATTGAAAATATTCACCATCATTGTAATCCAGTGTCGTTCGCTGCACAATTGTGGGTTCCAGTGCTTACCTTTCCACTTCCCCCAGCTCTCTCTCTCTCTCTCTCTCTCTCTCTCTCTCTCTCTCTCTCTCTCTCTCTCTCAATTTACTTTTCCCACTCACTCTTTCTTTTTAGATTTATATAACTTTCTCTTTGCTTCTCTCCCCCTCTCCCCCGTCTCTCGTTCTTTGTCTTAAGTCTTCCCCGTCTCTCACCCTCCCCTCTCTCTCCATCTTAGGCCTGATCAGCAGTCAGTTATACCGTCACCGCTCCTTCGTATATCGTGTGCAGGCAACATTTATTACACACACTTAGGTCAGATGTATAGAAAGCTATTTTATATATATATATATATATATATATATATATATATATATATATATATATATATATATATATAATTGTATTTCTCAATATGTGACAAGGTAAAATAGAGAACACCAGACCAATAGTAGTTATTTTTATTAGAGTGACCGTTCCACTTCACATAGCTGGGTAGGCTGGGCTTATAAACTGCACACACACACACACACACACACACACACACACACACACACACGACTTAAATTTTGCACTGACAGCGTGGCGACTACAAATATAGTCATTCTAACAACTGGATCTGCTGGCTGCAAACCTTCCCTGTCCCAGTCAAACTCCTCATTCAATAACCGGTTATTGAATGAGGAGTTTGACTGGGACAGGGAAGGTTTGCAGCCAGCAGATCCAGTTGTTAGAATGACTATATTTGTAGTCGCCACGCTGTCAGTGCAAAATTTAAGTCGTGTGTGTGTGTGTGTTTGTAATTCACCGGATTGGTCAGGATCACTTGATGGTCGTGATGGTCAGCTTTTACCCTCCCGGAAGGGAGCTGAGAGCTCATATAGTCCGATCTAAGGGCAAGGCTGTGACCTTCACACACGCACACACCCGTCCCCTTGCTCCAGGGGGACAGTATCCACCCACTTCGTCAGTGAAACTTTTCGCAACCTGAGCGAGGCGCGAACTCCAGTCCACCAGTTGGCAAGCGGGAACGTTACCACTGCACCAGCGCGTGTGTGTGTGTGTGTGTGTGTGTGTGTGTGTGTGTGTGTGTGTGTGTGTGTGTGTGTGTGCAGTTTATAAGCCCAGCTACCCAGCTATGTGAAGTGGAACGGTCACTTTAATAAAAATTAGGAATATTGGTCTGGTGTTCTTTATTTGAACTTGGCACATAATGAGAAATACAATTATATATATAAAAAAAAAATTAGCTTTCCATACATCTGACCTAAGTGTGTGTGATAAATGTTCCCTGCACACGATATACGAAGGAGCGGTGACGGTATAACTGACTGCTGATTAGGCCTAAGGTATGGGGAGGGGAGGGGTGAGAGGCGGGGAAGACTTAAGACAAAGAACGAGAGAGAAGGGAGAGAGGGGGAGAGAAGCAAAGAGAAAGTTATATAAATTTAAAAAGAAAGAGTGTGGGAAAAGTAAATTCAGAGAGAGAGAGAGAGAGAGCTGGGGGAAGTGGAAAGGTAAGCACTGGAACCCACAATTGTGCAGCGGACGACACTGGATTACAATGGTGGTGAATATTTTCGATTTGAGAATGCAGTTCAATACGGTAATAATTTATTCTAAAAATATAGTCCAAACCTTGGCCGTTGAAAGCGTGTGCGACGACAGTTTAGTCATGTTTACAGGACATGAGAAAATTTGCGTCTAATCAGTAACTGGCAGCTGGAGGTGGACGGTGGGGGAGTTGGGGTCAGAAGGCGGAGTAGACTTGTTCGCGATTCCCCCCTTCCCTCTGTCCAGGGTAGAGGGGGGAAGGAAGGGGTAACCCCTGAGCAGAAATTAGTACGCGTGACTGTACTTCCTCGTGGCATTCTTCTCCATCCATCCCACTCCCTATTTCCATGGCGGTGCCCTGCTCTCACAGAATTTGACAAGAATTTATATTGGTGTGGATGTAATACGGGTGGATTCACCTCATCTTCCGAGGGAGCAGCTTTGTCTCTCCTCTTCGTCCCCTTTCCTTCTTCATAATAATGACGAACACACAACCCCTCCGGCACCTCCGTCATATTCACTTTTGGGAGGTCCCTAACGTTACAGAGAGAGCGTTAGGCTTAGCTTTTCCATATGAGATGATAATTTAATCAGATACCCACAAGGCCTAAACTCGGCTTGAACACAATATGCAATTTAGGACTTTAAAATTTTACACTACCTCCTTTCATGTTGATGAAACTCAGTGAGGAGGAGGATTAACACTAATCTCCTGGAAGGTTTGGACAAGAGTTATAGTTAGAGAAGCGATTTGGTGTCTGAATGGACATGATTTCAGTCCCAGGCTTGAACTGCAAACAGTCATATTATTTGAATTTCTTTATAAAAGATCCATCAACTTGTCATAAAACAATCCCGCAAGTACCTTTGAAGCACTCTTGAATTCGACAGTCCTAGCGTGCATTTTGAATTGAAGGTGGTTAACCCATTTGTTTCCAGTGCCTTCAGTAGAGGAAACCCCAAGGGTACGGACCAGTGAGTTTCGCGACTCCGATATGCTGAGGGCGGCACGCATACTATTTCCAGAAAAATCCTTCACACAGGAAGTCTGGGCACTAATGGGTTAAGAGTACCGCTGAGGTGACCTGGAAAGGAAAGTGGCACGTAGGAGATGTGCTGGTCTCTTGGAACGGACAGTAAACAGAGACAGATCCATTAATATAATTTTTTATTACCTCTGCCAACGAAGTTGGAGGAGGTTATGTATTTGCCTATGTTTGTTTGTTTGCCCAAACGATATCTCCAAAATTTCTGAATGAATTTCAATGAAATTTTGTGGAAGGGTAGGCCCCTGGGCCAAGAAACAAAAATGACCTAATTTGGGGACTGATCCGGACAAGGATACGGATGCTGTGTATTCCACACAATATCCCCACGGATCCGGATCAGGATCCTTTTTAATGGCAGAAGCATTGGTGGAGATATGCGCTCTTCGTATGCTTTCTAGTTTGCATTTGTATCAGTCCGTATTAGATTTATTGTAGGCCCGATCCTTTTTCTTGCAGGAAACGACAACCAAAGAAAAAAGTCCCTTTGTTGGCGAAGTATGCATGGAGAATGAGTATCAGCAGAAAGAGTGATGCATGTGAAAGTCAAAATGCTGTAATGACAATGTATGTGTATTAGAGTTTGTTTATGCAGTCTGGAGGAGTGACAGGCTGTTTTACTAGCATACAGAGGGACGTGCTATGGTCGGGTTGTTTACATGTGACAGAACTATGCCTCTTCCACATATTGAATACTAAGTCGTGATTCCTAGAAACACAGTGCATCTTACTTATTAGGTAGCAATGAATCTCCCTAGTTACAGATCAAATTAACCATTTAATTTGCCTACACTTGTCCATTAACTGAGCTGAAAGGGTATTACAATTTTTGCCGGTGTAAAGTAAATGCGCTGTATCTACATCAACTCCAAATGTCCACCACGGTATGGGTTCGATCCCTGGACTCGAGCTAATGTACCCGCATCACGAGACGATTACGCTACCGATCGAACCACGACAGCACATCATAAGAATTGATAAATTAATCGGTTAATCATATACTCTAATGTAGGCCTAAGTCTTAGCCTGAAAATTACTCTCACAATCAAAATCACAGGCGAAACCATCATCATACATTCTGGAGGCTCCATTTGTTTCTATTGAGCCAAGGTGAGATGACGAGGAATGGTGCAACGTTCAAGTGCACGAACGTCGTGCAGAATCCGTACATTTATGTTTGAGTCGCCTAACATAACAATGATATTAGCCTTCAAACCGTGCTTCTAGATAATCATGCCTGAATATTAGAAACAATATATTCTTAAACTTTTCCATACGGCGACGTCGTTCTATTATATACTCTTGCTGCCACCAGATGCTGTACTCAGTTAAGAGAATACATAGAAATGGAGAGATTAGCCTGGGCTATATCTAATCTCTACATTTTATCTCTTTTTCTTTTCCAGCGTTTAATATAATCGACGGGAAATACCAAGAATAGAATTTTAAAGACTCACCATATCAAAAGTCAAAGACAGTTCCTATAATTTTTATGCAGAAAAACTTCAAAAACAAAAGTGTTAATGTAAAATATAAGAATATTCTGAAGCCTAAAAATTGGCAATGGACTGGCTGATAAACCACTGCTATTTTAAGGATCTTATATTTGTCCATACAGAATTACATTCTTTGCAGTTAACTCATTTGGATCATTTTAGACACGGTGGCAGAAGCTAGAGGAAACGTTCGGGAAGTCTAGATCCCTCTCTTTTATCAGTGGCCATTTTTATTCTACAATCAGTATACACAATTTTACAGTTAAAAGAAATACATACTTAAGCGCTCGTAGTTGTATGAATTTTATATAGGGTTAATCTTTGTAGTTTTGGGTTGAAAAGTAAATTGTGATAAGGAAATTATTACTATGAATTTTAACACCCTGACTGTTGGGAGTGACTAAAATGCTAAAAAAAACAAAAACAAAAAAAAAAAACATGAAATCAATGACAGACTCTGGATACGTCCATGAAACTTGTGCAACTTCACGTTGCATTTTAATTATATAATAAGATTTATACATAGCTTGAAGTAATAAATAAAATACCGAAATACTTTAGCTCTCGAACATTCCAATTTCCCAGAACAATAATTTCTCGTCACGTCGCGGACCGAAACAACCACTGAGCCCGAGCGTGGCGTGTATAATTTGTTTTCACTTTTAAGCGATTAATACTCGGTCTGGCTATTCATCACGAGGGGGCTGAAAAAGGGAAAATATATTGTGGAGGCCACCAAAGTAATGTTGTATTGCTAATAACTGTAACCTTATGGCGCGTTTCGATTTTTGACCTGACAAAGCGATGCCCGTTAGTTTCAGTAAAAACTATTAACAAGTGCTGAAATATATTATTATACCTCTTCTCAAAATGCGCTTGATGTTTGTTCATAGGGAATAATTCAGTCTTGTTGGCTGTTATCGAAATACGTGCTATTATCACCATCACTCTCCAAAAATTATACATCAGGCGGGTTGGAGATATATTCAGTAAAAGGAACGTACCAAAGTAGAACTATTAACTACGTGCCCAGCGAAATTAACCTTGCATCCATCTACTTACCCGGACCTTCGAAATTCCTAGATCTGTTTCACAGGGAAAACCATTCCACTAGACGTCACGGGTAGACTCTGCCATGCTGAGACGGGAGTGAAACTCCTTTCGTATGGATTAATTTAGCCTACATAAGTCAGTCGTTCATTCTCAGTTCATATGGTCATTAGCTTCCTCAAAGTCCCCTTGCTTTCTTACATATTCAGCTATCGTTTCAAGGCATTTTCTTGATTTTTCATGCCTTATCCTGCTATCAAACTCATAAATACGCATTTTTTACAACCAACGTGCGCATATTCATTCTCTGTCTAAGCTTATCAGCTACACAAAATCGTTTCTGTCCTTTGATTTACCTCTTCACTCCGACTATTCATTCTGTCTAAACTTATCAGCTGCACAAAATCGTTTCTGTTCTTTGATTTACCTCTTCACTCCGACTAGTTTACATATATTTTATTTCTGCTACTCCAGTTGATCATATTTACACGTAAATTAGGAGGTACTTTTTTAACTGGAGGAATTAGCTATGTCCTTCATTAACCCATGCAATAAAAAAGGCATTTCCCAGGTTGAATACAATCGTCTGGAGTTAGCAAGAATAGCACAAACATTTCGTCCTCATGTTGAGGAGGTTAATGGCCTTCCTTTGTTGTTGTTGTTGTTGTTTAATTTCGGTCTGTCTGGGCGAGAAGCCCCATCGGCCACAGGTAAGCAAATGTTTCTTTGCGGCAGTTCTACTGGTACAGTACAACTCATACAGTCATCAGGGCCCGATCAGGTCCTTCGCACGTAGAGGTGCAGGGATAAAGGAGGAGTTGGCTTACTAGTGGACGTGGCAGATGTTTCACCCAAGGTGCACAGCACCACCATGTGCAGGCTCCTAATCAGCGCCAGTACTTCCTTGGCGAACGCCATTTGCTAATTTTTCATTTTTTTTTTTTTGTCTCTTTACAGTTGGAAATTACTGTAAAACAAATCTAACATGATCAGAAATTATACTGTAATAAAATCCCCTTAAGAACAAAGACAAAAGACTTTTGATAGCCACACCTGTCTACGCAGTACAGTAAAGGGATGGAAATTTTCGTTTATGGGTCAGGCGGATGGGTTAACCAGAGGGGTCCCACCCATCATAAACTCTGGTCTAAGTGATGGTCTACTTCTGTGCAAATTTCGTGTGCCTACTTATAACCTCTGGCTTGGTCTCCACTGGGGGCAGTCCCCTCCCCCCGAAGGTTGCCATCGGGGGTCTCTCCCTGTCTAAAACGTGGCCAGGGTGAACGTGTACCATTAGGGTGCATTCATGCTGAGGCCATAACCGAACATATTTAGACGCAAACTGTCCTATCGCGTAGGTCAGGATAAAACCTTTAACTATTGCATCTCATTTCATGGACCATGTTCTGCAAACATTGTTTCTTATTGTCGCACGCGATATATTTGCTACTGAGAAACGGAATGGCCTGGCAGTGAACCATGGGAATGAACGTTTATTTGTCCATTTTCTATTCCAGCCTACATGATTGGACAGTTTGCGTCAGAGAAGGTATTTTCTGCCTTCTATGTGAATGCATCTTTATGCAAACTTTTGTGTTCCTAAGTTAAAAACTGTCTGTGCACAAAGGCTTTGGGCAGGACGCACAAGGGCCACTCCTCCCTTTTGAGGGGCCCCTTGAGGGTCTCATATATTCTAATAAGTGTCTCCAGTAAAGATATACCATTCTGCAAAATATCATATTCTTAGGTTAAAAATAAAAAAAAAATGTCTTTTTACCCCTGAAGGCTGCCCACCCTCCCCGTGTGTGTTGGTCATCAAGGATCCCAGCCCGCCTTAAACGTGACGGGGTAAATGCAGGTTAATTAATTTAGCTGCGTGTAATGGCTTTGCTTGGACCACAGGGATGACCCCTCCCTTACTAGGGGCATCTCTCGGTGGTTCCACTTTTCTCAAAACGTGGCCAGGGTGAACGTCTATCAAATGTATAAGCAAAATTTCATGTTCTTCGGAATAAAACTATAGCTGTTCATATAAACTTTGACCAGTACCACTGGTCAACCCTGTAGGATTCAACTCTCGCTGTTCCCAACATGCTTCTTATCTGGCGTGAATGAAACTCAACCATTGTGCAAAAGTTCGTGTTTTTGGAAAAAGCAAGAGGATACCCTTTTCACAGACTTGCGGCAAAACTACTGCAGCCAGTTTTTAAAAGTTTCTCTCATTGAGACTCATAGAATATGTGAAAACGTTTTATTAAATTACCTCCATATGGTAGAAATCGAAAACTGCCCAATAATCAACTAATGCTTGAGCCGATGCAACATCTGACTTCAAATCAGCTCAAAATTTCAAGTCGAGCAATTTGTATGTCATAAGAAAGTCGCTAATATGTCTCCCTATAGCCGAAATTCAATATCACTCAATAGTCAACTGATGCATCAGCTGACATTTTAAATGAACTCAAAATTTCGAGCTGAGCAACTTTGTATTCCATAAGAATATCGCTCAAAACTCTCCAAGAGCAGATACTCGAACTTTCCTTGAAGAAGCAAAAAAGAAAAGGAAAAAGAAAATTAGATCCCTTAGGTGTACCACTTATAGATCTATAGGTTTCGCCGTACGTAAAAATGACGCTGCCTATCAGTTTTAGTTGGGACACTTGGAGCCACCATCAGCTTGGGGAGTTGCTGCTGATTTGGCATGATTGAAACTCAACCATTGTGAAAAAACAGTTGTGTTCTTAGAACACCCGGCCTGAAACCTTGCCCGTGTCGCAGATCTACTATTGTGTAAAGTTTCGTTTTCCTAACACTCCCCCGATAAGGTCTTGGCCTCATTCCTCTAGAAAGTACAATACTCAGTGAGTGAGGAAGGGAGCTACTTATTAAGAGACAAGCACTTTGTTTAACACACACACACACACACACACACACACACACAAACAACATGTCACCGTGCTTTATATACAGCATACCTTCGTTAAAACACAGGTAAATATTGTGTTACAATATACTTTCTTTTGTTCGCTTTAATGTATATGCATGTGTTTTCGCAGTGAAAGACTGTTCTACTGCCATCTGTGAACACTGGGTGAAAAAGTGAAGGATGGATTCAGGAACTTATGAATAGACAGATAAGCAGCTCAGAAAATCATTGATGAAATATTGGAAGAGAGCTGATAATTGTTCGGAACCGTGAGGAACACCACTTTAGATAGCTTTAGAACAATAGTTCCTAACCTGAGGACCATGGATTCCTGGGGGACCTTGGTGTACTTTCAGTGAGGTCATGCATGAGGTAATCGTAAGTACAGGGTGACCCAAAATGAATGCAACCCATAAAATTAAATCATATATACAGCTGATATGAGATTTACATTATTTTAGCATTCATGCTAAGCTGAGTTGATAAAACAATTCCTGAAAGTTTGGGTTCTGCAATTCAAACCGTCTGTTTTTTATGACTTTTCCAAAATATGTTGGAAATGACCACCTGGACGTCGCAGACACTCCTGAATGTAGCGCACAATCTCTTATTTCAGGCCATGTCAGCAGCAAAAACAACATTTTCGGGGGCACAGCAGCACCAGCGGACGTGCTCCAGCGTCCATTGCATTCAGCAAAATGCACAGCATGGGTAGCCATCTCAAAGCATGGCATCACTGGACCTTTTTGGTTTGAAGACGAGGAAGGACAGTCTGTCACGCTGAACACAGAATGTTATCTTGAGGTCATGAGGAAGTTTTGAACGACACTAGGAAGACGTAGGGGCATCACTCGTGGAGATCAATGGTTCCAGCAGGATGGAGCCACCCCACACCCTTCAAACTAAACGTTGATGTGGTTACGGCAACGATTCGGGGATCTTCTGATCAGTAGGAGGTGTGACCCTAAGTGGGCCCCACACTCACCCGACCTGAATCCCCTAGATTTCTATCTGTGGGGTTATCTGAAAGATCATATTTATGAAAACCACCCCCCGACAATCAGAGACCTGAAAACAGAAGTCACGGCCAACACCAGAGCTATCCCAACAGGGGAGTGTGTCCACGTAATTAACAATTTCGCGCGCCGCATTCAGGATTGCCTGCAACGTCGATGTGGTCATTAGTAACACATTATGGAAAGGTCATAAAACACAGACCATTTGAACAACAGAACCCAAACCTTCAGGAATGTTTTGTTATCAACTCAGTTTAAGATGAATGCAAAAACAAAGCAAATTTCATATCAGATGTATAAATGACACACACTTTTACGGCTTGCTTTCATTTTGGGTCATCCTGTATCTGAAGTCGCTGGTGATAGAATTCATAATCATATTCCAGAGGCAGTATTTACGAGAAATCTCTCTCTCTCTCTCTCTCTCTCTCTCTCTCTCTCTCTCTCTCTCTCTCTCTCTCTCTCTCTCTCTCTCTCTGTATGTGTGTGTGTGTGTGTGTGTGTGTGTGTGTTAACCTCTTAAGCAGATCATACCTAGAAGCAGTGCAAAGCGACTCATTTTCCACAAACCTTTTCATAAGGAAGAGCCTGACGGAGTTTGGCGTAGGAAAGGAACACTGTCCTGGAATCAGCAGACTGGCTCCCTTTGAGTTTCTTTCAGTCTTGCCTGCCTCTCTCTGCAAAATATTATTTCAAGCCTGTTAAGCATCAACGCAAAAAGCATAATCGAATCCACATGAAAGATGATCTCTTCTGTACCTTTTCTGTGTCTCAACATCTCTGATTAGCAGTAAAAATGCAATTTTAACTGTATCAATAAGTTTTCATTTAATTTTTTTCTATGCACGTGCAACGCAGTTGTATTTTTAGTCACAAGAGCTGTTATCAGTTTATAGTCAACATGGTCTTTTGAATCACGTTTCATTGTTCAGATGAAGACGTAGATGGGATCCAGAGATGTTACTGTATAAAATGCCAGTCGGCCACGGAAGTAATCGAAAAGGGGGGGGGGTAGCATGTATGTTATTGTAATTTGACGGGGGGGGGGGAAGAAAGAAAAAGTTTGGAAACCATTGCTAAAAAACAAGATTGGCCATCTAGAATAGGCACCATCAACGACCAGAGAGTAACTATTGAAGGCAGAGAAAATGGTTTAAAAAAATTTAGATGACATTTTCGAGATGCGAAATTTATGCCAGAAGCTATCGAAGATCTCTGAGATTTTAAGAGCAACAGCGCAGATTTCTCTGAAATTCTGAAAAAAAAAATACATATATAAACCAGAAAAAAAAAATAATGCGGAATGATCATCATTGGAGCGTCTCAGACGAGACTGATACTGATTGGAAGAAAAGAGTTTGTAAGGAAAAGCTACTTCACATTATTTCTGTTTGGGATAGACTCGACTGCCTCATAAACACCAGACATTAAGGCAACCGAATTAAAAAAAAAAAAAAAAAACGGGAGATCTCACTCTTCTTTGGGACACTGAATGAGAGCAGATTTCCACATAAACGGGGGATGTTAACTGTCACGAATCAATTCGCGACATTTCCTTTTTGTGAGAAACCACGAACTATTAGTGGAAAACTCACCGTGTATCGCTCAGCTAACCGTTTCTCCCTCCATTACGGAGTATACTTTCAAATCATTCGTCACCGTTTTCAAAAAGGTGACCGATTTAATGCACGTCACTAAGTGCTGTACTGAGCGATACTATTGTTTTTTATTGTTCGCCCCTGCTCATTCGACCGTTAAAAAAATGCGGCCGAGTGCTCCGCTTTCCCACGACTTACTCAGTCTTGTGTTTGTTGTGACGGAGGAAGGTCCTGTGCCGCAGTGTGAGAGGGCAGCTAGTACCCAAACTCCACTTCACAGTTAGTCCAGTCTTCCCACCCATCTGGTGATACGCAGCATTCATCGACTATAGTATTTCTTTTGTGTATTTTCTAGTTATAAGAGTTTAATTAAGGTGTTTTTTTTTCTAGACGTAAGTATTTAGCTCGTGTGAGAGTGAGTGAGTGCGTCTCATTGATTTGAAATGTAACGTTAAATTTATTTTTTGGGGATTAATAAATTTAACAGTTCTATTTCTTGAGCTTCAATGTAAAGTAAAATCTTGTTTCATTTAATCCTAATTAAGCTTATTTTCCATATAGCTCCTAGCTTGCATAAACGTTTGCTTTCATAACTGGTACTTAGACCAGTCTTGTTGTTTTAACTTAATATCCGTTGTGCCATCTGGGAGTTAAGCATCGGCAAGAACCTGATGTTAGTATTAGTTATTTATTGTCAGGGGTGATGTAACTTTCTCCAGAGGCTAACAGTACAGTAATTCAGCAATTGTGAGTAATTAGTCTCTGCTGTGTACTGTTGAGAAAGTTTATAAATTCTCGTTCTCAGAGAATCGTGCTAAGCCAGCGTAAAGTAATCGTTGCTTGATGTAGCAAGACAATCATTGTCTCTGCTCTTCAATATTATTGAATATTATTATCAATTTAAATAATATTTAACCATTTATTTCAAAATTACCGTGATATTATAAAAACCCCGTGACAGTTGGCGACCTCGCCAGGATATTAACTCCTAGCTCTAAAGCTATTCACGAGATAGTGCTCACTCATTCATATTTAGGTATTTATCATTAAAGTTTATAGGCACAAGCTTACTGGTGTTTACCGTTAATTTAGCAAGTGAATTTTGCTTTATCAATCCATAGAGTACTTAACTCTAGTTTATTTTGGTAACGCCAGACGATTTTATTCGCTTCTGGGAAGTCGCCGTACCCATTGTGTTTATTATTGAGTCTTCCCAGTCATTTACACTTTTGATTTATTCTTTGCCAGTTAACTGGATAAGACTGGTCACCACTAGCTTGTGTCTGTACTCTTTACTTGTGGTTATTAGCATTCGTTTGCGAAGCAGCAATCAGTACTGAGTCGCTAGTTATTTAGATTGAGTTAGCGACATGGCTACCACCGTATTTTTACAGGAAGCCAAAGATATGGGCCTTACGGACCCAACTGAAATCAAAGAATACATACTCTCACGGTTCAATTACGAGCAAGAATGTGAGAAAGATGCTCGTGAAGAGCGTAGAATTCAGCGAATACGAGCAGAACAGCGTGGAACACGAGCAAAAACAGCGCGAATACGAGCGAGAACAGCGTGAACACGAGCAAAAACAGCGAATACGAGCGAGAACAGCGTGAACACGAGCAAAAACAGCGCGAACTCGACTTGGAACACGAGCGAGAACAGCGTGAACACGAGCAAAAACAGCGCGAACTCGACTTAGAACACGTGCGGGAACAACGTGAATATGAACGTGCCGAACGTCAAGCACGCGAGAAACATGAACTTGAAGTGCTGAAGCTCAAGCGAGATTCCTTGGCTTCAGACACATCTGGTGCAGTTGGTTCAAGCTCCACGAGCTCTCCTGCACATGTATTGGCGACCCACACATCAAGCTTCCCCCATACAAAGATGGCGAGCGAATCGAGCCATACATAGCTCGATTTGAAGACATGGCTCAGCTTTACCAGCTCGATGATGCAGCTAAGCGGCTTCAGTTTCTTAGCCTGTTTGAGGGCCCTGCCCTTGATATTCTCCACAGAATTCGTGGAGACAATCTCACGTATGAAGTGATGAAAGCTGCACTCATTAAGGCGTATGGTCTCACAGTAGACGACGCCAAAGCTCAGTTCATGCGAGCTCGTCTCCAAGACAAGGAGACAGCTGTTCAGTTCCTCGACCGTCTTACTGCTTACCTAGGTGAGTGGATGGAGAAAGATGAAACTCCTTCCACGCGTGAGGGGATAATTGACCTTATGCTGCGTACACAGCTAGAGAGGTCATGGCCTGCTGAGCTCATAGCACAGCTTAAGATCTGCCAGGTGAAAGATGCCAGCCAAATGGTAGAGAAGGCTGACGCATTCTTTACTGCATACGGGTATCAAACTCGCAAGCAGCAAAACACCTGGAACAGAAAACCTGACAAGTCTGGGAAGCCGTCTCAGACTGAACCCCAGCAACAAGGCCATTCTCAGAATAATGGCCAAGGTCCAAAACCGCAGTGGAAGGACCAGGGGCAAAACACTCAGAAACCTGAGTGGAAGAGGTACAACAAGTACCCTAACCAGCAGCAGTATCAGCCACGCAACCGACCGTCGGGACAAACTTTTCCACCACCAGCTCAAAAGAGGCAGGAAGCGAATGCAGCCTTCATTCCTCAGCAGCAGCCTGGTGGTCACGTCCCTACCAGTGTGGGTACTTCCCCACAGTTCACTAGTCCCACAGTGACAGTGAACCCCCCTCCACAGATGGCCAATGTTCCATCTTATAACCCTCAAGGCACAATGTTTGCCACATCAATTCAGCAGCCTCATGAGTGGCTAGCTGCTTCCTCCACAGGCCCTCCCACAGGTGACAGTACCTTCCTTGTACAGCCAGGGTTTGTGGGAGGCATTCCTGTGAAGGTCCTGAGAGACAATGGTTCCTCAGGTTGCTCTGTTAAGCAGAGTTTAGTTCGGCCTGAGCAGTATACAGGTCGACAGATCCATGCAAAGCTTATTGATGGATCAGTGAGATTGTTCCCTGAGGCATGTATCCAGGTGGCATCTCCATTTTATACTGGTACGACACTTGCAGTTGTCATGCCAGAGCCTCTATTTGACTTAATAGTAGGCAATATTCAAGGAGTCAAGGATAGTTGCTCCGATGATGACGCTACTCAGACTTCGGCTGCTGCGGTAACACGAGCCATGACTGAGGCTCCAGACTGTGTCACCCCAGTGATCATTGAATCGCCGCAAGATCTGATGTGTAGCCAACTTGTTGTGCAAGAACAACATTCTGACCCGACACTTGCTACCGTGCGGAACAAACAAAAGGGTCGAGTGATTAAGTATTCACGGGGAGGTCGAGCCAAGTTCCTTCGCAAACAAGGACGGCTCTACCGTGAGTCACGAACACCCGAGGGCGAGGTTCGACTGCAGTTTGTCGTTCCCGCCAAGTACCGCCTAGCAGTGTTACAATGGGGTCATTGTTCAGCCTCAGGAGGTCACATGGGCAAAAGGAAGACCCAGGGCCGTATCCGAGCTGACTTTTTCTGGCCAGGGATGGGACGAGACATAGATAGTTTTGTCCGTTCCTGCAGTGTGTGTCAAAGTAACACCACTAATCAGGGACATGCCCTTCCTGTGCCGTTTCTAACCACACCTGTAATCTCTGAGTCAGTTGAGAGACAGGATAGTGGTAATGTGGGTGTAGACCTGATGTCTCACCTACTAGCTGCTTACTAACTAGCAACTGTTGTATGTTGGGTTCCGTAATAGGCATCCTAAGCGATTTGAGTAATCCAAGGACCAGCCTGGTTCCCAGTTAAAAGTGTAGACCAGACATCTCACTCGTTGGCCCTACAGGACACAGTATATCCAGGGCTTGTACATACATGTATACCATAAGTTAAGGGGGAAGTTTGAGAACCTTGCAGAGACAGTCCGAGGCTGTGTATGAATTACCTTGTGGAATGTCTCGAGCTGTGGGCCTCTCTGAGGATTCCCGGAGAATGCACATTACCCACATGAGTGTTCACACCCACGGTGGGTGTTAAAACGTGACCTGCCCGAGATTGCGTAGCGATTTTCAGCTTCCTGTATTACTCGTAAGTGTAGAGTTAGGTTAACCAGTAAACTGCCCGTTCTAAGCAATTTGTGAATTCAAGAACTGGCACGTTTCCTGGTTAATAATGTTAGGTTAACCAGTAAACTGCCCGTTCTAAGCAATTTGTGAATTCAAGAACTGGCACGTTTCCTGGTTAATAATGAAAGCGTTAACCAGTAAGCTATAAGGGTTCTAAGCAATTTGTGAATTCAAGAATTACGTTTCCTGGTTAATAATGAAAGCGTTAACCAGTAAGCTATAAGGGTTCTAAGCAATTTGTGAATTCAAGAATTACGTTTCCTGGTTAATAATGACAAGTACTGATTGCTAGGCAGAGAGAGAGAGAGAGAGACAGAAATAACAGTTTTGATGCTCCACCTTAATTCTTTTCGCAGGTGTAGCTGGTGGGTGCAGCATTGCCGTGCAGATCAGCTGGCCGTTCCTGTTGCATGCTGCCGCCCCTTCTCTTCTGCCTCGTCATCATTATTTTACTATAAATTTGTATTACTGTGTCATTTTACACGTAGGTACAGTTACACTACAACTGTCACACCTACACCGTGTATTACATACACTACACTACATAACAATTAGTTGTTAATGTAAATGTAGCGAACTTTCGCTCAGTTTGACCTGAGTACAGGATTTTCACAGTCGTCACGGAGTTTTTCCCTCAAGCTTGTTTCTATTAACGTAAATACGAGGTTTTTTTCGCTCACTGGCGACTGCGACATACTCCTGTAGCAGGATAGCACACACCACAGTGTGAATCTTGTGTGACTGAGTTAGGATGTATATGTATGTATATTGAAATCTTTCTTCTGAAGGAAGAAAGATTTAATTTTCAAGGGGCGTAATGTCACGAATCAATTCGCGACATTTCCTTTTTTGTGAGAAACCACGAACTATTAGTGGAAAACTCACTGTGTATCGCTCAGCTAACCGTTTCTCCCTCCATTACGGAGTATACTTTCAAATCATTCGTCACCGTTTTCAAAAGGTGACCGATTTAATGCACGTCACTAAGTGCTGTACTGAGCGATACTATTGTTTTTTATTGTTCGCCCCTGCTCATTCGACCGTTAAAAAAATGCGGTCGAGTGCTCCGGCTTCCCACGACTTACTCAGTCTTGTGTTTGTTGTGACGGAGGAAGGTCCTGTGCCGCAGTGTGAGAGGGCAGCTAGTACCCAAACTCCACTTCACAGTTAGTCCAGTCTTCCCACCCATCTGGTGATACGCAGCATTCATCGACTATAGTATTTCTTTTGTGTATTTTCTAGTTATAAGAGTTTAATTAAGGTGTTTTTTTTTCTAGACGTAAGTATTTAGCTCGTGTGAGAGTGAGTGAGTGCGTCTCATTGATTTGAAATGTAACGTTAAATTTATTTTTGGGGATTAATAAATTTAACAGTTCTATTTCTTGAGCTTCAATGTAAAGTAAAATCTTGTTTCATTTAATCCTAATTAAGCTTATTTTCCATATAGCTCCTAGCTTGCATAAACGTTTGCTTTCATAACTGGTACTTAGACCAGTCTTGTTGTTTTAACTTAATATCCGTTGTGCCATCTGGGAGTTAAGCATCGGCAAGAACCTGATGTTAGTATTAGTTATTTATTGTCAGGGGTGATGTAACTTTCTCCAGAGGCTAACAGTACAGTAATTCAGCAATTGTGAGTAATTAGTCTCTGCTGTGTACTGTTGAGAAAGTTTATAAATTCTCGTTCTCAGAGAATCGTGCTAAGCCAGCGTAAAGTAATCGTTGCTTGATGTAGCAAGACAATCATTGTCTCTGCTCTTCAATATTATTGAATATTATTATCAATTTAAATAATATTTAACCATTTATTTCAAAATTACCGTGATATTATAAAAACCCCGTGACATTAACAAAGATGAAAGAGTTTCACTAGACAGAGTAGCAGCAAGGAGACAAATTTCTTGCAAAGAACAGGAGAAACACCATAAGGAACGTGAGTCTCATTAATATCGGGTCTGTAAGGACAGAAAAGTTATACTGTCAAGCAAGAAGTTAGAGGTGGAAGAAAATGAAGGAACAGCGCCAGAATCGTTCAGAGTACATTAAGAGGCTTTAGAAGAGGAGGAAACAACTTTAAAGCCATCTGAGTGGAAAACTGGAGGAAAAAGAGTAGGAAATAAAGTTACTGATGAATATTCTAATCAAGTATCAGAGGAAACGGGATGAAGCTGTTTTGGAAAATTCAAAACAGATCAAACATAATTTGTGGAGAAAAAACGAAAATAATTAGCATGATTTTGGTCAGTGCGGTGAGGATCAGTCCCTTCTCCCCTTGGGGCTAAGATCCGAATATATGTGTGTGTTTGGATGGGTAAATTGGGAGTGTGTCGTCCTGTCTCGGCTACCTCCCTTTCTTTGGGGGAAGCAGCCTAGGTATATAGACAGATAGATGCAGAAAGTACACGTAGTTCAGAAATAAGCTTGCGCCGGAATCTTTCGAAAGTGTCCGTTTATTGTGAACAGCTTTTGAATAAACAAGATTTAGACGGCGATATTGGCATTTGTCAGAGTAAAAAAAAAAGTTAGCTTCCTTGTGCAAAAAGTTAAACCTACGTAAAATTCAGAGCATATACTGTACATGGTTCTCGACCATGAAAGAACGATAGTTTAAACCTTTAGCTCCCAGGGTTCCTGTGCGAGGGATTGTGCTGGAAGGGTACTCAGGGTACTGCCCTCCGCCTACCGGCTCATAGTAGTGAAGCTCATAGGTCCCTACCACGGGGTTCCCTACTTTATCAATTTTTGAAAATTCCCAGGACACTGGGCGCAAATGGGTTATGCAAGGTAAACGAACTCCTCCCTGAAGGCCTCCAATTGTTTTTCAATACCTCTTCTGACCGCCAAAAGTTAAGTTGATCGAAGGAGGTTAGTTGAATATATTAATCAAAAAATTGGCAGTCATGGGGTGGTTGATATCAGTATAAATTTTACTCCAAATACAAGAGAACCAGACGGAAGAAAGCAAGCACCACTCTCAGTTCCTACGTATTTGACAACGCAGGTAAAGACAGAGAAATAAGTACAGTTAACCATGCAGTACTGGGTAGTTTAAGAAAATTGATTGTGGCAATGGACTTCTCCATAACTAGTTCACAAATTTCAACTCCTTCAAAAGAAAGTAACATCATGTGTTATTTCCAATACAAAGAAGTTCACATACAGTAAACACAAATTATAAATGACCAGTTGGACGCCTCGAAGAAATACAACATAATGTCTAGCACCAGCTATAAATATTTTTTATCAGGATTATTTTTCAATTCGGTGTCGGACATTTGCACATTTTTTGAAGGATACTTCAATATCCTACCAGGCTCTTCCTGTCTTAACCTCTATAAAACACGGTACCTACCATTACTATCCAAACATACTTTGTGTACCCCTGACACTATTTAGTTTCATTTTATAGTTATATGTTCAGTCTTCTGCAACGCTCTGTCTTATATATAGATATCTGGCATCAGTCTCTCCACACGCGTAGTCAGTCAAGATTCAACGCTTATTTTTCATTTTTTTTTTTATGTTCGTAATATGTCCATCACACATTTTTCTTGCCCGGTACATATGATTCAGCCAACGTTCACCTTATCTTCCTCTGACACATTTAAATTGTGTTATTCTCAGAATCACACACACACACACACACACACACCAGAGAGAGAGAGAGAGCGAGCGAGCAGGGGCGTAGCGAAGGGGGGGGGGCGGAGGCGGCCGCCCCCCCCTTGAGGGTCTTGAAATCTTTTGGGGCTAAATAATATTATAATAAATCTTAGAAAATAATATATATATATATATATATATATATATATATATATATATATATATATATATATATATATATATATATATGTGAGAGAGAGAGAGAGAGAGAGAGAGAGAGAGAATCGTGTTGAGTCAGCGTCATGCAGACATAATTTTGGATCGGTTCTCAAAGAAAAAAGCAAGAAGACTGAATCTCCCCTTATGACAGTAATGTCACGGCATGCAAAATTGCTGATAGCATATTTATGTAACTAGAAGTGTTTTTTTTTTTTTTTTTTTACTTGATATAGTTATAGAGTACCTGTATGAATGAAACTACCCAGTACATTTATTTTTCTGAGTTCGACAATATCTTATGTTTTTGTTAATCAGTTTTTCCATCTAATTAAATTAATCAGAACTATACGATTTCTTAAGTAATATCTGTTCAAAGTAGGAAAACAATCAGGTCGAGTGAGTGGTAAAAATTGTATTGCTTGCGATCAAAGTAGAAATCAACTGTATGCTGTATATCTATCTGTCTATCATATATATATTAAAAAACACAGTTTAAAATACTTGTTTTCTTAGAACAGTCAGTTAAAAAGAGCAGAGAATTCTAAGTAATTTAGCATATTTTAAAGGGGGTAGAATTTCAGTGCATGACACATGTATAATTACAGATGATGTATGGACTATAGAAGTGGTTCTTAATATGTTATATGATACTTGATTTTTGAGGTAGGGTTTTTTTTCAAGAATACTTCCCCAGTATCCCTGCTTGTCGTAAAAGGCGACTAAAAGGGTTGGCGGAGGGTTAGTGCCCCTCCCCGGAAAACAACTAACTAAAAAAACAAACCATAAGCCTCGGACAAGGACTGACCAAACGATGACGACCAAGGACCGGACAAAGGACATGGTTATCGGAACGTGGAATGTAAGGGGAGCGAATGATGAGGTGAAAGAGAGAGAGATTGTCCAGGTGCTTGAGGGTGCGAAAGTGGATGTATGTGGAATAACTGAAACAAAATGGAGAGGAGAAAGTGTGAGAGAATGGGAGTATGGATGGGGTATATGTGCAGGAGTAGGTGAGAATGAGAGGGCAAAGGAAGGAGTATGTATAGTGGTGAGTAAAAGATGGAAGAAGAGCATAAGACAGTATGGATCAGTTGGGTCAAGGATTGTGTGGGTAAAGTTGAAAGTTGGAATACAAATGTGGGCGATTGTGTGTGTGTATGCGCCAACGCAAGATCGTGCTAGAAGAGTGAGAGAAGAGTTCTGGACAAATGTAGAAGTGTGCATAGAAAAGTTTGGAAGGAATGAGAGTGTTTCTGATAGGTGATATGAGTGGTAAAGTTGGGAATGTGAAGGTGGATGGAATAGTTGGTGAGTGGGGTGTGCCTGCTGAGATAGATGAGAATGGGAGTGCGTTAGTGGACATTTGTGCTGGGAGGGGGTTGGTGATAGCCAATACCCTCTTCAGGTATAAGATGATCCACAGGTATACATGGCGAGTGATGAGAAGGGAGGGTGGTGAACTGAATGAAAGGAAGGCAATGATTGATTATGTGTGTGTGGATGAAAGGATGCGAAGATGTGTAATGGATGCAAGAGCTTATAGAGGTTGGGGGAGTGGCTTTCTGACCACTACTTGGTGGTGGCCAGAATTAGGATTCAAGTAATATGGAGGAATAGAAGAAGGGAAAGACGACAGGAAGGAGTAGTTGCAAGGAGAGTGGAAAGGTTACAAGAGGATGAGAAAATGGCAGAGTATAAGAGAGAAGTGGAGGAACGATTGGGCAAATATGAATTGGAGCAAATGGGAGACGTGGAAGGTGTGTGTAGGATATTTACAGAAGAAATATGTGCAGCATGTGATGTGGTGTGTGGAAGGAAGAGAAGACGGAGGGGGGTGCAAGGAACAGCGTGGTGGACTGAAGAGGTGAAACAGGCTGTGGCACAAAAGAAGAAAGCATACAATGAATGGATGAGAAATAGGGGCGTGGAAGAAGTTGAGAGGCGGAAGGGAGAGTTATATGTAAAAAGAGAGAGGTGAAAAGATTAGTAAGAGAGAGTAAGAAGAGAGTGGATGAGGAATTTAGAAGGAATTTGAGTGTAAAGTGGAGGGACTGTAAGAAAATGTTCTGGAAAGAGGTGAAAAGAGTAAGACAGGGTGGAAGTGAAGTTAGCAGGGGAGTGAAAGATAAAAATGGTAGACTACTAGTGGAGAAGGGAGAAAAAGTGAGCAGATGGAGAGAACACTTTAAGGAATTGTTGAACATAGAGGATGGAAGTAATGCGAGTATAAGTGGCTGGGGAATGGCTGGGAGAAGGAGGGAGGTGAGAAGACAGGAAGAAATCAGTAGGCTAGAAGTTGTGGAAGCAATGAAGAAAGTTAAATTGGGAAGAGCCCCAGGAATTGATGGAGTGTGTGGTGAAATGCTGAAGCATGGGGGAGAGATAGTAGTAGAATGGATGTGGAAGATATGCAGATTGGCCTGGGAGGAAGGTAGAGTCCAGGAGAATTGGAAGTCAGGTATAATTATTCCCTTGTACAAGGGAAAAGGGGAAAAAAAAGTATGTGGTAATCATAGGGGCATTTGTCTTCTTAGTATAATAGGAAAAGTGTATGGTAGGATACTTATTGACAGAGTTAGAGAAGGAACAGAGAAATTAGTTGGAGAAGAACAGGGAGGCTTTAGGAAGGGAAGAGGTTGTGTAGATCAGATATTCATTCTTAGATCTTTAGTGGAAAAGTTTCTAGAGAAGGAAAAGAAGTTGTATGCAGCTTTCATGGATTTGGAGAAAGCATATGACAGGGTGGATAGACAAGGATTGTGGAAAGTGTTAAGAATATATGGAGTAGATGGGAAGTTGTTGAATGCCGTGAAGAGTATGTACGATGGTGCGAAGGCTGCAGTGCATGTGGATGGTGAATTAAGTGAATTTTTCTCTTTGAAAGTTGGGTTGAAACAGGGATGTGTCATGTCTCCATGGTTGTTCAATCTGTACATGGATGGGGTAATAAAAGAGGTACAAGATAGGGTAGTGGATGTTGGAGTGACCCCTGGTGAGAGAGGACAGTGTTTGGAAACTCTCTGTACTGTTGTTTGCAGATGACACTGTGTTGTTGAGTGAAGACGAAGGGGAGCTGCAAGGCTTGGTGGATGAGTTTGGGAGAGTGTGTAAGAAACGGAATCTAAAGGTGAATGTAGGGAAGAGCAAAGTGATGGTCTTTGAGAGAGGTGAAGTCAGTGAATGTACAGCGAGGTTGGATGGTGAGGAAATGGAAAATGTGAGTACATTTAAGTACTTGGGTAGTGTGATGAGTAAGGATGGAGGTTTGGAGGGTGAAGTGCTTGAAAGGGTACAGCAGGGAAGAAAGGTTGCTGGTTCTTTGAAAGCAGTGATAAGAAACAGGGAAGTGAGCATGGAAGTGAAAAAGTTACTACATGACAGTATTGTGATACCAACTCTAACGTATGGAAGTGAAGCTTGGACGTTGTTGGAAGGACACAAGTCAAGAGTGAGAGCAGTGGAAATGAGTTATTTAAGAGGAGCCTGTGGAGTCACATGGAGAGACAGGCTGACGAATGAGGATATAAAGGAACGTTGTGGTGTGGATGTGGATGTGATAGGAAGTGTTATGAGGAACACACTGAGGTGGTTTGGCCGTGGGAGAGGATGGAGGGTGAAAGACTGACGAAGAGAGTGTATGTGAGTGAGGTGGAGGAGGGAAGAGGGAGGGGGAGGCCGAGGATGAGATGGAGGGATGGGGTGGAGAGGTATATGAGAGAGAGGGGTGTGAGTTGGGAGCAGGGCAGTGAAATGGCTGGGGACAGGGCGACTTGGAGGCGATTTGTTTGTGGCCACCCCAAACGGGATTGAGGCGTCTGGCAATAGATAGATAGATAGTAAACAGCACAGATATAATTAGTCAGTGAATGACAGGACACCTGAAGCTAGACAGCAGAGAATTCAAAAGATTCACATTCAGGAATACGAGAGCAAGATATACTGTTAGGTACGAATACACAAAAGCCACCTTTGGCTTCGAAGTAAGTATAGAGAAAGTAGGAGGATACATAGAAAGGTTTGCACTCAGTTGCCTCTGACAGCTGAGTCTTAGTAAGAAAGAGAAGATGAGGTGTGGTTTAAAAGAAGAATGGTGGTGTTCAACAGAAAGAAATTTAGAGGAAAGGCTGGGAATGCTGCAGAAATGCAGAAGTGGGTCAGGCAGTGCTTTCAAGCATCTCTCTTGGCCGTCATCGGAAAAATGGCGGTTAGTGGTGGCTTTATTGTCTTCCACCCCTGGGAACTCAGAGGCTGAGCGTTGAGATGCCATTTTCTTGTTTTTTTAGATCTAGAAAAGGATGTGTGGTGTGTTATGCGCATGTAGTTTGTGACTGACAATTGGAAAGAATTGTATAGAAAAGAATGCTGGCCTAATCTCTGTGTTACTGAAACACTGAAAACGTTTAGCAAAGGGGGATTGTCAGAAGCTAGTCCAAAGGGTTAAGGAAATGGGAGCTCCAGCCCTCCCTATCATCAGCTCTCCGTCCACCTTGGAAGTACTGTCATGTTCAACTGTGCATCACATGTTTATGGTCGTAAACACTACGACATGGTCACTGTCGCAATCACCACAACCTGGTTACAAAATTCGACCAAATGGTCATACTTATAAACACCAGCACATTTTTATGGACACAATCACATGTATATGGTTATAAAAGCAACTATATTGCCATAAACACTATCATAATGGTCATAAACACCACCACATTTTCATGGTCATAACACCACCACATTTTCATGGTCATAAACACCACCATATTGTCATGGTTATAAACACCATCACAAGGTCATGGCGATAAACACCACATCATGATCAATAACACCATAACATGGTCGTGAACATTACATGTACACGACCATAAACATATTCTTAAATACTACAAGATCATAAGCGCCATTACATTACCATGATCTTAAACACCATCACTTATTGATTACAGACACCATCACATAATCGTAAACAAGGGTTACACGGTTATAATCATTACCACCTGTTCGTAAACACCATCACATTATCATAGTTAACCATAATGTTGTGCTGACAGACAGGAAGGACACCAAACTATCAACTTAACGCATGGTCATTGATTATATGCATGTTTCCAGTCCCCTTTTGATTTGCCAGATTTCTTTCATCTTATGATTACAAATCAATTAACAGTCTTTGGAATTTACGATATCAGTTTTCAACAATGTTTGGGTAATTAAACAAAAATAAAGCACACCTCACAAGAACACATAAATATATGAATGCGAGAAGCAAGAACTTGCCGGGTGAGGATATGGAGAGTGACTGATACAGGAGTATATACTTGTCTATCATACTGATCAGGATCAGAAACCACATTATTGGTGTTCAAATTTTCTTAAAAAAAAAAAAAAAAGTGGTCTACTTCATTATATAGGAATTCTTCGGATCTTATTTCTCTTTCCAGAGGCTACCCCACACAGAGAGGGAACAGGGAGAGGAGCAGGCGACAGAGAGGAAGAACCGTAGACCTATACACATAGACCACGAGCCGCCGGCTTAAGCAGCCTGGTGAAGTCAGCGGGTGGGCTGCCGCGGCCATCTTGGTGTACCGATTGCTGGCTCTTTCACTACTTACGGTGGATATGCGTGGCGCCCAACAAATAATTCTCTGTAGTCGTTATTTTTTAAATTTCATTTACTATTTATGCGTCATCAGGAAGCTATAAGCATCACGATAATATTTATGAACAATGAAATGCATATCAATATCTATGTGTTGTAAATATGAATATAAACACAGTAGCCGAGTGAGCGTCAACAATTTTTTAATCATGTTCATCAATATATGATCATTTTATTGTCATTAGTCTTTCGATTTCCTTTCATATTTACCAACCATCAGTGGAGTAAAAGCATACGGAAGAGAACCATGAAAGAAAAAAGGGAAAAAAAAAAAAAACAATATTTACATACAGTAGTTTAACCTTATGTGGAAGATTAACTTATAGAACGGATATGAGTTTTCATTACCGGATTTTATTTTATTTGCGTCCGACTCTGGGCAGAGGCTGAACAGCCTGTTCCGAGGCCCAGTACCTCTCCTCCTTACACCTCCACATGTCACCACTTCGGTGCTAACACCCACTGTCCATACTTAATACATGCTAGGCTGTCTCGTACATTACTTGTGTGTTGATGTTAGCAGGGGTGCTTTTACATTTCGGGGGGACTTCGGAAGATTAGTAAAGTCTATTTTAATGAAATTCAGATCCTTCAAACTGTCCCCTGCCCTACCCATGATTCGAACCCGGATCTCTTGGAACAGCGGACCACCTTTCTGTGCTGTTACTACATGTCGGCGGGACTTCAGGTGGGGAGAGATGTCTGATTTGTGATGCCAAGCAAGCTGTTCATAGCTGTTTGAAGCTGTCTCTCTGGCTATCAGCAATTGAGAAGTTTAACTTCACTGATAATGAAAGATACCTGAAGATGTACACTTTACAGTAAAAATTTCCACATAATCATATTATGTGTTTTCTAAATGATGAGAGGTGGTGTGAGAGCAAAACATTGTGTAACCTAATCATCTTCTCTGCGCTTTCTGTTCTTTCCGTGGGTTAAATAAATAAGTCATAAACCGTACACTCGCACAATCTATATAATGAAGACACACAAAATATTTCAAGGGCAAATTTCTATCATCAAGATTCATTACTTACCTAAAAATGAGGATGAATTACTCTGCTGTGTCGTCTGAACAACACTGCCTTAACCCCTTAACTGCGGGGCGTCACTTTCGTGACGCTTGGGAGCAAGGGATCATACCGCGGGGCATCACTTTTGTGATTCTGTGTTATTTTGAATTCACCCGGGCTTTCAAGTGGTGGCTTGTATCATCTCTCAGTACTGCCAATGTCCAACACTAGTCAGCACTCCTAATCTCATCTGTACTCCCATCCATTGTTGACAATTTAGCCATTTCTCCCCATTCTTGACTCCCCTCCCTACCCCCCTCCATTACCCTATCCTCTCGCCTGCCCGGCTGTGCTATGCTAAGTAAATCTTCCCTGGTATTTTTCACTGATTTCATCCATTGAAATAAGCCCTATGCCCTATTCTTATACCAAATAATATATACAAGAAAGAAATAAGGTAAGTGAGAGTGCCATACACCTGGAATTGGCTAATTATCACCTGACAACACCTCACGTGCACTCGTTCGCTAATTTTCGTTGTTTATTTCCCCTTGAAATATGCCGTATAATCTATTTTCTTAATAAATATACATATAAGGAGGGAAGGGAGAAGCCTAAGTGATATTTACATTCACCTGGAACTACCTAATTTATAATGTATTGGCTAGATTCCCTGTCAATCATTTCGCTGCTATATATTAGCTGCCGTCAAGAGGCTAACGTTGGCAGTAATGCATTTCCCTAAGTAGGCCACCACCCCGGCCCACCCTTATCAGTTCACTCTCATCTTCCAATGTGAAGGTACGTCTGTTTGCTCTTGCTAACTTCAGGCACTTTTCACTCCCATGCAAAGGGCCATGTGACCTTTACCCCCTACTAAACCTCGTGTGGAAAGAGGTAAAGGGCTGATAATTGATAAAAGAGTGACTATGATCTTTCTATTGAGTAAAACAGAGCAAGTGCAATTGTAAATAATGTGTAAACAGCAAGTGAAAGTAATGAATGTAAATATACGTGAACAGTGGAAAATAGTTTTATAAGTTACTTCAAGTGACAGTGCATAACACAGTGTAAATAAAATAGAAATGTAATTAACGTAAATAAAATAGAGAACGTAAATAGAAAAATAAATGAGTAGTATTATAAGAATACGAGTATATACCCTAGGAGTAATGAAAGTGAAAGTTTCACTCTAGCATGTCTGAATACTATGAGTTATGAGAGTGAAGGTGAAAGTGACATTCACTCTCAATGCTAGTATACAGGACGAGAAAGTGAATGCTACGTATTTTACTGAAAGAAATTGAATCCCTACAGTGACAATAAACTAATACTACTGAAGGAAACTTATGGATAAACACTGTAGATATATATAAGTGTTATATAGTAATAGAAATATAAAACGTGAGAGGTTATATGAATAATAAATGACAGAATACCAACAGCGAACTAGCGCAAGTGGGAAGGCCATACACGCTCATAATTTTCATTGCTTTCACAGTGGTTTTTATTTGGAGTATGGATCCCAAACTACTTGATAATCATAGAGTAGTGTTTATAGTGTTAATATCTGGCTGTGGTAATCATGTTACGGGTTGTCGGGAAGTGTAAAGTGGAGACTTCGTTACCCAACTTCAGAGGTCTCCACAAGTCCTACGGTAATCGACGAAGGCTCGACATACATCCCATGAGAAAGCTGAAGGTATGTGCCATATGCATATGGAACTTTAATATTCTAGGACTAATAACTGATTTTTGGCAAATATTTTTTGAGAGTCTGTCGTAGCCCGAATAACCCCGCGGGAGATGCAAAACATTGGGAAACATGCCCACGGTGTAAGGGTTAAGAACGCTCACGACTGACGCACAGCTGTCCCACGTCTAAAGTTAATTTTCTTATACCTCAGTTTCAGCAAATATTCATATTCTTTTTTTTTTCTTGTTGAACCTTTTTCCTATGCTTTTAGTGATGATGTAGAACTGATAAAGAGAATCAAAAGGATAATGATGGCAGAGCACAGTCACACGCTCAAGTAATTTGCTTATATTCTGATTTACAACAGGTAGATATTGATATTATGCATTTTTTCTTCGTAGTTTTCATGAGGAGACTTACAGCTACCTGATTATTTATAAACAGCAAGGAAAGTGGAAAAAATAACCATGATAACTAAAATGCAGCATAATGCCCCCTTGAACACCCAGACACCCCCACAAGGAATGCAGCATAGTGCCCCCGTGAACACCCAGACACCCCCACAAGAAGCCCACAGAGGAGCAGCAACAGTGCACCGGGACTCGGTGCAACAACGGCCTAAGTCAGCCTGGGCTGGGTCCTCCTATGACCCGGAGCCCGCCCGCCGTCACCATAGCAGGAATACCACACTACCTTCAGGGCAAGCCTTCACCAACCAGTAAGGGGTGGAACTGCCCATCCACCTCCTGCCAGCACCCCAGAGACGGCCTGTAGCCACTCACCTCTCTTTAAGGAGACGGCCTGTAGCTGCACTGAGGGTTCTAAGGAGACGGCCTGTAGGCTCTCCTGCCTTCTTCAGGAGTTGTAGCTACTCTGAAGGTGTTCTTCCTGAGATGGCCTGTAGCCGTTCAAACCCCCTTCTGCAGGAGACGGCCTGCAGCTGCTCCCGCCTTCATCAGATGGCCTGTAGCCGCTCTGAAGGTGTTTCCCCTGAGACGGCCTGTAGCCACTCACCCCTCGCTAAGGGGATGGCCTGTAGCCACTCTGAGGGTAATGAGGAGACAGCCTGTAGCCACTCTCGCCTTCGTCAGATGGCCTGTAGCCACTCCGAAGGTGTTCCCCCTGAGACGGCCTGTAGCCGCTCCATACCCCTCCTGAAGGAGATGGCCTGTAGCCGCTCCGGCCTCCATCAGACTGTCTGTAGCTGCTCCAAAGGTGTTTCCCCTGAGGCGGCCTGTGACCGCTCGCCCCTCGCTAAGGAGACGACCTGTAGCCGTTCTGAGGGTAACAAGGAGACAGCCTGTAGCCACTCCTGCCTTTTTCAGATGGCCTGTAGCTATTCAACACCCCTCCTGCAGGAGACGGCCTGTAGCCGCTCCCGCCTTCGTCAGACGACCTGTAGCCACTCCGAAGGTGCCCCTGGGTTTGCTGGCAGCCACCCACTCTCTCAGGCCACGGCTAGTAGCTGGGCCTTGGCATCGGCCTGTAGCCGCGCCCCTAGGAAGCCACAGTCAGTAGCCGGGCCCTACAGCAAGAGACGGCCTGTAGCCACTCCGCCACCTTTAGCAGACACCTGTTCCCCGACCCCTGACACAGAGGAAGTCTCGGGCATAGAGGAGCATTGGAGAGGCCCTGTAATCTCACCTGGCCTCTGCTGCATACGACTGACTTTGGAAGAGACCCACCTGACGGACCCTGACGCAGACCGGTGCCACAGCCCCTTCCTGTTGGTGCCGCCAAGCCCTGGGGACCACAGCTCTCAGGAACCCCAAGCCACCCCTAGAACTCCTGGGCGGGAACTCCCCACACCTCGATGGCGAAGGTCCTCATCCTCCATCAGGGGCCTGAACATCCGTTTCAGGCAATTGTTCGGCCCCAGTCCTGAGGGCCACACTCCTGTTCCCAGCCCTGATAGCACTGGACTCTTCGCCACCCACAGCCCTGGATGAGAACGGACGCCCCTGCGTGTGGTCCTGTGCCCTCTGAGTATGGAGGCCCCTAGCGGTGCCCAGCCCCGTCAGTAGCGGAGCTGTGCCACCCCTCCGCCTGTGCCCCTGGCACCAGACGCAGACCAGAGTGACCCTAACTGTGAAATATTAGGGACCAAACAGTGCCTAGGCAGAGCAGTGAATTGAGCTTATCAGTGACAATACCCAGTGTTGGAGAGAATAATAGATACAGGGAACAGGGTACAGAATGATACAGTGACAAGATCAAAGTGGTATAGTAAGTGATGATAATTAGTCAAAAGCAGAATACGAGTGGAGGGTAACGAAGTGAACACACTACCATCGGAAATTCTCTCATACTACCATAATCAAAATCAGACCCCAGTGCCTTACACACCCTCCCCATAGTGAATTAACCGTAGCAACTCCACACATATAGAAAACCTGGACTTCCCTAATTGAGAACACTCTGCCTTCAATGCTATTCACTGTGACATAAAACAGTATCCTGTGAGATACTATTAACTATATCTACTGTAGGTATAAAAGTTTATAATGCCCAGTATACTTGTGTTTGTAACATCTACTAATTACCCTGTCTAACTAAGCATTACACGTGTAAAGTTGTTGCCTGGAGTTTTTGTGTCCTGCCTCTCTCTCTTATTTGTCTAAGCCTCGGTCTCGAAAGAGAGCCCCACTATACGCTAGGCATTTACGGAACGGGAAGCCGAGCCTAAAACATCTAGCATTACACTGGTGGACAGCGGTGGTTCTTGACCCGGGCATATGAGAGAGGTAATCAGGAAATACCGGAAAAATGGCAACCAAACCACACATGCAATTGCCTAAGTTCGACCCCGAACAGTATGATGTTCACACACACCTGGCGATCATTAAACCTTTGCTAGATATCGGTTTTGAAAATGATCAACAAAAAATCGCAGTTACACTCCCACTGCAGGACAAAGCAGCAGCTAATATAGCACCCAAAATCATCCTGGAGCTTACCTGGTAGAATTTCACGAGACTCGTGCTCGAAGCCATCACCCCATCACTAGGGAAAGTGGTGGCACTATCCCAGCTGGATAGTTTGACTTTCGATGGGAATCTAGATGATACCCTAATCTGGGAAAGATGCCTGGTCACCGCAGCCTACCCGGAGGCAGATGACGAAACCCAGGAACAACATATCTTTAATACTCTCCTGAGAGTTCTCCCCAGTGTAGTAAAAGACACTTTACGATCCATGACCCTACGGGAGACATGGATAGAGATGTCCAACTGATACGGCGCCTCCTGACTTCCCACCCTGCACCCCAGCAGAACAGTGTGGTAAGGAAGTTTCCCACCAAAATTCCGGCTCGCCCAGTCAAGCCACGTCCGCCTATGCCCCTCACCAGCCCCACCCCAGCACCTAGCCCACCTAGGGCACACCCCATACACCAGCTCCCCGCCCACAGGGAGAACCCCAACCTCATATTAGTGAATCCATGGGAATTCTCGGTGTGCAGCTCCAGGTGCCCACTGCATGATATCCGAGACCAGTTAAAGGCTGTATGTCGGAAAGCTACCACCCCAGACCAATGCAAAGTCTCCTCTCTAGAGGACAAGGCAACAGAGGACGAAGCTGCACCTGTGTAGGAGACAGACCCCGGGGAACAGGAGCTGGAGCAAGAAGAAGGAGGCTCCAGACAGCTGGATTTTTAGACTCACCCCCGGCACCCTCCCATGGTGGCGGGGGCCATTTCCCCCAATTATCGCCCCCCAGTTTACCAAAAGATGAAGCTGAACGGGGTGAAAGCCAAACTTCTGGTCAACACGGGAGCAGACAGATCCTGCCTTTATGGCCATTACTTCTCCCATCACAAGTCAACCTTTGCCCCGCTCCGCCCCACAGCTACTCACCTTGTGGATGTGGGGGATGGCCTCTTGCCCATCCATGGGGAGACATGGGCCCTAAAAGTTGACACCCCACCAACCGGTGTCAACCCAACACCAGTTTATAATATTCGACTCTTCCTGCTGGAATTACAACAGATACCTGGGGTTAGACCTGTTGCAGAAGTTAGGAGCCACCATAGATTGCCGCAACAGACAGCTGCAGTTCCGTGCACTCCCTGAACCCCCTCCTGGGCCGTCTGCACCTGCATGCCCCGTCCCCGTCCGGAAGAGTCTGTCCCCCCTCCCCTCCCCCCTCTTCTCCCCCCCATCCCCCCTCCCGCTTTCCCTGCCACCGTTTCCGCTGTGATCACCATTTCCCCCCACCACGAAGCTTGGGTGCCCCTTAACCGGCCCTCCGGCCCCTCCATCCTATTTTCCCCACTCCTGCCGCAGGGAACCCTCTCGGCCTGCCTTCTGTCCCCAATCTTCCTTCCCCCGCATCACATGGCAGTCTGGATCGCCAACCTTGCCCCCTCACCCTCCCAAAAGGGCTCGTAATCGGAGAGATGAAGGAAGCCGAGCCCTGTGCCCCTTCCCACTCCCCCACCCCCCTGCCCCCTATCCCCGACCATCTCTCCACCAATCAATCAGACACCCTTCGCCGCCTACTCCTGGATATTCAGGACCTATTCGCAGCAGGACCTGTGGACATCGGACATACTACTTACCTGGCTCATGAAATTCATACGACGGACCCGCCGATCAGGCAGCCATCCCGACGGAAGAACCCCAAACAGCGGGAAGAGGAAGACTGCCAGGTACAAGAGGTAATAGAAGCTGGAGTCGTCTCCCCCTCCACCAGCCCCTGGTCCTCCCCTGTCATCCTTGTAAAGAAGAAGGATGGCACGATGCAATTCTGCATTGACTACTGCCGACTTAACGACGTAACCACCAAGGACGCCACTCCACTCCCACGCATAGACGATTCCCTGGATTCCCTATATGGAGCCTCGTGGTTCTCTACCCTGGAACTCCAATCGGGATATTGGCAGGTTCCCGTGTGACAGGAAGATCAAGGCAAAACTGTTTTCTCGACCAGCAATGGGAAACATTACAAGCTTAATGTCCTGCCATTCGGTCTCTGGAATGCCCACGCCACCTTCTCAAGGTTAATAGAATCCGTTCTCAGCGGTCTCATGTGGGAAATCTGCCTCGCATACTTGGACGACATCATTATCTTCAGCCAAACCTGGGCTGACCACCTGCAGCGTCTCTGCCGGGTTTTTACCAGGATCCGACAGGCAGGCCTCAAACTCCAGCCCATCAAGTGCGTTTTAGCCACCAGAATCATCTCGTTCCTGGGGCATGTCATCCCCCAGGCAGGAATATCTCCCGACCATGACAAACTCCGCGCCATCGAGGATATACTCCCACCACAGGACGTCCACAAGATCAGAGCCTTCCTCAGCTTGACGTCCTATTACCGTTGCTTCATGAAGCGAACGCTAAACCCCTCCACAACCTGATGCATAAGGGGGAGTCGTTCCTCTGGACAGACAAAAGACGGGCTGCCTTCCAGCAGCTTAAAGACAAGCTCGTTTCCGCCCCCATCGTGGCTTTTCCCGACTGTGACCTTCCGTTCTGCCTCTACACCGACTTCTCCCTCCTTGCAGTCGGCGCTGTGTTAGCACAAGTCCAGGAGGGCCGCGAGCACATCATCGCCTGTGCCAGCCATACCCTAAATCAGGTGGAGAAAAACTATGCTGACACCAAACGGGAATGCTTGGGCATAATCTGGGCACTTGAGCACTTCTGGGCGTATCTCTCCGGGACCCAAGTCACCATCATTACTGACCACCAATCCTTCCAGTGGTTACGACAATTCGACAACCACAACGCCCAGCTCATCTGATGGTGCGAAACCCTGGAGGAAATCAATTATGAGATTTCCTACCTCCCAGCAAACTCCATACCAATGTGGATGCTCTCAGCTCCCCATCAACACCGCCCAGCCCGAACCAGACCTCCTCCAACAGTGGCATCACAAGGAGCAGCCCCCTTGGATTCCCCACCACCTTTTCAAAAAACTGTATCGCCAGGGCGACCACCTCCCAACCCCATCGGGCCACATCCTCCTAGACCCTGACACTGCCCGCGACGGTCTGCAACACCTTCACACCCACAACGGCATTCACCTGGGTACAAAGAAACGGCTGCAGGTGTTCAATGACACCTACTGGGCGCCCAACCCTTCCGCCCTTGCTAAGGAAATTATCCAAACCTGCCGTGCCTGCGCCCTTGGTAAAGACATCACCCACACTGCAGGACCATCGGGCCATATCACTGCCCACAAATCCTGGCAGCTATTAGCGATTGATGTGGTAGGACCCTTACCCCCAAAACTGGGCTACAGATATGTCATCACATTCATCGACACATATTCTAAATTCATCGTGGCCTGCCCAGAGAAAGAACACCACACTGTTGCAGTCACCGACGCCCTCCTTCGGCACGTATTCCCCTATTTCGGCATTCCCTAAGCAATTCACTCAGACAACGCGCCTGAGTTCACTGGAAAGGTCTGGGAGGAACTAGCCCATATCTTCGGGTAAAACATCTCCCACTCCTCCCCCTACTGGCCACAAGGAAATGCAGTGTGTGAGCGCAGCTATCGTACGCTGATGAATCAGCTCCACACATGCATAGAGGCGTATAAAAATAATGACTGGCCCACCCACGTAAAAATCGTACAATGGGGCATCAACTCCTGCCCTTGAGAGGGCCGGCAGCACCTACAACCCCCCGCCTCCACTCTCACGGCGGACCCACTACACCACCTCAAACGCCATTTGACCCACCTCCAACACAACCTAAATCTCAGCCCTGACACTGCCTCCAACCCCTACAAGCCGAGTGACACAGTCATGGTAGCCCAGCTCCCTACCCCCCACAAACTCACACCCTACTTCACAGGACCCCACACCACCTGCATCCCTAACCCCTATCAGGTCACCATTAATTACCACAGCACTCCTTGCACCCTCCGAAACTGGTACGTGTGCCCCTTCCGCACTCCTGCCCCCACCGCCCAGGCCCCGCACCCCATCCCACCCTCTACCCCCGCACCACCCTCTCCTACTACCTATGAATGCTAAATCTCCTCCTCCCCATCACCCTCGCCCTCCCTCTCCCCCACCTCTTCCACCTCACCGGCCGTCACGCCGCATCACACCTCACCTGACAACCCACCGACACCACCAACACCCTGCCGCTCCCCCACTCCATCTCTACCCGCCACCCCCTCCACCGCACCCAGCACCACATGTTTCGCCCCCAACCCCACACCCCCATCTCAGCCATCACCCACCGCTGCCCCCACACCCCCCAGCCCAGAGCACACACACACACACACACACACACCCTCCTAACTTCCCTTGTCTTGCCTCAACCACCCCCCTCCCACCCGTACACACCCCACGAACCTCGCGCCCACGCCAGCCCCGCACACCGACATCACCACCCACATCTACACTCAGAACAACCACCACCTGCTCCAGGCACCTCTCCCACCCTCCCGCCTGATACACCCACTCCCCCACCCCACCCGCCTCACCGCAAAATCACACTCCCACCCCTAACCTAAACCAACTCACACTCATGATACTTCAAGCACAAATCCCAACCACCTACACTCCCCTGAGACGCTGTCAGGACTCTAAAATATCTTAATACATAATAGCTAGCAACATACATATATAGTCTAGAGGTTAGGTCAATGTCAAACCTAAGGGCCAAAAGGAAATGACGTTAGCACCTCTCCAGAATGCCTCTCACCAGCAAAATAGCCCACGAACAGCGCCTCATGACCATACACACACATACACACCCACAGGCTTCTAGAACATTTCAACAACAGTGTAACACACATGACACGACACCCGCTACACCAGAATGTAGGATTCTGAGATCAGAAGGAGACTGGCCATAGAATCAGCAGGTAGTGGAGAGAGTGAATAAGAAGAGGGGTCCAACTAGACTTACTTAGTATATTAAGTCTCTGTATAATATATACGCTGCTCAACTTAGACTTTCTCTGAAGATAATAAATCAAGATCAACTCCCTGTATTCATCTTTAACTCCTCCTGCTCTTCAATTAACTCAAGACTCACCTATTACAAGAATTAAGAGTTACATATATATAATGTTGGCTACAAAGCTTCAACATTAAATGGTGGCAGTAATGAACGAGCCTACGGGTCTATGAGTCTACGAGCCTACGAGTCTACAAGTCTATGAGCATGCAGTAGCAATGATGAGTTAAGAGTGAGGATCAACAAGCTCTATGATTAACTATAAATAACAAGTCTACAAGACAACTCTTTAATCTTCACACAACTTCAAGCAGCAGCAAGAAGAATAAAAAAACAAAGCAAGTAACGGAAAAGAAAGACCAGAGCAACAAGCACAAAAAAAAAAAAAAAAAAACTCTCTCCCGCCTACCTCAATCGCTGACGCAGAGGTCAAGACACAGCAAAACACCAGAGCCACATTTATAATGCATCTTACTCACCTTTCCTCACCCAGGTTACTCATCGCTATTCAGTTACTCACCACAGCTACCAGTGTGGGAAGCCGACGTCACCATGTGTATCTGTTGAGACGACATCACCATGTGTGTTTGCTGAGACAACACCACGCCAATCAACGTGTGTCTGACACCAGGCACTTCTCACCCACTACTCATTACTCATTATTCACATAGCTCCTACTCATACTCATTTATTTCCACTGTATTGAGTGGGAATTCGACGTTCTATGATGAGGTTCGCCTGTGACTACAGCTGTTAACCACTACATTCACCAGGCCATGGAATTGCCTAAGCAATATCGTCCATCAACACAGCCCTAGAATTATTGAGAGGAGATCTTCATTCAACTCTGCATTTATCTTCCGAGAACAACAGTTGCTTCGAAACGCCTCTCCGATCTGTACCAAGTGGGTGTAATTATACTTACTCATTTTTTTTCAGTGCTAAAATTAGGTATATTCGACTCCTTTACTTATTTTATATATACACTTATACACTCACTATCTATCATTTATTACAATTCATTTACTCATCTATTTAGTAAGGACATAAACAAAAGACGTATTTCATAATACCATAACTTAGCAACATGAGTTCTTTTTAGCTAAGTGATATGACATGGATATTTTCACCCCCACCCGTGTTAATACCAGATGATACACGGTTAGCGCCCACTGCAGATACACAATTAGGAGAGCACCAGGGCAACGCACCCATTGTACAAAATTCACCACAAACTAATGATAAAGAAACAAATACGTCATTTCTAGATGATGAGTGACAAACCCCCTCTGATATAGCGAGTGAGGACTTAGTCTCTTCCTTGCATACCTATGAAAATATACTTGATATAGTTCAGCATTCAGGCAAAATCTGTTCCACTATACCCTCACACAACGAAAAACAAGTCCAAGTTAAATTAACAGAGCAACCAGTGAAAATGAACACCACAGATCAAGCTCAGATATTTGTTTATCACGAAGATAAAACTGCCCCAAAATTCTCTGGCACAGAAAAAGATTATATTGACGTCATTTCATTGGTCAATCAGTGCGAAGAGACATATTAAAGATGAGTAGAAAACGCATTATGTCAGATGAATGACGAAGGGCAAACTCAGATATTCATAATTAATCACATGAATGGAGAAGTACAGTTGAAAAAGGGGACTTGCATAGTTAATATTGAAAAATGTCCCGCCCCTGTGAAGCAAATAGTTGTAGCTGGAGTGACAAGGGGGATAAAATCTACGGATAGAGAAAGCATAAAAGAGAATTTAATTCACTCAGCTGATTTTGATGTAGAAAATGATTTGTTAACCCTGTTGGAAATACACCGGGACACCGTAACATTACCCAGAGAACAATTAGGGTGTACTAACCTGATTAATCACAATATTAATGTGCACCCAGATACACCATCATTTTTCCTATCAGCCTACCGGATCCCACAATCTCAGCGTACACTCACAAACCAGTATGTCGATGAAATGTTAGAACTTGGAATTATTGAGCCATCAGTCTCCCCATGGAATGCCCTATTATTCTTCGTGCCCAAACAAAATGGAGAAATGTGTGCGGTAGTAGATTACCGTAAACTAAACAATCACACAATCCCAAACCGATTTCCCATGCCATTGCTAAGCGACATCCTACAGAATATTGGACCAGAAAATAATGTCTATCTATCTATCTATCTATCTATAGCCTGACGCCCTAATCCCGCAAAGGGTGGCCGCAGACAAAACGCCTCCAAGTCGCTCTGTCATCCACCATTTGACTACCCTCCCCCCAACTCACCCCCCCCTCCCTCATATACCTCTCAACTCTATCCCTCCACCTCATCCTCGGTCTACCTCTCCCACTCCCTCCCTCCACCTCACTTACATACACCCTCTTAGTCAGTCTTTCATTCTCCATTCTCTTCACATGTCCAAACCACCTCAGTGTATTTCTCCTAATCTTCTCAACCACATCCACATCCACCCCACAACGTTCCTTCACTTCTTCAATCGTCAACCTGTCCCTCCACGTCACTCCACATGCTCCTCTCAGGTAAATAATGTAATTTCCACAATCGATCTGCTAAGTAGATATTATCAAATTCCGGTAGATCAGGAGTCGCGTAAATACACTGCCTTTTCCACAAATAGAGAGCACTATCAGTATAGGATGCCCATGGGACTGAGGACAGCCCGGGCACATTCCAGCGTCTTATGTAATTACGTATTGTCCGGAATTTTAGGACAAGGAATATTTGTTTATCTTGACGATATTATAATCGCAACAAAAGATATCACAGAACATCTTCAGAAATTAGACCTACTCTTACAAAAGCTTGGTGATGCTGGTTTAAAAATTAAGCTTTCAAAACGCAAAATTTGCTTTAAGGAAATAAATTTCTTAGATCACAGATTAAGTTCTAATGATATTCACACCACTGATGACAAAATACAGGCAGTGAGAGATTTTCCTGAACCCACTACGAATGACGAAGTTAGACAATTTTTAGGTCTAGCTGGGTACTATAGGTCATTCGTACAACAATTCCCTCATATAGCCTTTCCTCTCTTCCAGCTATTCAAAAAAGATGCTATATTCCAATGGGAAGAAGAACAAAAGCAAGTTTTTACCAAACTAAAAATTTAACTAACAAATGCACCTTGTTTGGCATATCCGGATTTCACAAAATCATTTATTATATGTACAGATGCATCAGTTAAAGGATTAGGGGTTGGACTGATGCAAGAAGATAAAAGAGGACAGAATCAACAAATTGCATTTGCCAGCGGACAAATAAAAGGTGCAGAGAAAAATTATTGCACTACAGACTCAGAGGCACTTGCAGTGGTTTTTGCATTACAAAAGTTTCGAGATTTGCTATATGGTTACGAAATACACTTATTCACCGACCATAAATCATTAGTGGGTGTGTTTAAAGAAAAACTCCTCTCTGGGAGGAGAGCAATATGGAAATGTACAGTCGAAAACTACAATGTACATATTTATTATATACAAGGCAAAATTAATATAGTAGCCGACGCATTATCTAGGAACCCGAACACAATTCAGGTCGTGGCTTTAGATCTCAAAGGAGACATCCCAAACCACGATGATATCGCAAAAGCACAAAGACTTGACCCAATATGGTATAAAGTTATATACAAGTTAGAAAGTGGAGATGACATACAATTACCCAAACTGCATGTACCACTCGAACAATTCACAATAGTCAATAATACTTTATACAAGATCAACCCAGGACAACCAAAACGCCAAAGAAATACTAACCAATTGGTAGCACCTAATGACATGATACCCCAAGTATTACGAACGATACACGATAGCCCACATGCAGGACATCCTGGAAAAGATAGGACATTCAAACAAGCCCAGTTGTTACATTACTGGCCAACAATACGAAAAGATATAAACAATCATATAGACAGATGCGAATCATGTGCAAAACACAAAGGATACCCAATTTCTCCTGCACCGATGGGTAATTGCCCTGTACCACATCAACCATGGGACGTTGTAGCTGTTGATTTACTCAAGATGCCATTATCATACAATAATAACCAATACCTATTCGTAGCAACGGATCATTTTTCCCGTTATGTAATTTTAGCCCTAATTAAAGATAAAACAGCAGAGACAGTAGCAAAGGCAATAATAGATAATGTAATATGTCGCTTTACTACCCCAAAGGTACTAATAAGTGATAATGGAGGAGAATTTAATTCTGATATCTTACAAGAAATATGTAAACAATACAGTATCAAAAAGGTTAACCTTTTAGCCTGTCACCCAGCATCTAATGGGTTAGTAGAGAGACAAAAGCAAAAAGTATTTGATGTGCTACGACACATTCTCAGTGAAAATTATGCAAGCTGGGATGATTGGATTCCAAGAGTAGAAGTCTCAATTAATGGATCTATAAATAAATCTATAGGAGACACACCACATTTCATTATATATGGGGCAGATAAAAAACTACCATATGAGCTCCTAGAAGGTGACAGCCTGCCCATATACAATTACGATGATTACTCTAAACTCCGTTTACGTGAATTCCAGGACATACATAAAAGAGTGAAAAACAATTGACGATGTCCAAGGAAGAAATGACGGAGGCATTTAATAAAAAAGGCATGAGATTCGCCTATTAGCTTAGGAGACATTGTCTATGGTATCATTCATACGAGAGACAATAAATTATCCCCGAAATTTGAGGGCCCATACAGAGTAATTAATATAAAAGCAAACAAAGTTTTAATTAGGTCACTGTCAAGTGGCGAAGAGAAACAAGTTCATATTGACCATTTAAAACGAGTTTCAAGGGAACTATCCAATAATTATTCAGCCTCGGATATAACCGAACAAACGAACGTAACTCATGAAACCAATCAAGAAAAGAACAATAATTACAAAAATAAATTAAGGTCATACACCAAACAATCAAACATAGGTGCAACTGTTCCAATAAAATCTACAGTACGTCATTTACGATATTTAAATACCGATTTAAACTCCTTCTATAAATGAAATAACAATCAAGTTATTGTTCTACGTTAGTCAACCGTAACGCACATCATCACTATGATCGACCACAGCATGACCATATTAGAAAATTAATAGATTTTTTTGTCGGTAGGTTGCGATGAAGGGACTTATGCTATGGATTCTCCTCTACATAGCCAGAGGATATGCGCACTTAGACTCCCAACACATAGCACGGCAAGGATGCCTCATAGCTCCAACGGCCACTTCGTCAATCGTAAAAGATGTCATGAGTACTGAAATAAGTCTGGATTACTTATATGAATTACCTTCTTATCTAGAAAAAATCGCAAGACCTATGAGAACCCTGGACCTCATGATAGGAGGTTATGTTTCACAAGCACATAACACAAAGGAAGTGAATGAAATAATGAAGTTAGCGAAATGGAAAATAGAACAGGCTAAGTCAACTATGCTCATCATGATCCAAGATCTCCCATCTCATGGAACTGAGGAACTGAGCGACAAGAACAACATCACACGTACTCGCCAAAAGCGCCGTTTGTTCGACCTGGGTGACTCAGTTCTTGGGAACATCTTTGGATTGGCTACAGAGGAAGACCTTCAAGAAATAAACAATAAATTTAATAAAATAGCTCAGGTACTAACATACCAAAATAAATTCATCACAGGACATAACTCAGCAATGAAGACAATCGTGAAAAATCTGAAAAAGGCGGAAAACATAGCTCTCGAAAGTGTAGACAAAATAAATGACATGGAAGGTAACAACACTTTTCCAACACTTCTCCATCATCATGGAACACACTGACACAATTCTACTCAAATTAGACAACACTAGAGTTCGTTACAGGGCACTTATGCAAGGAATTTCGAATGCCGGTGATGGCAAGATCACAATTGACTTACTTCCGGTTCATGAGCTACGTCAGAATGGTGGTGACCAGACAAGGAAAGTAAGCTCCAAAAATGTTGGGGTTACTACCACCACGTCAGAAGGAAGGAGGGGGACAGGGGAAGAATCAGTTGGTGAGGAAGTATAATTAGTCAAGGCATACATAAACATAAATTGAAGCCTTTGTTCCGAAGTAGGGAATTCATGCAATATTATCCATATTTAGAAGCAACTCTAACACCAACATCAGTAGTAGTTCTTGTACCATTCATAACTGACGACCTGTTCACAGTATACGAAATACACCCCTTCCCTTCTAAGAATAATAACACTTTGGTCATCATCATCAACACAGACACCGAACACATCACTCATAACACATCAGTTTACATAGTCTGTCCAGGTATACCACCATCTCATACTTCAGCCTCAGGATTAAACATAGCACCAGACTACTGTGCGGTATTTACACCATCCATGTCCACTTTATCCACCATCAATCACTACACCATCCTCAATCATACACACAAACATTTCCAACCACTGTCTGATATGGACTTAAACATGAACACAAGTATTAAGTTGACTTCACCTAAGTTCGAAACTATGCAACTGATCAATGAAACAATGAAGCCCTGGGAAGATTTGAGTTTGAGTATGTTCAACCCATATTATGTGTATAGCCCAGCACCTACTGTTTTTATAATCTTCTGTATTGTATGAGTATTTGCAGTAGTGCTGTTCGCAATGCACAGAATGCATGCAAGAATTGCAAATTTGGAGTCAATATTTAGTGGGGGTAGAGTTAGCATCCAAGCCAAACCCCCTGTATGAAGTGTACATATTTTGTATATAGTATTAATTATATATATATATATATATATATATATATATATATATATATATATATATATATATATATATATATATATATATATATATATATATATAAAGAAGAAGAAGAATGACACATGATAAAGAAGTATACCAATATCATTATCTCAATATGAAATATTAATAGCTCTTACCATAAACTTAACTTTGAACTATTTTCTTTTGCAAACATGCATTTTACTATTATACATACACATTTTACAAAATGTAACACAATAACCAATTTAACCATATTCAATTATGTATACAACTTGTTTAAAATGTAATATTACTGGATCATTGCAATATTATCATGAATATTATACCTGTACAATATTATAATCAATATTATGTATTAAGAATGAAGAAGAAGACTATTATGTATTAATAGATTAGCATATATCAATGATGATTGCTGTCGGAGGACCGCCAGCTGCGTGACCGAGCGATGTCAGGACTCTAAAATATCTTAATACATAATAGCTAGCAACATACATATATAGTCTAGAGGTTAGGTCAGTGTCAAACCTAGGGGCCAAAAGGAAATGACGTTAGCACCTCTCCAGAATGCCTCTCACCAGCAAAATAGCCCACGAACAGCGCCTCATGACCATACACACACATACACACACACAGGCTTCTAGAACATTTCAACAACAGTGTAACACACGTGACACGACCCCTGCTACACAAGAATGTAGGATTCTGAGATCAGAAGGAGACTGACTATAGAACCGGCAGGTAGTGGAGAGAGTGAATAAGAAGAGAGGTCCAACTAGACTTACTTAATATATTAAGTCTCTGTATAATACATACGCTGCTCAACTTAGACTTTCTCTGAAGATAATAAATCAAGATCAACTCCCTGTATTCATCTTTAACTCCTCCTGCTCTTCAATTAACTCAAGACTCACCTATTACAAGAATTAAGAGTTACATATATAAAAATGTTGGCTACAAAGCTTCAACAACGTTATGCCGCATTACCCTGGCATAAAACCCAACACTCACCATCCATCTCAAGCATTCAGCACCACACCACACCACGAGCAACAACTACTACCATGAAGTTACGACGAGCTGTATGGGCACCGTCACTCGGACACAAGCAGTGAGTCCAGGGACCACACCACCTTCTCCAACTCCTCTGCTCCTCCACCACCACGTCCACCCTCTTCCTCACTTGCGATGAGGAACAGAACGAGAACACCACCACCACAGCCTGGCATGCCCTCCTCTGACATCTGCAGGCAGTCTGCACCAACTGCGATATGCAAGTCTATCACCTCCAGTCACGGGTACGTGACTTTTTCCCAGCAGATGGTGGTAAAATGCAGCATAGTGACCCCTTGAACACCCAGACACCCCCACAAGGAATGCAACATAGTGCCCCCGTGAACACCCAGACACCCCCAGAAGAAGCCCACAGAGGAGCAGCAGCAGCGCGCCGGGACTCTGTGCAACAACGGCCTAAGTCAGCTTGGGCTGCGTGCCCCTATGACCCAGAGCCTGCCCACCGTCACCATAGCAGGAATACCACACTACCTTCTGGGCGAGCCTTCACCAACCAGCTAAGGGGTGGAGCTGCCTATCCAGCTCCTGCCAGCACCCCAGAGACGGCCTGTAGCTGCTCACCCCTCTTTAAGGAGACAGCCTGTAGCCGCTCTGAGGGTTCTAACAAGACGGCCTGTAGCCGCTCCCGCCTTCATCAGGAGACGTCCTGTAGCCGCTCCTGCTTTCGTCAGGAGACGGCCTGTAGCCACTCTGAAGGTGTTCTTCCTGAGATGGCCTGTAGCCGCTCAAACCCCCTCCTGTAGGAGACAGCCTGTAGCCGCTCCTACCTTCGTCAGATGGCCTGTAGCTGCCACGAAGGTGTTTCCCCTGAGACGGCCTGTAGCAGCTCCCTCCTCGCTAAGGAGACGGCCTGTAGCCACTCTGAGGGTAACGAGGAGATGGTCTGTAGCCGCTCTGAGGGTAATGAGGAGATGGCCTGTATCCACTCGCCCCTCACTAAGGAGATGGCCTGTAGCCGCTCTGAGAGTAACGAGGAGGCGGCCTGTAGCTGCTCGCCCCTCACTAAGGAGACGGCCTGAAGCCGCTCTGAGGGTAACGAGGAGATGGCCTGTAGCTGCTCCCGCCTTCTTCAGACGGCCTGTAGCCGCTCCGAAGGTGTTCCCCCTGAGACGGCCAGTAGCTGCTCAACACCCCTCCCGCAGGAAACAGCCTGTAGCCACTCCCGCCTTCGTCAGACGGCCTGTAGCCGCTCTGAAGGTGCCCCTGGGTTTGCTGGCAGCCACCCATTCTCTCAGGCCACAGCCAGTAGCTGGGCCCTATGGCAAGAGACGGCCTGTAGCCGCTCCACCGCCTTTAGCAGACGCCTGTTCCCTGACCCCTGAAACAGAGGAAGTCTCGGGCATAGAGGAGCATTGGAGAGGCCCTGTAATCTCACCTGGCCTCTGCTCCCTACGACTGGCTCTAGAGAAGACCCACTTGATGGACCCTGATGCAGACCGGTGCCACAGCCCCTTCCTGTCGGCGCCGCCAAGCCCCTGGGACCGTAGCTCTCGGGAACCCCAGGCCGCCCCCAGAACTCCTGGGCAGGAATTCCCAACACCTCGACGGCGGAGGTCCCCATTTCTGTCAGGGGCCTGAATGACCGTTTCAGGCAATTGTTCGGCCCCAGTCCTGAGGGCCACACTCCTGTTCCCAGCCCTGATAGCACTGGACTCTTCGCCACCAACAGCCCTGGATGAGAACAAACGACCCTGCGTTTGGTCCCGTGCCCTTTGAGTACGGAGGCCCCTAGGGGTGCCAACTCCATCAGTAGCGGATCTGTGCTGCCCCTCTGCCCATGCCCCTGGCGCCAGACGCAGACCAGAGTGACCCTAACCGTGAAATATTAGGGACCAAACAGTGCCTAGGCAGAGCAGTGAATTGAGCTTATCAGTGACAATACCCAGTGTTGGAGAGAATAACAGATACAGGGAACAGGGTACAGAATGATACAGTGACAAGATCAAAGTGGTATAGAAAGTGATGATAATTAGTCAAAAGCAGAATACGAGTGGAGGGTAATGAAGTGAACATTCTACCATCGGAAATTGTATCGTACTACCATAATCAGAATCAGACCCCAGTGCCTAACACACCGTCCCCAGAGTGAATTAACTGTAGCAACTCCACACATATAGAAAACCTGGACTTCCCTAATTGAGAACACTCTGCCTTCAATGCTATTCACTGTGATATAAAACAGTATCCTGTGAGATACTATTAACCATATCTAGCTATAAGAGTTTATAATCGCCCAGTATACTTGTGTTTGTAACATCTACTGACTCCCCTGTCTAACTAAGCAATACACGTGTAAGGTTGATGCCTGGAGTTTTTGTGTCCTGCGTCTCTCTTATTTGTCTAAGCCCCGGTCTTGAAAGAGAGCCCCCCTATACTCTAGGCGTTTATGGAATGGGAAGCTGAGCCTAAAACACCTAGCATTACAATAACAACTAAAATAATGACCGTTGTGTATACTTACGTGTAGACGTTTGTTTACTTGCAGTCTGGCATACCAAGATGGTCGCTAGCCCGTTTCCAGTAACGTCACAGAGGAGTCTTGGTGTGCGGTCTATGTGTATACTTTAGGTCTGTGGGAAGAACCTGTCTCATTACACTAGCATGAAAAAAGAAAAAAAGGAAAAAAAAGAACCTTTAGAGTGCCCTTTGCCCTATGACTCTGACCTTAGATAGACGACTTTCAAAATTAAATGATTTCATTCTAGCTTACCCCTTCACCCTTTCACCGACTATGGTTCAGATCAGATCAGAACTGTTTGATGCTACTTTTTCTAGTGGCCATTACCTTTGACTTTTCCTTGTGACCTTGACCTGTAACTGAGTTTAAAAAATAGAATCTCTTAATCTTTCATTATCTTGAACACTTCCAAATGATTAGTCTACATTGGACAAAAACTGTTTGAGTTGACCTTGGTGTTTAACCTTGACCTTTGGTCTATTGGGCTCAAAAACACCAGATCCATCAAGTCTGATTCACATCAGATAAGAACTACTTTAGCTATTTTGTTAATTCATTCTCAGACTCAGCGGATCGAACTTTGGCCTTGCCATGTGACCTTCATCTTTGACTAAATGTTCTCACAATTGAATCTCTACGTCCTTGCTTGACCCTTAACCCTCCCACCAAGTTTGGTACAAATTGGATTAAACTTGTTTGAGTTGACCTTGCACGCGACCCTATCCTCTGAACTTTCTTTGTGACCTTGACCTTTGACTGATGGGTCTCAAAATCAAAGAGTCTTATACTTACTTCCTCCTCAACCCTACCACAAAGATTGATTTAAATCGGATAAAAACTGTCGAATTTTATCTTGCCATACGGCTTTTACATTTGAACTGTTGCCGCCAAACACAGTAAGTTTACTCTATCATTATCCCTCAACCCTTACACCAAGTTTGGTAAATATAGGTTGCAAACTGCTTGAGTTAATTTGGATGTAACTACATCCATGGATCGAACTTTAATCTTGCCATGTGACCGTGATCTGTTTATTCTTCTCATTCACTTCATTCTTGCCTTTCTCTCAACCTTTCTTCCAAGTTTAGGCAAAATTGGATGAAAAACTTTACCCTGATTTTTGCTAAGTCAATGTTTGACTTTTTGTGACTTTGACCTTTAGCCTGCTGCCTTTAAAAAACAGTACGTTTCCATAAGAGCTGTCCCTCTGCTATATTTCTTTCCTTTTACATTTCATTACCACACACACACACACACACACACACACACACACACACACACACACACACACACACACACCTTGTTCAGATCGTTCTCTGTGATTCTTTTGGGTCCTCGTCCCCCTCCTCCTCCCCTCCGAAAATTGCTCACGCCCAGCTTTGGGGCCGCGAGTCCTATATGTAAGTTAAGGACCACAGTTGCAGAGTTTTCTATCTATTTATTAACACTCTTAGTCCTTTCATGGACGAGACAACGCATGTATTGCGTTCCAGGTATCGCTCGACTGTTTGATTTAGCTAAGAATAAGTCCCAGGAGTCTAATGTCCCCATTAGCTTTGTCATGGTTGTAACAGTTCTAGTATCATATTTCAGGTTACGTCAGACAATTTATTTAGCAGCGAGAGAATCATGGGAGCCTGAGTGTGTTTAGTCCACATCTCATTACAACAGCCTTGTTGAAATCTGTATCATTGTTGTGCCTCTTGATTAATTTTACCGGTTAACGCTGCCAAAGAGTATCAGGGTTTCAGCTTGAATTTTTCTTCCAGTTTCTTGAGCTTTTATCCTTCCACTCACCTGCTGAACACGTTTCATACATGTACGAAGTCAACACCAAGTGAATGCTGAAATGATGACTTCTTCCTCTCATCCTGACGATTTCGCTGTACCAATAAAATACCTTCGCTGCAAAACACATACTGTAAATAAATTAATTTACTAATCATTTAAAAACTATTTTTCTCTATACGATTCGTTGCTGAAATCATAAGTGGATCAGCTTAATAACAGTAGCTATTGTGGTGTAATTCTGTTAGTCAAAAAATAAAATATGGTTGACAAATTTCAGTGATCCTTTGAGGTTTTCGGATTCCAAAGGCAAGTTTTTAGAAAAGTTATTTTTATAGCTTGACTTTTTCATTCATTTGTATATATCGGTAATAGCCATACAAAGTTTTAGCGTACGCCCTCTTAAAGTACAAGAATTTTTTCACGACCACATTAGTACACTGCTATCTGTAAGAACGGACTCTTCCAACTATTGTGACAACACTCCACTTCGCGTGCGGTCTCCGAACTGTCTCTCATCCAAACTTTTCCCTGAAAATAGCATTATTCGATCCGTATACTCCACAAACAAATATTTCTCATAAAAATAATGCACTTCCTTGCCAACTTTTGGAACAGAACACTGCAACATAGAAAATAAAAGAATACAATTTATGTCAACACTCGGGATGAAATCTGTTACAAGATCTTTCCTGGTAATCCTTCGGGGACGCTGCACAAAACTTTAATTCCGGCTCTCCACTCTCAGTCTGGTCTAATGTTTCTGTCTGTCTGTGTGTTCGCCACCTCCCCCCTCCCCCTCCCGTTCCTTCCTACATCCTCCCACACTCTTCCTTCCACACCACATTCCTCTCACTTTCCTCCCCGGGAAAGATTCGTGGACTGACCATCAGACCTTTGGGCAAAGTCTTCTTTACCTCAATCTGTTCGTACCAAGAAGTGATATAGGGATTTGAACTGTTTATTTGACGGCTTTGTGTCGTACTTTGGGGGTTTGCCTCGCTTAATGTTCTCTGTGCAGTCGGTAGGTATCAATCTAGTTCTTATTCTTCCACTCTTTCATTTTCCACTCTCCATACCGAGAAGGAAGCTGGAGGCCATACATCCTCTTTCCACAATTCGTAAACCCAGTGTTACTCTCTGCCTTAAAGCCCTGCGTGCAGTTAATAGGTGTGATCCTTTTGTAATGAAGAGATTCCAAGCAATTATGCCAAAGGTCTGGCCGTAACAACAATGCGGTAGACAAGTCTTCTTCATTGTGAGCTTGCCCTCATTACATACGATGATGGTTTTTCTGCTTCATTTCATGTACCTACAGACGAATTTATTCACCTTAGTCAGGATCTTTCTGATGAAATTACCCATTTTGACAGGTCAGTTTCCAGATTCATGAAATCGTCTGGGAGTAGGAGGAATAAAATTTAATCTGCCTCTATTGTATTGCAGGGTTAATCGCTTCACTACGATGACGTAATTTTACCTTTAATCTCACTGTCTCCAGATGAGTTTATTAAAACTGGGGGACTTCGAACGGACGTAGCTAGGTATATATTTCATTATTCTGGTCCTTAAGAGAAGCCTATCTTAAGTTAAACAAAACATTTTTGAATTAGAGTTAAATAGGCTATAGGTCAGAAAGGGAAGTCATTCCTAAGTTGAATAAAATCGCTTTGAATTAGAAAGAATTTAATACGATGTACGTCAGTGGGATGCAGTGTTAATTCAAGCATATAATTATAGTCGCGGCGCATGACTCTGAGGTTGTCATTATCGTACCCTGGCAACCTATCATTCAATAGTGCGTCCGATTTCGTATCATATTATACACGAATCATATTATTATGCACGAATATATTATACACGAATATTATTATACAGGAACATATTATACACGAATGACATGCGTCTCATATCATACAAGAATTCAGATACACTTTTGAATGGTAGGTTGCCAGGGCAAGATAACAACAACCTCAGAGTCGCGCGCCGCGACTGTGGTAATTGCTGTTGTTCCTTAACTCCAGTCTGTCTGTCCGAACAGATCCGTCGGCCACAAGTAAGCAACTGTCTTCATGGGGCTTTCATACAGATATGGTACAGAATGTACACCGTGTAGCGATCCTAAACTCCTTTGTAGTAGACAACGCCGCACCAGGGTCGGACCTGGTCCTTTTCATGGCGAGGTGCAGGGAAGTATGAAGAGATTTGGCTTCCGGGTGGACGTCGCAGCTGTTTTACCCAGGGTGAACATTGCCATCACATGTAGACTCTCTGGCAGCAAACAATGAGAAAAGTAAATATGTCCTAGACAGAATACTGACAAAGCTCGACCGTGAGTACAGCTGAAAGCAGCACAATAATTGCATGCGGCATTGAGCGTTTGTATTTAACCGCTTCAGTCCAGTGACGTATTTTATTCTTGCTACTAACAGATGCTTTCATTAGGTTATGGAACGGCATTAGGTATTAAGAAAATTCGAGGCTGTTCATTAACTTTTGCTGAAGAAAGCCAAGTGACAGTAAGAATATATAAGATTTATATAATAACAAGAAGCGGTGCCAAGGCACAGCAAACTCGTCCCCGGCAGTCATTTTAGTGCTGACGTATAAACACAACAGGATATCTAGTCAAAGATGTCACATATCAAATTTGGAGTAAATCGGGAGAAAATTGACAATTTTATGCCCATTTATAATTTTAGGCTCTTTCTATTTGACATTGACTCCCGTACCGCTAGCTGGGGTGTGGCCCCCTGATATAAAGAGACATGTTATATGATGTAGATTTGAAAGATGCACCATTAGGTTTTGGTTTCATGTCTATATGACGATGAAAGGAGTTATGACGAAAAAAAAAAAAATCACATTTTTCGGACCTACAGCCTGCGCCTTGGCCTAATTTGGCCCAAAGTTTAATCAGGTGATCAGAATGTCATAGGCCATCATCCCTGTAATTTTAGTCATAACCGCACCAGTAGTTTTCGCGAAAAGTTGTTAACAAACAGACAGGCAGACAGGCAAACAAACAAACAAACAAACAAACAGACAGACAAACCAAGTGAAGTCAATACCCGTCTCCGAGCCCCTCCGGGACGGGGACGGGTAATATTACGGTTAAAGTGGATGGTGTATGATACTGACGACAAGAACAGTGAGGAAAAGACAACTGGCACACCCCCTCCGTCAGTGAAACACTCACCGCCGGACAATTGTTGGGTGCAGTGAGCTTTTTGCTGATTGGACGGTCCTAGGGAGGCGGTGGGAAATCTCAGTGAACCAGTGAATGGGTAGAGCTGGGAGGATAAAAGGATGGATATATAGATAGAAAGGTAAATACTTATAAAGACACAAGCAAACACATAAAACACAGATGAACAGACAGTCAGAGAGACTGATAAGATTACATAGATACTATCTATCTATCTATCTATCTATTGCCAGACGCCTCAATCCCGTTTGGGGTGGCCACAAACAAATCGCCTCCAAGTCGCCCTGTCCGCCGCCATTTCACTGCCCTGCTCCCAACTCACACCCCCCCTCTCATATACCTCTCCACCCCATCCCTCCATCTCATCCTCGGCCTCCCCCTCCCTCTTCCCCCCTCCACCTCACTCACATACACTCTCTTCGTCAGTCTTTCACCCTCCATCCCCTCCACATGGCCAAACCACCTCAGTGTGTTCCTCATAACGCTTCCTATCACATCCACATCCACACAACAACGCTCCTTTATATCCTCATTCGTCAGCCTGTCTCTCCACGTGACTACACAGGCTCCTCTTAAATAACTCATTTCCACAGCTCTCACTCTTGACTTGTGTCCTTCCAACAATGTCCAAGCTTCACTTCCATACGTTAGAGTTGGTATCACAATACTGTCATGTAGTAACTTTTTCACTTCCATGCTCACTTCCCTGTTCCTTATCACTGCTTTCAAAGAACCAGCAACCTTTCTTCCCTGCTGTACCCTTTCAAGCACTTCACCCTCCAAACATGCATCCCTACTCATCACACTACCCAAGTACTTAAACGTACTCACATTTTCCAATTCCTCACCATCCAACCTCGCTGTACATTCACTAACTTCACCTCTCTCAAAGACCATCACTTTACTCTTCCCTACATTCACCTTTAGATTCCGTTTCTTACACACTCTCTCAAACTCATCCACCAAGCCTTGAAGCTCCCCTTCGTCTTCACTCAACAACACAGTGTCATCTGCAAACAACAGTACAGGGAGTTTCCAAACACTATCCTCTCTCACCAGGGCCACTCCAACATCCACTACCCTACCTTGCACCTCTTTTATTACCCCATCCATGTACAGATTGAACAACCATGGAGACATGACACATCCCTGTTTCAAACCAACTTTCAAAGAGAAAAATTCACTTAGTTCACCATCCACACGCACTGCAGCCTTCGCACCATTGTACATACTCTTCACAGCATTCAACAACTTCCCATCTACTCCATATATTCTTAACACTTTCCACAATCCTCGTCTATCCACCCTGTTATATGCTTTCTCCAAATCCTTGAAAGCCGCATGCAACTTCTTTCCCTTCTCTAGAAACTTTTCTACTAAAGATCTAAGAATGAATATCTGATCTACACAACCTCTTCCCTTCCTAAAGCCTCCCTGTTCTTCTCCAACTAATTTCTCTGTTCTTTCTCTAACTCTGTTTATAAGTATCCTACCATACACTTTTCCTCTTATACTAAGAAGACAAATGCCCCTATGATTACCACACACTTCTTTTTCCCCTTTTCCTTTGTACAAGGGAATAATTATACCTGACTTCCAATCCTCCGGGACTCTACCTTCCTCCCAGGCCAATCTGCACATCTTCCACATCCATTCTACTACTATCTCTCCCCCATGCTTCAGCATTTCACCACACACTCCATCAATTCCTGGGGCTTTCCCCGATTTAACTTTCTTCATTGCTTCCACAACTTCTATCCTACTGATTTCTTCCTGTCTTCTCACCTCCCTCCTTCTCCCAGCCATTCCCCAGCAACTTATACTCGTATTACTTCCATCCTCTACTTTCAACAATTCCTTAAAGTGTTCTCTCCATCTGCTCACTTTTTCTCCCTTCTCCACTAGTAATCTACCATTTTTATCTTTCACTCCCCTGCTAACTTCACTTCCACCCTGTCTTACTCTTTTCACTTCTCTCCAAAACATTTTCTTACAGTCCCTCCACTTTACACTCAAATTCCTCCCAAATTCCTCATCCACTCTCTTCTTACTCTCTCTTACTAATCTTTTCACCTCTTTCTTTCTTTCCACATATAACTCCCTCTTCCGCCTCTCAACTTCTTCCATGCCCCTATTTCTCATCCATTCATTGCATGCTTTCTTCTTTTGTGCCACAGCCTGTTTCACCTCTTCAGTCCACCACGCTGTTCCTTGCACCCCCCTCCGTCTTCTCTTCCTTCCACACACCACATCACATGCTGCACATATTTCTTCTGTAAATATCTTACACACACCTTCCACTCCTACATAGATACACAGATATAAATACACATACATAAGCATACGAGTATATTATCAGCCGCACAAATAGACAGACAGTGCACAGATCCGGACGGACATTGATTGGCAGATACACAGAGGAACAGGCAGGAAGACAGAAAAAAAGGTAGATCGAGAGATACGAAGGTAAAAGGATGGACAAATGTATCAAGATTCACAGATTAATAGGTGAACAAATACGCAGATAAACAGGGCACAGATACGTACACAGACTGACACAAGCACAGGCACACATATGGCAAGGTAGATGGATAGATGAACGTTCTGATATAGGCACACAGTTACATAGATGCACAAACAAACAGACGACAGATACAGATACAAAGATGAGCAAATAGGTAAACTGTCAAAAACACAGAGATAGACAGGCAGTGAGAGGTGGGAGGATAGACAGACGGGAGAAAAAAAATATCATCAACCATCTAATCCTTTATTGCCTTTTCATAAGCGTAAGGGCCCTGAGCTAGGCTATTTATTACGGACATGTAAGACGAGTGTGACTAGTCGCCAACACCGGAGTGGCACAATATGATCTATAACATTAATTACAACTCGGCTTTAAACCCCTATGAACCACATCCTGTTAGCCACATCCTGTTCTAGCACTTTGACCCACTAGACCAGTGGGTCTCAACTCGTTTCAGGCCATGGACCACCAGCCCATTTAAAAAAAATGTCGTGGACGATTTCATTTTTGAGTAATGATAAATAAAACAAAGACAACAAACATTTTGGTTAGCAATATATTTCTTACAAACAGAATTTCGAGAAATGATATAAAATAGTAGACAGCTGGCATTTTCGACTGAAATATATTTCCTCCAAACTTAATTTCCAGGAAATACATGAATGCTTCTCTAACATTTGGCTGTGAAATTTATATCTAACAAACAGAATTTTGAAATTTTGTAGCAGTATACAACTAACATTTTCCTTTGCAACCAGACTTTTGGATTCTCTTCTCACTGACAAGCTTTTCAATGTTAGGAGTGGTACTTGATAATGCACAATGAATATCGCTTTCCACTGCAAGCCGATTCCTCTGTTTGGACTGAATGGGCAACAAACATGAAAATCCGCTCTCACACATGAAAGTTCATGCAAATGGCAGAAGACATCTGACTCCATGTGTTGACAGTTTTGGGTAAGTACCAATCATACTGGAATAATCAGTAGGAATAATACAATAAAATGAATGGCCAGTTATTTATTTCAATAAAATTTTTCGTACTGAATTTTCAATAAATTAGAAAATATGTGCACCAATCTCCAGCTAATTACTAAATATAGTGAACGTCCTGTGGTCCACCCAAAAAGTCACCATGGACCACCAGTTGAGAACCACTGCACTAAACCATCACGTGTGCATTAAAAAAAAAAAAAAATAAGTAATGTCTGAACTCAGTGAATCAACAAACACACTGATTTAAAAAAAGAAGGGGGGAAAGGGGTACACAGACAAAGAAGATAAGAAGAGTATTAGCTGGTAAACTGCAATATATACAGGGAGTATTAGCCAGGAACTGACCATTTGTCTGCGATGAGTTTCCATGTGCAACGGTGTAGTGAGACAATGTATTGCTCCATCCAACCACGGCTGCATGACAGTGCTGCTCTGAGAAGCTTCCTTGATACAGTTATTTTCTTTATTTATCTCCAGTTTCTCAGTGGCAGATTGCGAGTAGTTTCTAATGATATCTGGTGCTATTGTCAGTCGTCATCTAAAACCTCTCGAAAGAATCACTGTAAAAGCTGGTGGAAACGTTATTCTGTATGCGTGTTTCTTAACCATTTCATTGCAAATTAGTGTGTGAATTAATCCATAGTAATCATCTGCCGTTAGGCTGCATGAAATAGCCAAGAATAAAGCACAAACTGATACACCAAAGAAATTGGATTTGTTTTTCTTTTTTTTCTTGTGTGTGTGTGTGTGTGTGTGTGTGTGTGTGTGTGTTTTTACAGTTATGAGCTACGTGAGTGGGAAGAAGAATGAAGGACGTGGGTAAGCTTTAAAATAACTTTGAAGATTTCTGAAATACTGAACAATTCAAAGAATATGTTCCACCTTTGAAATAAGAAACCCAATGTCTTTTGATAAGTAACACGGTTCGAAGAGAGAGAGAGAGATAGAGAGAGAGAGAGAGAGAGAGAGAGAGAGAGAGAGAGAGAGAGAGATTCAAGTAGCACTGATGTAGTTCGCAATAGGCAAGGAAGCCTTCCCCAGAGTGTAGAGATTCGAGAAATTTACGCTAGAAATTGACCACACATAATCTCATTATACACGAACATGAACAGCCTCCTTCAATATGAAAATAAATGTAGGGAAAACAGAAGGTTTCAATAGACTCAGAAAGCTACATCTTGGTCAGAAAATGAAGATGTGGCTTAAAAGGAGGATAGGTGGTGTTCCATGAGAAGAAATTAGAAGAAAATCATAGGGTCTACAAAAAATTTTGGAAAGCAAGAGTGAAATCACGAACGTCTTGCTTGGTCTTCGACAGGAGATATTACAGTAGGTGTATTCTTCCCTGGAAACTATGAGGTTACCAGTATTTTATTCAATTTCGATGAGTGTGTAATATAGCCTACTGTATCTAAACTGAACGTAGAAAGTGAAACTTTGATGAAGCGTGAGTTTGTAAAGATAAGAGTGACATCTGATAATGTAAAAATATAAGGGTGTTTGTAGATGATGTATTCACATACGTGGAGCCGATATATACAGCGTGGTAAAAACCGTATAAAGTACCTGAGTAAGTTTGAAGGAGGAAAGAATGTTGTATATTAAAAAAAAAAAAAAAAAAGTGGGGGAGGAATATGCTATCAAAGTGTGTGAGAACGAGGTATGGGAGAGATGATGAAACTACGAGACTGACTAGCGACTGATGTAGCTGGATTGAGATGCCCTGTACAAGAGATTCAGCCATTGTTATCGATCGCCTTACGAGACAGAGCGATAATGTTTTTGAACTTGTTGAGCTATCAACATGAAACCTTCAGGGCATCAAAATATAGCGAAATCTTGGACGAATTCGAAAATGGAAACTCGGGGTCAAGGTCAAGGTCACCAAAATTGCTGCCAAAATTCAGCTAGTTTGTATCGCCTGCCATTATATCTCATGAACAACTTGAACTATCAACATGAAACTTTCAGGGTATCAAGATATGGCCAAAATCTTGGACAAGTTCGAAAATGGGCACTCGGGGTCAGGGTCAAGGTCACCAAAATGGCTGCCAAAATTCAACAAGATTTTATCACCCGCCTTTAGCACGATGATATCTTATGAATGGCTTGAGCTATCACCATGAATCCTTCAGGGTATCAAGATATGGCCAAAATCTTAAATAAGTTCGAAAATCGGGACTCGGGGTCAAGGTCAAGATCACCAAAATGGCTGCCAAATGTTAACTAGTTTCTATTACCTGCCTTTAACACTAGTATATCTCATGAAAGGCTTGAGCTATCAACATGAAACCTTCAGGGTATGAAGATATGGCCTAAATCTTGGACTTGGCCAACAGCGTATTCCGGCTGGAGATTAACATTCGGCTCCCGAATGCTTTTCTTTCATTACTTTGAAATTTGGCAAAATCACACTCATAAGTGTATGTCAAACATATCTGCCCATCCATTCATCAGAATGCCATGTCATACTGGATGTTGCTGACCACGTCCCGCAACTCCAGTCTTTCCCTTGCAAACTAGATCATCTCTGACACAGTCCATCCACCTACAGACTCGGCGTTTCTAAATTCACAAGAATATGTGAATGAGTTTGGCTGTGATGCCGATGGTGTTGGTGCTTTGTTTCATAAATTTACCCCACATTTAGCCCTTAGGTGGAAATTCAAGTAAAGATGTTGTTTTGTTGTTGTTGTCGTTGCTGCTCCTGCTGTTGCTGTTGCTGCTGCTGCTGCTGCTGCTGCTGACTCTGCTGCTGCTGCTGCTGCTGATGATGATGATGGTGATGATGATTATGATGACGATGAAGAATACTGTGTAATGTGAATTATACATATAGACTTATGTAGGCAGCTGGAATGAATTTTTACGATAGTTTGTTTCCCTGCTCTCAGTATTACTGAAATACAATAAATGTTAGCAAAAGGCAGATGGCCAGGAAATCAGGCACTAATGGTAGATAGAATTGGAGGTCCGACTCTCGCTGTCATCACATGTCCAGCTTATTTGGGAGCGTGGCACATTTCGACGGGTGTCACAGTTTATTCTTTGTGTTACCGTGACATAATATTTAAGCTGACTAGGTATTCATCTTGATCATGATCCAGACAGATTATTTTGGCACCTACTTATCCGGACACCCGATTATCAATATACCTGATGTTCTAAACACCTGAATATCCAGATACCTGATTCTTCTTGCATTTGATTGTTCAGACACTTGACTAACCATTCTGTGAAAGAGTGCCTTATTTTTTTCAGTATGCAGGAACTGATAATGTATGGAACATAATAATGTAATTATTAAACAAGCAACATTCTCTTTTTCCTTGATGCATTTGCAAGTAAATTAAGGAACATTTATTTCTTACATGTAGAATATTATATTAGTAGGTATTATGAATAAAGCAAATCTATTCTTAGAAGCACAAGAACACTAGGATACCAAGCACTGAGGCAGTGTTACAAAAGTATCCAATGTAGAGATGTGTGCAGCATCATTCTCTATGTATCACCGCCACCCGTCCACCGGGAACAAGCACCTTGTCTATGGCCTTGGCATACCCTAATCGGTGGAACACGGGATATTCTGCAGTGAAACCACTGGTAGACGATTGCATATATAATTAGTTATGCATTTATCAGCGATGCTTTATAGTCGGCACCTACAACAGTTAGTAGGATGGGTAATTATAAACCTTGTATGCAGTTTTGCCTTTTGCCACACGTCCAACAGAACCACTCCGTCGCCCCCCTCCCCCATGTCGGTATGTCAATGTCCATAAGCTGAAAAAAAGATCGTGTGTCGTAAGATAGAGCAACTTACTAAGGTCTTTATATTTACCCAGATCATGACAATTTGTATCATTCTTAATTCTCTAGGTTTCTCGTGAGCGTAGTTAAACTGTGTGACGTTTGCCAAATAAAGTACAAAGTGTATAAGTCACAATCACAAGCTTAGTGAGAATGGAGGAAAGAAATACACACAGACAGCGAACGAGGAAAGATGGTAGAAGAAACAAATAGATCATGAAATATAAAAGAGAAATATATAATGGAGACTAAAATAAAAACAGAAACAAATATAGATGAGGAAGACGAAAAAAAGGATAATGGAGATAGAAGAATTAGATACTGAGAACACAGTGGGCCCAGGGAGAGAGAAAAAGCAGAGGGACCAGGGACGTACCTAAATAATGCTGATATGATGAACAGACAGAATTATGATTCTAGAGTAAGCTAACGTGTCCCGCACTGTCCCAACTCACCACACTCAACGCTAATGTCTATGAAAATCCATCGTCTGTTAAATACATCACTTCAGTGATGGTTGCCACACAGGGCACAGGTAGCTATAGCCTGAAATATATCACAAATCTTAAGAAATCATTGGCTTCCAGTTTCTGCGTGCACCTACACTTACGTAGAGCTCGTGGCATGACATTATCCTTTGTTATAATTACTGGCAGTAACACTATCCTCTACAATGTCATGAATTTCCTAAACATAAACTGACCTTTTATAACTTGAACTCATGAAGTCCAATATACTTGGTTGCTGCGGCTGCTTCCGTTTCATAATAAAGTGATCCAGGGAAACTCACGGAATACGTCTTTTCACTTCGTCACAGCACAGCGTGCAAGTAGCGTAATTAGCACGTTGTGTGGACTGGTCACTGGTGCAACACGATCTGATGAGAGATGATTGATGACTGATGGCACAGGCAGGTGATGGGCGAGTGACACTCAGCTGATGTCCGGTAAACGTTGCCATAATAGTTTATTTTTCTTGCCAATTCCGCCTCATGTAGGCCTACATGCCCGCAGGTACTCCTAACTAGTTATTTACATAAACCTATTAGTAGTGGAGCGTCCCGTTTTGAAGATATTTCATAGGGTACATAAAAAAATTGAAAATTTCGCAGAGTGGCACACGTTTCTTGCTTCCTTTCCTGCCTCCTCTCTTCACATGTCCGGCCGCCAATGGCTCCCCGTGAGTAAATTCGAATATCTGTCTCGCACCTAAAGTAAGTCTTAAAAAGTATGTAAAGAGAAGACTTTTTCTTTTTTCAGTTCTCCAAATATGTGCCATACCGAGTATTATACCCTGGATTATACAAGTATTCGATATAAGATTCACAGTCTATTCTCGAACACACGTAGAAATTTCGGGGGGGGGTCCGGGCCCCCGTGGTCCCCCCCCCCTCCACTGGCTGCGTCACTGCCTCCAATTTGTAAAGTCTCTTGAAAACTTTATAAAATCTTGTGGAGATATCAAGGACAACATGGAAATGACGTACCCGAAGTGAAGGTGCCAAAACCAGTGTCGGTATTAGGGACGAATGAGATGGAAGAGGGAATAAAGATATGAATAAAAGAAGAGTGGGAGTAGACAAGCTGGAAAAATCTATGAAGTCTCACTCCATAGGAAGAGGTTCCTAGGGGCTGCTCCGATGACGTCATCTGGGGGTCTTACAGTACAGTACGTGCCTAAAACCTGGTCTGGGTGGCGGTATACCCCTTTGGAAAGATTCTGATTTCCTTGTTTTAAAAAAGGAGAGAAAGAAAGGAAGGAGCACCCAAAGAACGCAATGCCCACTCACACCAATTGTTCTAATTGCCGAGCATTTGACTTTGTCATGTGCCCTTCCTCTTTGACTGATTACACTCAAAATCATCCTACTTCTTTCTTGCCTGATCCTTAACACTACCATCAAGTTTGGTCCAAATCAAACCAAAACAGTTTGAGCTGGCCTTTCCCTGTGGCCATCACCTTTCATGTTCCCCTGTGGCCTGGGTCTTTCACTGATTGTTCTCAACTTATCCTTGCCTTAGTCGAAAACTTCCACAATGATTAGTCTAAATCTGACAAAACTGTTTAAGTTGGCCATGCCATGTGACCTTTATCTTTGACCTACTGTTTTAAGCAGCAACAGGTTAACCCCGTTCCTGATCCTCAACCCCTTGTACTAAGAACATTGCATATAAGAACAAAACCTTTTTAGTTAATTTGCTGACACACAGACTTGTGGATCGAATTTTTATCTTGCCTTATGACCTTAAACTATGACTGACTGTTCTCATAAAAGAACCCCTACGTTACTGACTTTCCCTCAACATTTGCATAAAGTTCTGTGTAAATTGAACAAAAAACGTTTAAGTTAGCTTTCCTAATTAAACTATGACCGAGTTATGTGACACTGACCTTTGATTTATTGTCTGTCACATAAATAGGTCAACCCCGCAGCTAACCTCTTGTACGCGCGCACACGCACACACACACACACACACACACACACACACACACACACACACACACACACACACACACACACACACACACACACACACACACACACACACACACACACACACACACACACACACACACACACACACACACACACACATTCGGTCATGCTGATTAAAATAATACGGGATTACACTTTTTCTTTTTTAATGGGTCCGACTCCGGGCACAGGCTTCACAGCCTACTTCCAAGGCCCAGTAGTCCTCTTACGCACCTCTACATATACCACTGCGGCGCTAACACCCACCGTCCTTATTAAATACATGCTACGGCTGTCTCATACTATACTGGTGTAATGGTAATAGCAGGGATACTTCTACGACATGTCGGCGGGTCTTCTGGTAGATTAGTAAATCAGAAAAGTTTGCTTTATGAAATGCAAATCCTTAAACTGTTCCCTGCCCAGTGGAGATTCGAACCCGGGTTCATTAAGATTGCCGGACACTTCTCTACTGATTCCACCACCTCCTTCCCCAGTACTCGTATAAAAATCTGGCCGTGCATACTGGCACTGCCTTGGCCTCCATCCTTCCTAAAACGTGGTCCGGGTGGAGGGTTAACACAGAAAAATTTCGTGTTCCTAGTTAAAAAACTGACATCTCTCTCTCTCTCTGGCGTGCCCATCCCCTGGTGGAGGAGCGAGGGAGTACCGTCATACCTAAAATTTGGTATGGGTGAATGTCTTCTACAATGCAAAAGTTCGTTTAACTTGATAAAAAAATAAAGTTTGACTCTGCATTCTTACATTGACCAAGACCTCCGACGGTCGTCACTCTCGTAGAAAGCGAACCTCGATGGTCCTACCCTGTCTAATACCTGGTTTGTGTGGGGGGGTGTTGCTGTGACTAATGTTGTGTCGTAGGTAAAAAAAAAATGACCTTGGATACCGGCGTTTTGCGCCGTACTAGTCCCTTGAGGACAGCCCCTTCCAAAAGTAAGTAGCCTCCAGGAGTCCCATCCTTTTGAAAGCCTGTAGGTTTACCACTATGTTTAATTTCAGTACCCTTGTCGCTCCATGATGCCCTAGGCTGCAAGAAAATGCGTTCTGTCAGAACCACCTCCTCCTCCTCCTCCATCTGTAAGACATGCCGTGTCTTACCCACAGTGGAGTGTGGCAGAATTAATGACTAGGGGTATTAAGACTGCCAAAGAAAATGAAGGCTAAAATAAAGACGGTGAAAGGTGTAAATGAGTTAAACCAGAAAAGGGATTATTATGTGAGGTCAGTTACCTAGTGAGCGAAAGAAATGAAAGAATACAGTGAGAAAATAAAAAGAAGATAGAAGCTGAACTAAAGTAATTTTAGACAAAGGAAAAAAAATCTACATTAAAGACTAAACAGGGTATAGGGGGTAAGTGAGAGAGTAATGGGAATAAGGTGACAGAGGAAACGGGGGGGGGGGGGAGGATATCATAATATGGGCTGATCATTTATAATGTTTTGTGCCACCGACAACATTAGAATAATTTCTTTATGCAAAAAGAATCCAAGGCTCAGCGCCTGCAAAACATATCCATCCCGAAGGAATGTGAACAAAAATGAAAGTCAAATCCAAGGTCCGTTAACTTCGAAATGCCTAAACACATTGCGTTGAAAAGAGTGGAGGTCATAGGCAGTGGGAAAGAAAGATTGGAGAAGACAGTTTCAAAGTTGACCATTTGCATCACTGGTCAACTCAATCACTGGGGAGTTGCACAGAAACTTTATGAGAATCCACTGCTATACGCATGCTGCCTGTCCGCCGTAATCGGTGAGGAATTCAAACTGAGCGTTCAGAACAATGAGCAGAAGAGCAGCGATAGAAGAGAAAGAGAAAGAGAAATGCAACAATGCAGTGGAGAGAGAGAGAGAGAAAGAGAGAGAGAGAGAGAGAGAGAGAGAGAGAGAGAGAGAGAGTTGATGGGAAAAGCATCTGGTGAGCTCTCCAAACATGACAGCTGAGCACACAGGTTGAGAACCCTTCCTCTGACAGTAGATTTTGTTAACGAAAACCTGTACTAGCCAAAGTTCTTTTATTACACTGGTGAGCGTAGTGCGAGGGAGTGAAGTACTTGGTCAGGTTTGTTTCTCTGTCTATCTGTTCTTCTTTTGTCCGTCTGTTGGTCTCTTTGTGGTTAGCAATATTATCGTTATAATTCTCCTGAATATATTTAAACCTCACCATAAAAGATAACTGAGAACCATCAGACGAACAAGTTTTTAAAATATGACTGAAAAATGCCGTAGGTCAAAAGCCAAGGACTCGGTCAACCCGGCCAGTTTTCCTCCAGTTTAGGTTAAACTTGGTAGAATGGTTGAGGGTCGGAGAGAGATAAAGTTATTCAGTTTTTAGAACAGGAAGGACTGCGTCGATGGGCAGTCAAAGGATTGGTCTTTTAACTCAGATAGTTTTTATTCTGTTTGTACCAAATGTAATGGAAGGGTTTAAGGCAGGCCAAGGATGAACTAATTGATTTTTAGAACAACAGGTCAAGGTTAAGATCACAGATCAAACTCAACTTAAAACACTTTTTATTCATTTTGAACCAATCCCGGTGACAGGATTAAGTATCATCCTAGGATGCAGTAATTAGCCTAAGAATAATAGGTCAATCAAGATCCCAAGGCTGGGTCAAATGTAAGGCCCAAGATCGATTACAGGGCGCTATTGTTCGCTCAATAAGTGCTTCTTTATTGATCGGCATTCCATTAGTACATTACCACAAACTATTCCAAAATGAAATATTTGCAACAGTATCAGAGACTCATTAAGCTCCAAGTGAAAACGCCAAGTCTGTTGCAATTATGATCGTCATTCGAATGCACTGGCACGGCCTGATTGTTTGATGTAAGAAAATGACTAATGAGAATGGTGTTTGTGAAGCAAAATATCCAGTTTGTCATTAACTTCTTTCACAGTCTTTAAATGAAGAGACTACCTCTGACTGTTGTGGTACGATGTAAGGACGTCAGCAGGATTAAACAAAATATTAACATTACCTCAAACAATTAGGCTTTTTCACCTTTTCTATTCTCTTCCCTGTAGTCTCGCTCCAGGATGTCCATCTGTTGCCGTGACGCTGGCCACTAGTTTAGATTTTGAGTGTAAACTCCTTACAGGGAGGTAAGAAACATTAGACAATATTTCCTTCCAAAACCAGTTATTCTCAACGATGAAAAAGGGAAAAAAAATCTTTCTTTTACAAGGCATACTACCCACGTATTACCGACCTGTTTTAGAAGGCAAATATGAAGGAAAGTAGTGGAAAGTGGAACCTCCCCTATCTACTGGCTATCATTTAGCTGCAGATGATGCACTTTTGGACATTTTTTCAGGCTGGCACAAGAAAGTTTAGCTCCTTTTAGAGAAATTTTGGCAGTCAAAGGCTTCAGGCCCTTTCTCTGTTGCTGGTCCCTGTAGGGATCATATTTGACTAACATCAGACGATTTTGTTCGACAGTGGGAAATCCTAGTAGTCAATGAGTTAAGAATGTATCAACCGTCTGCCAACTGGTGTTAAACTGTGTATCCTTCCATGGTCCGTTTTCCATTTTTCAGACTCTCTCCCGACTAGAAGTGCAATTTGTCCAGGTATCTGAAATTAGATTAACCTTGACTCTGCCAACCACAGTTTTCTTGGACAGGACGTTTCTCAGACACTGCGTGTTGGTATTGTTGTTCTGCACGTAACATAACAGTATAATAAGTAAGTTGTTGCTGCTGTTGTTGTTGTTATTATTGTTTGTGTTGTTAGTGGTGTTGCTGTTATAACTTAGCCCTGATCTGTCTAGGTGGGCATAGCTGTCGACTACAGGTAAACGACTGCTTTTATGGGGCCTCCCAGAAGGTACAGTACGTGTAGTACTGTTCATACACCGTTTAGGGAATCGGCATCCCCTTGTGAAAACGCCATATAAGGATCAGACCAGGGGTCTTCCCCCAGTTGAGGTGCAGAGTGCCCAGGGTGCACAATGCCACCACATGGACAGTAAGCTCCTCGCCAGTGCCTGATAAACAAACCCTTCTCTGTATCCTCCTATTTTCTCTTTACACATTTCAATGTCAAAGGTGGCTGTTGCTGATAATTATGTACGCAACGCCTTATCTTGCTCTCGTGTTCCTGAATTTGATTCTTCTGAATTCTCTACTCTCTGGCCTCAGCTTTCCTGCCGTTCTCTGAATATATATATATATATATATATATATATATATATATATATATATATATATATATATATATATATATATATATATATATATATATATATATATCAACAGTGGTGTTCCTCGGGGTTCTGTGCTATCATCAACTCTCCTCGTTTTATTCAACAATGACCTCTAAGCTGTACATCTAACCCTGTCCATTGAGACGCTGATGACTCCACCTTTCACCTTTTTATTCACTTCCCGCAGTGTCCATCTCTGCAGTTGCTTCAACAAACAAGGGATGATATGGCACTCCTAATGTCTGACTTGGCTCATATCTCTGAGTGGGGTAAAAATAACCTTGTTTTTAATGCATCAAGCACTCAGTTCTTTCATCTATCAACTTGACAAAATCTTCCACAAAGGTACCCTCTAATTTTTAACAATATCTCTATCAATCCTGCATCATCTATAAACATAGCTGGGGTTTCATTCAATCGAGAATTATCTTGGATCGAACATATTACCTCCCTTGGGAGAGGTAATATGTTGTTCTTCCAAGAGATTGGGTGTGCTAAGCCAACTCAGTTCCTTCTATACCCCTGCATAGTTGTTGACTTTATATACAGGTTTTATTCGCCTCTGTGTAGAGTACAGTTCTAATTACGTGAGGAGGCTCCCCACACACAGCTCTTCTCAATAGGGTGGAGTCAAAGGCTTTTCACCCCATTAACTCTCCTCCTCTTATTGGCTCCCTTCAACCTCTGTCTCTTCACTGCACTGTTTTATCTTTATCTCTTTTCTATCGCTACTTCAATGGTCACTGCTCCTCTGAACCGTCTGCTTGCATCCCTCCACCATTACGGCATTCACATAGCATCCGTCTAGAAACAAACTCTCATCCTTTTTCTGTCCAACTCTCTAATGCAAGAGTTAACCGCTACTCCCAACCTTTCATGTATACAACAGATCAACTCTGGAACTGTCCTCCTTTCTCTGTTTTTCCTACTCCCTTTGATCTCCAGTCTTTTAAACGCAGTGTGTCCGGGCATCTCGAAATGAACGGATCTTGATTTTGGCTCTGTTATCTTTTTTTTTTTTTTTTTTTTTTTTTTGAAAGAGCAATTTGCAGGCCCCTGACCTTTGGTTTCTTCTTCCTTGCATTAGTGAAAATAAAAGAACAGTAAATATATAAACCGAGACCGACAAGCTATCATCACTATACCTTTTATGCATTATTCTTTCCACCCCGGAACAGTTTTATTAGTCTTATTATTGACCTTTCGTACTGAAAGGGTTAGGAACAATCTCTAAAAACACTAGGAAGACGTCTTCCATACTTTATTCCTGTTGTTCCATATATTTTACTGAGCTTGGAAAGCATTTCATAGAAGTGAAGGGTTCAGTAAAGGCTACATGTGACTCCTTCAGTTGGAGAAGTCTCCTAATTTTGATAATATTAGACTCGTTGCAGCAAAACAATATGAAACAAGTACAGAGATATAGTACTAAAAGATGCAACACCATATGGAACATCGCCAAGCTGAAGCACCACATTGGACTTTGCTAGAGTGAAGCATCTTGCATGTGAAAGTCCTTAGTCGTGATTGACTTATTGACCAGGTCGCTCCTTAAGAAATTCCTGCATCTTAAAAAAAAATAAATAAATAAAAAATTGTATAAAGAAGGTTAATTTCTTCAGTACGATGTTTTTTTTTTTTTTTTTCAATCTAAACGTATTTGCCCCCACGTGATATGTGGGAGACATATCGGCCAGAACGGATGACCGTCTTCGATCAGGTGACTTTTTTTTTTTTCCTTTGCGCTTTCCACACGATTGTGTACCACTTAGTAATGGCCTCTTGTTGAACGAGTACCTTAAGGTTGTATCCAGTTCTACCAGTTCAAAGGCTTACTCATGATCTGAACAGTCACCTGAGATAGCAAAAAGCATAATAAAAAGAGATATATATATATATATATATATATATATATATATATATATATATATATATATATATATATATATATATATATATATATATGGAGCCTCTGTGGTACAGTGGTACAGTGTGCGTTTCGTACACGGGTGAACCAGGGTTCGCGCCCCGCCAGGGTAATAAACTTTGGGAGTGTTCACCCGGCCACGCACTGCACTGGCGGACACAAGGGGTGCTGTGGTTGAACCAGTGTCGCTTACTATACAGTATGCTTGCACCCAGTCGGCTTGCGCGGGCCGATTACACTTGGTTCACAGACTACACACACATCCAAAGCCATTCCAACACTACAATTACACTTACAAGCACTTCTCACCCTACTTACAATCTCTGCTAGACAGCCTAAGCCACTTGAGATACATTGGCTGTATCGTCCCGACTTTGGTCGGGATAGGCCGGTCCTGCAGTGAATACTCAAACGGCTGATGATATATATATATATATATATATATATATATATATATATATATATATATATATATATATATATATATATATATATATATAATGTACTGTACGTTTTCAGCCTAGTGAACCTAATTCAGCTCAGGAGAGACCGGGAGACTTCTCGTTCTATAGGGGTTAAGTCTCATGGATCAATACACCCTCTCGTAGCTACACGAGTATAATCTTTAAGAGCCCGATTTTCATCTCCTCTTTTCATCTATTTGTCTCCGCTTCGATGGATAATTGGAGAGAGAATTTTTCCCACACCTGACAAAGTTCCCAGCCTCAGTCATCATCTCCTACGGTGCTTTTCACTTTAGTTTCACTTTCAGGATACCTTAACCTCGTCAGGGAAGAAGAAGGCTTAGATTTATTCCTGTCGACTGCACGAAAGTCAGTTAAGTAGACGAGCATTGTTGGTTACGTCCTAATCATCCCACAGAATATTGGTTTTCAATCTTGGTGCCGTGCAGCAGGGTAATCGTACCAGTTTTTCGCCTTTTTTCATTAATTGTTAAGGTGACGAAAACCACAAATGTAATCTGCATCAGTTTACTGATTCAAGTATATGTATAAGGAAATTTTACTGTGAATACAGAATTAATGCACAAAATAATTTCACGGATAGTATGTGAAAATATGATGGTGCCATTGCCCATGCTTTGGGGCAATCGTGCCGTTCTATGTATATATTTAATCAAATTAAAGTATTTTCGTATATGAAAGCTGTTTGCCAATTATTTCAACCTTAAAACAAACATTAAACACTGCTGAGAACAGAATATTGTGAGATATAAGATTACACAGTGCTGAGAACAGAATATTGTGAGATATAAGATTACACAGTGCTGGGAACAGAATATTGTGAGATATAAGATTACACAGTGCTGGGAACAGAATATTGTGAGATATAAGAAGATTACACAGTGCTGGGAACAGAACATCCTGAAATATTTGAAATCATGTAGCATTCACAGAATCAGTGTTGCATCGAATGAAAATGTGTTAACAGTATCAGAAACTACAACATATATCGTACAAGGACAAATATTATCGAATATTAATCTCCCTTTTGCTAAGTAAGGTTTCTATACTTTCGGTATATTCTGCTCTGTAAATGTGATGGCAATATCTAGGACCCCAGGTTCCTTGAAGATCTGAAACCCAAGCTGCCCTTTCTGTGACTCTACTTTGCGAAAAAAAAAAAGAAAAACAAAAACAAATATCACATGCACTGTTTTCTGACTCAGTCAGGTTGTATACCACACCTGTATATTGGTAGACTTTGTTGTGGCTTCTTCCTGGATGGCACACTTCATTATAATAACTCTTTTCCATTACCGTACTTCACACTTCATTATTTCAGTAGGATGTACTGGTATGTCAGACTTAGTGTTGTCGTCATGTGTGGTGTCCAACAATGTTTCTTTTTTGAAGGATCATTGGGCCCACTGTCAGACTAATCACGCACCAGTGCAGTTGCTTTGGTATGATGTTTATACGACGATGTCCCAAGGGTTAATGCATTATGACACCAGTGGTCACACTTTGGCCTGGTTCTGCTTCAATTGATCTGTAAATGAACAAAATACATTAGCTATTTGTTTTCGTTACGTGTTCACTACAATTATTAGCTCCATTACATGCATTATCATCATGATCGTCATTGCCCTGTACGGCCTTGGCCCAATTTAACACGTTGATGTAGATCTGGGACTACATGCTATATGCTCAAAGCTATATATTCATATGATTGCCATAACATCCTTTATACTGTCCAAAAATACTGACAACATTTTGAAGTATACAGGCAACTACAGTATATTCATTTAATACCAACCTTTATATACAAATATATATTTTTGTAAAATACTGATATGGCATTACAGATTTTCCTTTAAAAGGAGTACATGGAAATAATAAAACATTATCCTCTCCAACAAGGAGAGTATGTTTTCACCCCTGTTTGTTTGATTGTTTGTTTGCAGGATTACTAAAAAAACTAAAGGTGAGATTTGGACAAAATATGGTGGGTACATAGCCCATGTCCCAGGGAACATTGGATTAACTATTGAGACGAATCCGGATCGTATTACAGATTCTGGATCCGGAAAACACTTTTTGCGAAACCCTAATCAATGATGAGAAACCCTAACCTATTATGAAGAGTGGTTTAGAAATTGCACTTCCCTTGTTTATAAAATGTGACGTTTCTTAATATTAATCCACAACATTTATTTTTTTAAAATGTTGGTAATGATCCGGATCATAGGACGGATCTGATCTGGATTCATTAAAAATTTAATTGCCCTTGTTGGAGAGATGCATTCCATTGAGTGCCCCTCTAGGTAAATTTAAGAATTATGTAGAACACTGAGTAGTGAGTAAAATGCAAATGGTTATCTTCCAATAAGTACGACACATTTGAACACCTAGGCCTAATCGTATAATGGACATTCAGGTGGTTGACACAGATACTCCAAGCTTAGAACGATTACTTGTACGATATTATTATACTTTTTTCATGATCCGTTTGTACATATCAGTCCACCTGTTTCATTATACTGCGTATTCAGTGTGTCTAATCCAATGGTTTCTCAAATACCTGCCTAACTAGACCTCATTATTAACAACAATATCCTAATTAACTCCATATACAGATAGTTATCTTTTTTTTTTTTCAAAACAGACTTCCGGTCTACAAATTTAATCCAGTTGATAAAAGCTTTACAAAACGATTTTATTTCCTATCAAAACAGAGACTAAATATGGACAGGAATATCACATTACATCATTTATTTTTAGTTACAAGTGCAGTAACCACTCTCTCTCTCTCTCTCTCTCTGGTCTCCCAGGACTTCACAGAATAACATCAGAGGACCATTTTAGGATAGGTGTTAAGGAAACAAATAATGCTACATTAACACAGGGCCAGTTCTCAGCCACTACAAACCAAAATTCAATGGCATCTTAAGGGTGTAATGGTCTTCCTCATAGTTCCGCCATAAAGTGAACAGTAATTGCTGGACAGTAACGGTTTGAGAATTGGGCTTCTGTTGATACAGCATTTTTTCTTCTTTTTGTTTTAAGCAGAATGAACCCTAGGATCACCACCACAAACAAATTCCGAGAACGCTTCTCTCTCTCTCTCTCTCTCTCTATGTATACTGTGTGTGTGTGTGTGTGTGTGTGTGTGTGTGTGTGTGTGTGTGTGTGTGTGTGTGTGTGTGTGTGTGTGTGTGTGTGTGTGTGTGTGTGTGTGTGTGTGTGTGTGTGTGTGTGTGTGTGTGTGTGTGTGTTCCCTTTTGTTTAAGCAAGAAAGGAGCCATAGGCCAGACGAACATAAGATTGCCCCTTCCAAGAAAAAAAAAAATAACAGAACCAAATTCAAGATCCGTCCATTTCGAGATGCCTGGACACTGCGTTAAAAAGTCTAGAGATCAAATTCTGCAGGAAATACAGACAGAGAAAGACAGTTCCAGAGCTGACCTGTTGCTAATGATGCAAAACTGAGGTGGATATTGGAATAAATTAGAGAATATTCGTGCGGAAGATTTTGATGAGCCGAAAGATGGAAGATTAGAGTTTTTTATGCTTTAAATGTAACAAGAATGCATTTTCCTCAGTCAGAGATATGAGCCACGTCTTGCATTAGGTGCGCCATACCCTCATCCCTTGTTTGTTGAAGTAACTGCTGAGATGGACACTGCAGGAAACGAATGGAAAGGTGAAGGGTGGAGTCATCATCATACGAGTGGATAGGGTTAGATGTACAGCTTAGGTCATTGATGAAAAGAAGAGAGTTGGTGATAGGATAGAGCCCTGAGGAACACAACTACTGCTAGCTCTAGGAGCAGAATGGTGGACATCTACTACCGCAGCTACAGAACGACTAGAAAGTAACTGGAGATGAAGGCACAAATAGAAGGATACCTTGCTTGTACTGCGGTCAGTGATGTCAGAAAGTACATCAGTTGAAAAATTTTTAATGTCGGTCATGAGGAAGTAAGAGGAAATAAGTAATGCACTGGAATTGTCTAAGGTGGAACTGGAGGAGAAAGTCTGTGCAAGGGTTCTGCTCTTTCAGTTGAAGAAACAGCTACAGAGCCATGAAGGCCGAAAAGAGGAGGGAAGGGTGATGAGGTAAAGTTGTTAGAGTGGTTCTTGGCAAGGTGGCAGAAGGAGGAAGAAGATTCCCTGTCAGAGAATTAAGATCATTTAATATGAATGATATCATTCTTTGAAGAGCGAAAAACAGACAAAACAGTTCCAGGTAGAGCCATATGAAATGAGATTAAAGGAAGGGCTCACTCCAATACCTTTTGGAGGCCTTCTCCTTGTTGTAGAAAGCATTAGAACATGCATGATTGAACCAAAGTTTATTTTCTACGTCACAGGATAAGAGATAGGAATGTGCCTCCCGGCCCAAGAGAATAATATCCATATTGCACAAGGCACACTCAGATGCCACTCGACAATGAAAACAATAATCATTCCGGGAAAAATCAAGGTACTGCCTGAGAGCCTCCCAGTGAGCAGGTCCAAATGCCACAGACGCCACTTCTTTCGACGGTCCACAGGCCTTACTGGAACAATAGGGCAAGTTCAGGTGATAAGGTTATGGTTGGAGGAGCCCACTGGAGAGAAAAGATTAACAGTGTAAGCAGTAGGATAAGTTGTAAGTAAGACGTCAAGGATGTTAGAACTCTCCAAGGTAATCAGGGATATGGGTAGGGTGATGTACAAGCTGTTCTATGTAACCAAGTATAGAAAAGATGTAGGCCTGTTTACCAGGTGGATTAATGAAGATAGGAGAGCCAAAGATGATAGTGAACACTGAAATCACCTGGAATGGAGATTTTAGAAAACAGAGAAAATAATAGTACAGTATGTGTTCCATCTTAAAAGTAAGATGGTCAAAGAAATTTTTATTTTCAGTAGAATTAGGGGATAAGTACAAAGCACAGATATGCAGTATTTAGTAGGAAAATTACAGGGTAGCTGCTGTGGTGAGTCTTGAGAAAGCAGGAAGATGAAGAGGTTTTGCTATCACTTGCCTCACTCAACTGAGTCTCAGTGAAGAAGAGAAGGTAAGGTTTAGAAGAGAGGTGGTGTTAAACAGAAAGTTGAAGGAAAGGCCAAGAACGTTGCTGAAATGAACATGGAGTAAGTAAGACAGTGGTTCCCTGCAACTCACTTGGCCGTCACCGGGAGAGGGGGGGATGGCGGGGGCTTTTATGGTCCTTTTTCCCTGGGGATTCCGAGGCTTGGTGTTAAGATGCCACATTTTCTGAATTTAGAATAATAAATGGGGTGTGTTATGTTCATGTAGTTTGGTCTTGACAGTTGGAGGAAACTGTACAGGAAAGTGTGGTGGCCTACTCTCTGTGTTACTTGATGAATGAAAAAGTTCAACAAAAGGGGAACATGATTGAATATAATTAAAATCTGGCAGCGCAACTAACAAATGGGGATGGTCTGTGGGTAGTTCCGAGGGTTGATGAAAGCAGAGTTCCAGGTCACCCAGTCATCAACGGGGTAGTGTAGGAAGAAAAAAATGAAGAAAGCAGTTTCTTTCACTCCCATTTAGTCTCTCACCTATTGTGTGCAAGGGTTGACACAATGCTATATCAAACCATCCATTAGCTGGAAATGCTTATTTACGGTTTCCAGCAGTCTTTCCTGTACTTGTAAGGATATGTTATATATTACTGATAGTACGGCATACACCTCACAAACCACTTCAATACAAACTTGTAACTTTCTTTTTATATTTGGTTGGAGATGTCATATTGGATATATATATCCGAAGAGTCTACTGTATAGGCATAAAGCAACCAAAAGTGTCTATTTTCGCCAAATTACCGCGATATATTTATGCACCGCGAGAAGTAACGTAACTTTTTAGCCAACAGTGACGTCATTAATCAAGATTTGGTGATTTCAGCATTTCATCAGTCAGTCAGCGCTCGGGAACTTGGGGACATTTTTTCTGTTTATTAATTTTTCTCCATTTATCTTTTATTGTTAAGTTTTGAATTTTATGTTCTATAGCAGTGTTTTTTAACCTGGGGTGCTAGCACCCCCAGGGGTGCTGAAATGAATTTTAGGGGGTGCTGGAAAATGCTGCCTTATTTTATTTTATTTTTTTTTTTGCTTTGTATTGGCATCGTTGATTTATTTATTTTTTTTTTTGAGAATGTATAAAGCAAACTTTTAGGCAGTACTTCACTTTACTTTAACCCTTAAGTAGTGTAGCAACGGTAGTCCCAGTAACTAGATGTAAAGGGGTGCCGGCTGGACTGAGACCTTATTACAGGGGGTGCTGAGGTCGGAAAAGGTTAAGAAATGAGCTCTTGACTGCATGAGAATTTTGAAAAATTGTATATATATACTTTATTTGCTGTATTCCATCTCCCCTGGATGCTCACACCTCTGTGATTCAATATCTTTCACATTATCATTCCACTTTCTCCTACGCCTCCTTCTTCCAGTGACCCATACCACGTCCGATGTGCTCAGTCGTGCAGGGAAGTGATGTCACAAAGCCCATTAATTTTCTATGGAATTTGTGACATCACTTAATAGCACGACTGTAATTTTCCTCTACCATTGTATCATTACGATTTCTCTTCATTAGGCCATACCACCTTATCACATCTGGTCATGCCTTTCCTTTACTCGTATAATACATTTGCTGCCATTCCCCTCTTTTACGGTGACATTTCTCAAGCACTTACATCTCACCCTACATAAAAACCTTAGGCATTTCATCCCCTGCACTTGCACCACTTTTCGGTTCCTAGCATTGAGGATCCCTGCCTGTCTTCCAAACAGCATTGTCGGCATCATTGTGATTTCATACATCCATATCTTTGCCTGAACAGACACTGACCTTCCTTTCCACACACGCTTCTCATCCTCCCGCATCCGATAACTTACTTCAGAACCCCGAAAATATCTGCTGGCATGTACGCCCCCCCCCCTTCCCCCAAATACCTAAAACACTTTACTGTCTCCCGATCTTCACCACTGAGACTGACTTACATAATCACTCCGCTTCTTCTCTCTGCTACGTCTCGTCACTTTTTTCTTGGTATTGGAGAGTGAGACCTTTATGTAGTAGCAATGACAGAACCGAGTGGCGGAACTGCCTGTTTATGTAAACGTCCCTCAGCTCCTGCTCTCCCCAAAACAGAGGATGGTGAACTGTAGGGAAGGAACAACTTAGCCTGTAGTCCACCGGTTTCAGATGAACCTGTCGCCACAACAGAAGTAACAACAACGTTGCCTTTTCTTGCATTCATTCTAAACTTCCCTCCAGAATTAATTCTTCCAAACTTAGATCTCAAACGCTTAAGTTTCCTACTGAGTCTATGACTAGTGTTATATCACCTACAAACAACTTGCTTACTTCCCATAATCCCCTTGTCCCCTCTCCCTTGTATCCTTATATTTTTTCCCTATTACCAGCCCATCCATGGACATTCTGAACAGCCCTGGAGACTTAATACATCTCTGATCCAGTCTCACCTGTACCTAAAATAATCCATTCTCTTCGTTTCCCATTCTCATATGTGCCTCTCCGTATTGGTGAAACTTCACACTCATCCCATACATTTTTGAAGCTGACCACAAAGAATCTCTGTAAACTCTGTCATACGTCTTTCTAGATACATAAAAGCTACAGGAAGTGCAAATCCCTCTCGTTCTCTAAGCTTTTATTACACGTATTTCTCTAAGTAAATATTTATATAATTAAATATTTTTCATGATAGAAATATTGTTGCTGTTGTTGTTGTAGTTTGGTTCTAGGATCATCTGAACGTGAACTTAGTGGACTGCAAGCTGAAATGTCCCATCGCCGTCCACCACTCGTCCTCTGATAGACCGGGAGGGGGTTTGTATAACCAGAGGTGGTACCGCTGGGTGAAAGTGTTCCCTGCCCAGCAGATCCCTATAGAGTAAAGATTATATTTATCCTAGACGACAAAGGACCAGGATTCCTGACTTGGTGTTAATCTAAAAAAAAAAGAAAAAAAAAGTTAATCTCCTGGTATGTATCCTATCATTCTGTTAATATTGTACGAGTAGGAATAGATATGAACAACAGTACAGGAAATATAATATGTAACAGGCATAGATCGTTAAGACATTCTTTCTCTGAATATCCTGAAATGTAAATGAGTATCTAATTTTTGTCTTAGAGAAATCGTAATATACTTAAGGCATCTCCACACAAATATGATAGAACTTGGGCAACGCTTTTGACAGGCATGCTCGTATAATAATTATGTAATGGCTGAGTTAGTACGATCCATGGTCTTCATAACAGTCATTGTAAATTCATGGGTCTGCTACCTGGGGCACAAGCCGCATTCTTCATGGCACTAATGAATTTAGTATCATCATTCAAAATACCCTCTGACAACCGTGCTTACCACAGTATATTCTTCTCCTGTATTAGTCAGAGTTTACCACCATAAAAACAAAAACAAAAACAAGTTTGTGAACTAACTGAATTTCCAAAATTGCCACTTGAAACAATGGTGCTTTCAGAATCACCAATAGGTCGCCATCCACGGTTTGAGAACTCTTGTCCAAGATGACACCCCGCAGTAATTAGTTTACATTGAGCTGGCTCGTCTTCTCCGTTTCTCTTCAACTTTTCCATCTTCGTTTTAGTTTCACAGCCTGTGTTTTTTCTCTTGATTCACATTTCCATTTTTATGTTTCTGTCCTCTCCCTGTGGCGTCTCCTCTTTTCTCACAGGTCCTCCTCCCTCCTCCTCCTCCTCCTCTCATTGTTGCTCTTCCTCCTCATCCTCTGCTGCCTCCTTCTGGGTGATTTTGGATTCCACTAAGCCCTACCACATTGGCCGTAAACTGTGCTATTATTTTCCAACCTGGTGTTGGCATAGACTCTCCATTTTGTGGTTCTTGTCCCTTACACCAGTTGGAAACCAAAACAGCATTACGGTTCTGTAACCATTACATAAGACTTTTTGTAATTACCAAAATGTTTGACTGTTAAGCTTTTTTTGCGACAAAGCATTCAAAATAAGAAGGTGGCAATTTTAGGATAATTTATAGAGGCAGGAGTACACGCAAACGCGTATGAAGTTTATTTTCGCGCCAACGACTTAGCAAGCTTTTGCGATTCTTTCTGAACTTATTTAAGCTTTTTCTATTCATTTTCTTTTAGTCTCACTAGTGTTTCCCCGTAAATATTTGCGAGACTAACTAATAGCCTTTCCATCACAAAATGTTTGCAAATACCATTGTATTTGTTTACACACCGTTATTGAGCCCATAATAACCATTTCTGGCCACACAGCCGAAAAAGTGATAATCGCATATTTGCGCATGTCACGATTTCCGATAATTTTTGCATCTTTGGGTCTTGAGCGAATGCCATTTTTAAAATTTTTCTAAAACTCCCTGGACTGACCCCGACCTAATGCAAAAATTATTAGCTCGATATCTCTTACCGTTCTCATGAAATAAACGAACAAATGATTTTCACATATTTTCGAATGTCGTGATTTCCGCCAATTTTGCGCTGTCGTGTCGTTTGTGATAGCCAAAATTTTTGTTTGGGGCGTTCCTGACATTCCCTGGACATACCCAGACCTAACGCACCAAGAATTATGTGAAAGATGCGCACGCAGGCACGCACGCAAGCACGCAGGCACGCACGCACGCACGCACACACACACACACACACACACACACACACACACACACACACACACACACACACACACACACACACACACACACACACACACATACACACACACACACACACACACACACACAAACATCAATAGCTTGACTCTACTATTTAGACAGTATGCTAAGATTTATAATAAACGTATATACGGGGCAACTAAAAGTTATACTAGAGAACTTCAGATCCTCAGTACAAGTGATCTGTCATGGTTGCTGACAAAAACGTAACTTCAGGCCAGCCTCACATAAGAAAACTAACTACGTTCGAAAAATTATTCACACATAATTTGAATTCGCATCGCTTAAACGCAACTTATTTAGGAAGTATACTGTAACACCAGTCGATCAGGGGGGTACTCTCTAGGTGGATGGCAAGCTGGTGACAGGGAGGGCTGGAGCTCCCTTTTCAACAGCCCTCAGGATGTTCCTGACCATTCTCCTTTACTGAACATTTCAAGTGCTTCCATTAACACAGAGGGCAGACCACCAGACTCTAATAACACCTCCACCTTCTACTGTCTGCGCCACACTACATGCACATTTATTTTTTTATTTGAACGACTCTGGGCATAGGCGTCACAGCCTGCTTTCAAGGCCCAGTAGTCCTCCTATGTACCGCACACCTCTACGTGTCACCACTTCGGCGCTAACACCCACCGTCCATATTGAATACATGCTAGGACTGTCTCATACAGGACTGGTGTATTGGTATTAGCGGAGGTATTTTTACGACATGTCGGCGGGTCTTCTGGTAGATCAGTAAAGTCTGCTTTTATGAAATTCAAATCCTTAAACTGTTCCCTGCCGCAGCAGGATTTGAACCCAGGTCCATTAGGACTGCAGGCCAACTCTCTACCGATTGAGCCACCACCTCACCCTATGTCATACCTTCTTTTTCCATTCTCCCTCAGAAATGGCCGCTGCATTAATATCTACAAATCCAGTTGCATCTCGGATTGCCACAATGGCAGGGTAGGGTTGGCGGTACAGGATCCTGGTCGATACAAAGCGACTGTGCCGACAACAGCTCTTGCACACAATGTTCATGCTCGTCAGTGGAGAAGTGTGGGTTCAGCCTTATACTTCACCAATATCTGTGGTCTAAGTATCAATTTGGATTCCATTCATTTCTTTCTCCAGTTAATATCCCCTCTAGTCCTGTTCCTTACAGATCCCCAAATCTCTCCCTATACTGAAATATCTCCATTTTGTTTTCCAGGTTACCGACTTCTCACAAACTTTCGTAACAAGGGCGGCACCTGTTGTTACATCAAATCTGAATTTGCAGTTGACTCTGTTTTGAACCTCACCAGCTAATTTTTATTATTCACTATGTAAACTGAACCATCTAAATATTACCAAATATATCCGTGTAGCTTATAGCTCCCCCAGTGCTTCTTCAGAACCCAGCATATTTTACTCCACATCCACACAGTTGGCTAATCTTAACCTTACCCTTAGCACTGAAATTACAGTTTTGGGTGATATTAACATTCAAAATGTAGAGTGGTTATTGCATTCTGCCAGGACTGGCGAAACTGGTCTAGAATGGGAGCTGTTTGCAGAATCATTTACTCTCACGCTATTGGTAAAACAACCAACCAGAATACTCGATGATCCTGACCATAATGCCTGTCTATTGGATCTATTCCTGGCAAATAATCCAGATCAATACTAGATAGAACTACTGTCACCACTTCGATCCTCTGACCGCAATCTCATCAAAGCCTCATTAGTCAGTTCCCACAATCCTCTCGTTTCTGAACCTGTCAGGGTGACCAGATGGCACTTTGATCGGGCAGACTGGGATGAATTTAGAAATTATCTTGCTGATACTCCATGGCAGTCTTTTTTCTCCAGTGATATCAGTTCTACCCAGTCTCACATTAATGACTCAGTTGAAGCTGGTGTCAAGTTGTTCATACCAGGTCAACATTTCAGTAAAAGGTCAAAATCCTCAAAATGGTTTGATAGCAAATGTGCCAGAGCATCAACCCAAAAGTCATTAGTCTATAACTCATACTTAAAATAAAAAACACCTAAATCACTCAGTCAATCAAACTTTCTTCAAACTAAGCATCCAGATTATTAAATAATCCTATTGATGTAGAATATTATGGTCAACTCTCAATTCTTTAAATAATAGCTTTAACCCGTACCCGCCAGTTGACGTGAATAGCTGTCATGGTTTGGGGCGCAGACACCGCCGATTGATATGTATAGCCGCAAACATCTTCCCACCACCCTTTGAACCCGTGACCATTTTCTGTGACAACCATAGGGTAGGTAGGTCCCCTAGATAATCTGTACATGGCACTGGTAGATCCTCCTTGTTTGATTCTGTCCCCCTCAGCGTGCCGGTTGCATCATTAACCCCCACGAAAGTTCTGCCTTTAGTGCCGGGAAAAGAGGTCAGTGGCAGTGCCATCAGTCGTGCCTTGGATGATACAGTGTCCTCACGTACACTGAGTGAGAGTACTTCTTCAGAGGAGAAACGAAGTTACATTGTGAAAGTGAACTCTTGCCCTCCAACCCCTTCCTGCTCTCCAATGTCTGAAAGGTTCTCAAGCTGCTGCGGGAGAAGGGCAGGGCCTTCGACAGCGATGAGTTCACTGAGGAAGAGGAGGTTGATGATCCACCACACCAGGCAGGTGAGCATGGAGTTGACAGTCATCTGGGAAACAAACACCGACGAGCAATCTCACCGCCACTCTCACAGCCTGCTCGCTGCCGTCTCGGCCTCGAACGTCCATCTTCACCTCAGCTGAGTACTTCAAGGGCAAAATCACTACAACAGGGCCTTTCAGGAGTGGAATTTTCCACACGGGCCCCAAGTGGTGTGACTTAGCCGGAAGCGTCTCCCCAGGGAAGGCATGCTTCAGGTGAGTCATCACCCCCATACTGCCCCACCTCCCACACCTCTCCCTCTCCTTCTCCCTCACCCCCTGCCTGTGGGTGTGCATGTGGGCGTGCACGTGGGCATGCACTCACTCACAAAAGATGTGTTGCCCATGGAAAACACTCCATTTTACCAGGTGTTGGGAGAGTTGATATGTTTGTATGGGAGGAAGGAGCAGGATTTGAGCCCTCTGTGCCGGTTTTTGATGAGGAGAGGGCAGGTGTTCAGGAGGATGAGCTTCTCCTCAGGCCCTGGAATATTTTCAGAGCGATATCCACCACTGCCATCATGCAAAGCTTGGTGGATGAAATTAATTTCCACCAGGCTATGAGTGTGTGGTGGCTGGACGTGCCTGTCAGTGAAAATAAGCATATGAGGGACTGGCTACCTGTGGAGATGGGGGAGTTGCTGTGTGGCTAGCCCTTACCATGTTGATGGCACACATAGAAAAACTTGTGCTCCATGACTATTGGTCAGTTGATGAACTCGTGGGCACATCTGTCTTCGTTAAGTATATTGCCCATGACAGGTAGCTGGCAATCCTAAGGTTCCTGCATTTCAATAGAGATTATGGGCCTGCACTGAACGACAGATTTGGGAAAATTAGACTCACCCTAACAATGCTCAAGAAGTAATTTTCCAGGGTTTCATCTGTTTCAGAATGTGGCTATTGATGAGTCCTTGGTGTTAATCCGGGGCAGATTGGCATTTATTCAGTATGTGCCACCCAAGTGTCACCGCTTTGGACAAAAATTCTTTGTCCTTTGCGACTGCAAAACTGGATATACAGTATGCTTTATGTGATAGTTTATTCAGCTACAGATGTTGATTACATAGTGATGTTCCTCACGGTTTCTCAGCATCATTTGTGAAAGTGCTGATGGAAAGGTATTTCAACAAGCTTCACATTCTGTATTAATTATTACACAGCCCCGGGACGACCAAGTAATTGTTTTAACACGGTACTGGGACCTGTGGAACTGTCTGTGCAAAAAAAAAAAAAAATCCCTATATTCCCAGCAAATACTGAGAAAAGTGCCTTTCTTACCAAGAAATGTGACAATATGTTAGCCCTTCTCTGGCATAAGAGAAGGATTAACATGTTGTCAATAGTACATAAGGATGTGATGGGAAAGACAGACTACAGGACTGGAGAACCTGTGTTGAAGCCAGATGCTGTCAATGATTATAATATCAACAGGCGGCTTGTTGATAAATTGGACATGCAGATTGGTTAGGTTGATTGCCATTGTAAGTCTTGTCGGTGGTACAAGATGATATTTTTCCACCTTCTTGATATCACCGTCCTGAACAGTTTCATACTGTTCAAGGAAGTCGTCAAGAAACCTCTCTCTCTATGAGTGTTTGAGAGAGAGCTTGCATGCGAACTCCTTGAAAAGTATTCAACTCCACAGGTGACAGGTGCGAGGCAGGGGACGCAGACAGCACCTACAGCTGACAGGCTAAGCTATGCAGAATACTTCCAGCAGCACAGGCTGGTAGAGATTGCCCATACCATTGCAGGTCGTCAGACGTAAAGGGAGTGCCACGTCTGCAACACCACCAAATGCTGTCCCCCACCACAAAAAGAGACAGCCTACCAATGTGTGGAGTGCAAGGTCCCCCTATGCCTTTAACCCGCCGTGTGCCAGCTATTTTTAGCCCTATGGGTTACCCCAGTGCCGGCCATTTTTCGACCTTTTTTTGGGGGGGGCTAAAATGATAGATTTTGATGTGGAAACAGTGAGTATTGCTCTTAAAATGCTCACCGAGGCTCGAAAATCAGTTTTATTGAGTCCTGCATACTCGTGTACAGGTATAGCAGCTCTCTCACGCTCACCACGTATGTGAGAGAAAGCCGTTTTCTATAGAAGGTATACTCAGACATTTATGCTGGGAAAGTATAGCAATGTTCAGTACACTTTTCTAATTACTTATTACTTCAGCATCTATCACAATTTGTGTGTCTTTCTCACTGTGAATGCATTATCTTACACTTACTTGAAGATAGGTACAATCTGACTTCGTTACATACAGTCCTGGCACTTACAAGAAGGTATTTACAACTTGACTTCATTATATAGTCCTTACACTTACAAGAAAATATTCACAACTTAAACTTACATGAAAATATTTACAAAATGCCTTGACTATGTACAGCACTGGGTGAGGCACACAGGCAGAGTGAGGCAGAGCGAGCGGTGAGAGGGGGAGCGAGTGAGTGTATGGCCTTGATAGCCTGAGCGATGGTAGAGGAACAGTTACCTTACATGCCTGCCAATTTTTACCTGTGAATCTTGAAAAACGTGGTCACAGTGAAGTTTTTTATTTGAAACCATTTTAAAACGGCACTGGCACTGGCTGCGGAATTATGTCAGACCGTTTTAAAACGGCACTGGCATGCAGCGGATTAATGTTTTAGCGAGTATAACTCTGAGCGTACTTACTGAGCAAGTGTGTGGTAAAAGGTAAATAGTAAACAGGTATGCACAACAGTGTTACCTTTTATACATAAGTGAAATGTGAAATATATGTAGCACCAGTTGAGCAGGGCAGTACTCCCAAGGTGGGTGGAAAGCTGATGACAGGGAGAGCTAGAGCTTCCATTTCATCAGCCCTTGGGACTAGTTCCTGACCATCCCCCTTTGCTGAACTTTTTCAGTGTTTCATACCACAGAGAGTAGGCCAGCATGCTCTCTAACAAATGTTTCTCTAACTGTCAACACGAAGCTACATGCACTTCCATTTGAAAACTGAAAAATTAAAATGGCGCACGTTAATGATGCCTCGGAGTCCCCAGGGGGGAACCATAAATACCCCCACCATCCGCCCCTCTCCCGGTGACGACTCTAAGAGCTGCCTGGAACCACTGTCTGACTCACTTCTTCTTCATTTCTGCAACATTTGCGGCCTTTCCTCTAACTTTCTCTCTGTTGAACATCACCTCTCCTCCTCTAAACCTCACCTTCTCATCCTTACTGAGACTCAGCTGTCTGAGGCAACTGACAGCAAACCCTTTTCTGTATCCTCCTACTTTCTCTATACTCATTTCAAAGCCAAAGATGTACACAATGACTTATCTTGCTCTTGTGTTCCTGAACTTGATTCTTCTGAATTCTCTACTCACTGGCTTTGGCTCTCCTTTCATTCTTTGACTAAATACATTTGGGCTGTTTATTTATCCCCTAATTCTACCGACTATCAAAAATTCTTTGACCATCTTCTACAATGGAACACATTCTATCCATTTTTCCTTTCTCTGAAATCTCCATTCTAGGGGATTTCAATGTTCTCCACCACCTGTGGCTCTCCTCTCCTTTCACTGATCCACCTGGTGAACAAGCCTACATCTTTTCTATCCTTAATGACCTAGAGCAGCTTGTGCAGCACCCTACCACCTTGAAGAGAGCTCCAACATACTTGACTTCTTCCATACAACTAATCCTTCTGCTGATGCTGTTAATCTTTCCTCTCTGTTCGGCTCCTCTGATTACAACCTTATTACCTTAACCTGTCCTATCACTCCAGTACAGCCTGCGGACCAACCAAAGAAATGTCGACTGTGGCACTTTGGAGCTGTGGATTGGGAGGCCCTCAGGCAGTACTTCTTTTATTTTCCCTGGAATGATTATTGCTTCTATGGCCGGGAGCTTCTGAGTGTGCCTTGCGCATTACGGAGGTTATTCTCTTAGGCAAGGAAACATACATTCCCTTCTCATATCCTTTGACTAATGCAAGAAAGCCTTGGTTTAATCACGCTTGTTCTAATGCTGTCCACAACAAGAAGAGGGCCTACAAAAGGTACCAGAGCCAACTCACCCCTGAATCACATCTTTTTTATGTTTCTGCCTGGAATCATGCTAAGTCTGTTCTTCGCTCTGCTAAAAATAATGTCATCGTTCTAACAACTTTGCCTCATCATGCATCCCTCCTCTTTTCTACTCTGACAGCTCTGTAGCTATCTCTTCTACTGATAAAGCAGATCTCTTCACTCAGCCTTTCTCCTCCAATTCCATCTTAGATGACTCTGGTGCTGTTCCTCCATCACTTCCTCCCTCTGACTTCCTCATGGCTAATATTGAAATTTCTTCAGCTGATGTTTTTTCTGCCATAACTGGCCTCGATACTAACAAGGCATTTGGGCCTGATGGGGTCGCTCTGTTGTCCTCAAGAACTGTGCTTCTGTGCTTTCACACTGCCTAGGTTTCGCCTTTGTCTTTGAACTTATACCTTTCCTTCTTGCTGGAAGTTTGCTCTCATTCAGCCAGTCCCAAAGAAGGGTGACCATTCTCAACCCTCTAACTATCATCCAATTGCTTTAACATTCTGTATCTCAAAAGTTTTTGAGTCTATTCTTAACACCTAAATACCGCACTTTGATGTGGCTCGTCTGCCACTGGAGTCGCAATTCGGGGGTGTTTTTTCAACTTTCATCAAGGGGAAAATCAGTATGTTCTGGCTAAAGAGGAGTAATTTACACACCTGACAGCACAATCGGCACCCTCCTTGGCCTAATGGTTACCGCACAATCGAGGGTCAAAGCTGAAAAAAAAAAAAAGTTCTATCTATCTATATACCTAGGTTGCTTCCCCCAAGGAAAGGGAGGGAGCCGAAACAGGACGACACACTCCCCATACTCATCCATTCAAACACATTCATTCACATCTTAGCCCCAAAAGAGAGAAGGGACAGATCCTCACGGCACCACACTGCATGAGGGTCAACTGAGCAGTGCAATCAGTCACATCCGCAGCCCGGCCCGACAGCAGAGCTGGTTTACCCCTGCCACATCATAACAGACCCATCCCCTTACCCGCACCTGACCTGATCAGCTGATCAGACCAAATGTGGGAAAATATCCCCTCAGGGCTGCATCATCACTTATTCATTCAGAATTTCACTCCATTTATTTCTGTCAAGCACAGCCACTTTTGCCTGCTCAACAGACATCCCTCTCGCATCCAACACTCTCTTCACATTGTCCTTCCATCCTATTCGTGGTCTCCCTCACAACCTTACACCTCTTACATCAGATCTAGTTATCTTTTTCACCAATTGCTCATGATCCATTCTCTCCATATGCCCAAACCATTGCGACACCCTCTGCTTACTCTACCAGCCATCTCTTGAACAACTTCAGTTCTCCTTCGCACTTCATCATTTTGCACCCGATCCATACGCGTCACTCCACACATACTCCTCAGACACCTCATCTCCATTACATTCAACCTTCTCCTCTCTGCTACACCCATATTCCATGTTTCAGCCCCATATAATGCAGTCCCATATAATGCTCGCTATCACACGATGGTTTATTGGGGGTAGGAGGGTAGAATGGGGCAGAAAGGGAGGGAGGGGGTAGGGTAGATAGGGGTATACAAAGTAGGGGGGGAAGGTGGGGGGGGGCTGGAGGGAGATAGAATGGGCCTCGTGGTTGGGGGAGGGGTAAACTTCGACTAACAACATCCTACTGGGGTGTACAGAGGGGTGGGAGGGTCTTCAGAGAGGGTTATTACATGACAGATGACGAAACATTCAGGCAATGGGTGGGCCAACAGGGGAGGTGACCCCCCCTGCCTCTAGAGTGGCCAGATCACCCAACCTGAGGCCGGAGTGGTTAGTTCTCATTGGCCTGAAGGGATATACATCACAATCAGGGCAGAGCAATGTGCAGGCAGTTTTTTACAAGGCACTCTATATTGATGTGTTTCGGCTGAGAGGGCTAAAATGGTCAACACTTACATTGACGTGCTTCGGTATTTAGGGGTTAACAAGGAAATTTTAAAGCATCTTTCCTACCACAACCTTCTTTCTGATTGTCAGTATGGGTTCCGTCAGGGATGCTCCACTGGCTATCTTCTTGCCTACATTTCAGACTCCTGGTCATCCTCCTTTCGGGACTTTGGCCAAAGCTTTGCCAATCGCACTTGAGATCTCAAAGGTTTTCGGTTGAGTCTGGCATAAATCGTTAATTTCCAAACTGCCCTCTTACGGTTTCTGTCCTTCTATCTGTGCCTTCATCTACAGCTTCCATTCTGGTCGTTCTATAGCCACTGTTGTAGATGGCCATGGTTCTTCTAGATCAATCAACAGTGGTGTTCCTCAGAGCTCTGTCCTATCACCAACTCTCTTCCTTTAATTCATCAATGATCCTCTAAGCTGTACATCTAACCCTATCCACTGGTATGCTGATGATTCCACCCTTCACCTTTCCATTCAATTCCTGCAACATCCATCCCAGCAGTTACTTCTGCAAACAAGGGATGAGGCTATGGCACACCTTATGTCTGACTTGGTTCATATCTCTAACTAGGGTAAAAATAATCTTGTTGTTTTTAATGCATCAAACACTCAGTTTTTACACCTATCAACCCAACAGGATCTTCCACAGGAGTACGCATTAATGTTTAATAATATCCAGCTCAAGCCTTCAACATCCTTGAACATGCTTGGGGTTTCATTCACTCGGAATTTATCTTCGAAAGATCATATTGTATCTCTTGTAAAATCAGCTTCCAATAGACTAGGTGTGCTAAGCCGACACCGTGCCTTCTTTACCCCTGTACAGTTGTTGACTTTATACATGGGTTTTATTCACCCCTGTGTAGAGTACAACTCTCATGTGTGGGGAGGCTCCCCACATACAGCTCTTTTCAATTGGGTGAAGTCAAAGGCTCTTCATCTCATTAACTCTCCTCCTCTTACTGGCTCCCTTCAATCTCTGTCTCTTCACTGCACTGTTGCCTCTTTATCTCTTTTCTATTGCTGCTTCCATGGTCACTGCTCCTCTGGACTGTCTGCTTGCATCCCTCCACCTCTACGATGGGTGCATAGCACCCGTCTAGCAACAAACTCTCATCCCTTTCCTGTCCAACTCTCTAATGCAAGAGGTAACCGTTACTCCCAGACCTTCATTTATGCAACAGGTCAGCACTGGAACTGTTTCCCTCTGTCTATATTTCCTACTTCCCATGATCTCCAGTCTTTCAAATGCAGTGTGTCCAGGCATCTCGAAATGAACAGATCTTGAATTTGGCTCACTTTTGAATGTTTTTTTTTTTTTTTTTTTTTTGAAGGAACTATTTGTGGGCTCCTAGCCTTTGGTTCCTTCTTACTAGCACAAAAAAACAACTAGTTAGTGCTATGATATAAGTGTTTTATAAGTTTTACAAGTCCAATGCAATAACTGTTACTGTTTATGGTTATTGGTGAAACAATGATTGGAAATACCTTGAGTTTGCCTACCTCTTACATGAAAGAAAACCAGTAGTGAGTAGGCCAGGAAGAAAATTACCTGGCTGGTTATAACTAAATTTTTTCCCTCGTTACTCAGAAAATAGTGCTGAATATGTGAGCATAAGTGTATTTGTGACGTGAAGTACAAATAATGTAAGTTGTGTATAACATTAGTACTATTTTCATGACACCTCTGATTAGCGCAAATCAGTCTGAATTTTAGTACAAGTACTTTACCTCATACTCAACCATGCTGCGTGAAACAGCCACAGCATTGACTTGTCAACGCAATTACCCATAATCGTGGTGTAAAGTGCAATTATAAGTGTGGTAGGACAGGGAAATTATTATATTTGACACAAGAAGTGAGTACAGAAAATCAAAGAGCTGTTCTTTTCCCACACACCTACGGGCCATAGGGTGGAAAACCCTATGGGGAGCCACATGAACAGGGTGATGACTCATCCTTACGATGGTGAGTAAGGAAAAGTCGAAGAGTGAGTTGAGAATTCCAAATTCCTTCCAAGGACGCCCAGGCAGTGTTACGATCACTGGTCTGGTCAGTACTGCCAATGCTAGCCAGTAAGTCCATGGTCACTACCAGTGGCACGCGCTATCCTTACTAATAGATGTGACCACCTGGAGGCCTTGGGATACTTTCATTTGAAAGAGAAAAAGTTGTTGAGTCTTATGTATCTATTTTTTCTCTAGCTATAATAGTTTGGCAGATATGTGGGTTTGAAGTAAGGGTATTTTTTTCCAAAATCACGGAAATCCCCCATAAGGAGGAGTGGGTGACGTCGGGAAACCCCCGGCAGATGGGGGTTAACAAGTCATCACCTATTCCCCCTCTAAAATCTTCAGATGGTAACATTACAAATGACCTGCATGGTAATGCAAACATCCTTACCAATTCATTTGCCAGTAACTCTACTTTCAAGAAAGTCAGCCAGAAAGTCCCTGTACTAGAACTAGACTCTCCAGAAACTGCTTCACTTAACCCTGCTCAGGTAGAGGTGGATCTGAGAGACTCCCCCACCCCGTCCCATTTTCTAGTTCATTAATTTGTAAATACATGGGAGCCCTGTTCTTCTCAGTAGCATCCTAACTTTGTGTATCCATGCAAGGAGTGGGGGAGTTACTTCAAGCTTTCTCTCCGTTGCCGCAGTATAAGGATATGTGAGTATAAATTGGGTATGTGAGATCTACGTCTACCTGAGGTGTGTGAGATATTTTGTTCTCCCTGACTGCAGATATGAATTAATGCAGTGTCTGGCAGCTCTTCTTCACACCATGAAGCACCATCCCATACCAAGCTCTGGGACCACTCAAGCAACCATTCAATTTTTTTTTTCTTGTAGAATGCCAAAATTTATTTACTGTTGTTCCTTTTTTTTTTTTTTTTTTTTAAATTGGTTAAAAATATAAAATAAAAGAGCAGTTCATTTTTCATACATGTATGTGTTGCGGAAACATTAAAAATGTTACACTATTTTCAGTATTGGAATAAAGGAAACATAAACATTTTTCCAGATTTTCTATATTTTTGGGTCTGAGAGACTCACGTCTACCTGCTGTGCAACACGGACCGACATCTACCTGAGCAGGGTTAAGATACACAGTAGATACGTAAAATACATATTAAAGAACTTAACAATTAACAAAGCTCTAGGTCCAGATGGAATTCCACCAATTGTTTTGAAAAAGTGTTCCCCTGAACTTGTTATTATTCTTGCTAAATTAATCAGACTTTGCATATGCAGGGCTGTAATTTCTGGGGGGCTAGGGGGGCTACATCCCCCCCCAATGTTTAAATCTCAAAACTTAACTAAGATTAAGGGCTTATGGGAGTGAATTTGAAAATAAAAAAGGAAGAAAAACTTGGAATGCTGTTGTTTAAAATTCAAACAATCCTATGTGTGTTTGATCGAATATTTCTAAATTTGATCCAAATTGACCATAAACTCAATCATAGTAGTACTTATATTTTTATTATAATTTCTAAGAGAATAAAGGCAGGGCTGTATATTTTAACCTGAATCCTATCGCAGGCATGTAGAAACAATCTTGGTAAGGGTGCAGCATAGTGCAACAAAAATGTAAAATGGCCAAATTATTAAACCTAGTCACAGTTTGGGTTGAAAGTTAAGCTTGGTAGAAAATGAAGCCTCTTATTTAAAGATCGACCTCCATCACTAGACATACATGTTTCATTAAACTTCAACTTTAGGAAGAGTCAAACTGAAAAATATCGGATCGTCTGCAGACTTAAGCGATTCGATTTATTTTTAAATTTGTAGTGCGGAGGTATATATTTACGTCTGGTGAAGCCCCCCAAAAAATCTGTTGAAAATTACGGGCCTGATATGAACTTCTTCATTCCCTGATTCTTAGAAGGAAGCCAGTATCCACACAATACCGAAGAAAGGAAGTTCCTTTAACACTTCTGATTACAGACCAACAAATATCACGTCTTCTCTTGATAAAGTATTTGAGATTTTAAGTAATAAGCATCTAGTTAAACATCTTGACTTTAATCACTTAATTGGTGACAAACAGTATGGTTTTCACCACGAAAGATCCACTATTAATATACTCAATCTTCTGACTCTTACCATCCACCAGTCAATTGACCAACATGGAGAAATTCAGGTGGTTACCATTGATGATTCTAAATCTTTTGACAGACTGGCACCGTTCCATGCAATCCAAACTCCCTTGCTATGGCCTAACATCTTTTGTTCCTCTGATTTCCCCACATATCTGCAACAAAAAGATAAGTGTTAAAATAGGTGATGTATATTCCAATTTCCACTAGATTATTGCCGGCGTGCCATAAGGATCAGTTCTGGCTCCAACCCTATTCCTACTTCATATTAATGATCTTTTAACTGTCATCCGTAATCTCATCCATTCCTATGCAGATGACTCAACACTTCATACTTGATTTACACTTAAACACCTAGTTTGCTCTCATTCAGCCTGTCCCAAAGAAGGATGACCATTCCCAACCTTCTGACTATTGTTCAATTGCTTAAACATCCTGTATTTAAAAAGATTTTGAGTCTATTCATAACAAAGAAATTTTAAAGGGTCTTTCCTGTTATAACCTTGTTTCCGATCGTTAGTATGGGTTCCACCAGGAAAACTCCACTGGGGATCTTCTCTCCTACCTTTCAGGACTTTGGCGAAAGCTTTGCCATTGCATTTGACATACAAAAGGCTTTTGATTGAGTCTGGCATAAATCTTTAATTTCCAAACTGCCCTCTTACGGTTTCTATCCTTCTATTTGTGCCTTTATCTCTAGCTTCCTATCTGGTCGATCTATAGCTGCTGCTGTAAATGGGCACCGCTCTCCTCCTAGAGCCATCAATAGCGGTGTTCCTCAGGGCTCTGTCCTATCATTAACTCTCTTTCTTTTGTTCATCAGTGACCTTCTAAGCTGTACATCTAACCCTATCCACTCATATGCTGATGACTCCTCCCTTCACTTTTCCATTCGCTTCTCACAGTGTCCATCTCAGCAGCTACTTCAACAAACAAGGGATGAGGCTATTCTGCACCTAATGTCTGACTTGGCTCATATCTCTGATTGGGTAAGAGTAATCTTGTTTTTAATACATCAAAAACTCAGTTCTTACATCCATCAACCCGACAAAATCTTCCACAGGAGTACCCTCTAATTTTCGGCAATATCCAGCTTAATCTTGCACCATCTTGAAACATACATGGGGTCTCATTCTCTCGGGATTCATCTTGGAAAGAACATGTTACCTCTCTTGTAAAATCTGTTTCTGAGAGATTATGTGTGCTAAGCCGAATCTATGCCTTCTTAACCCCTACACAGTTGTTGATTTTATACAGGGGTTATACCCTAGGTAGAGTACAATTCTCATGTGGGGAAACTCCCAACATTCAACTCTTCTCAACAAGGTGGAATCAAAAGCTTTTTGTCTCATCAACACTCCTCCTCTTACTAGCTCCCTTCAACCTCTGTATCTTCGCCGTACTGTTGCATCTTTATCTCTTTTCTAGTGCTACTTGAATGGCCACTGCTTCTCTGAACTGTCTGCCTGCATCCCTCCACCACTTCGGCATTCACATAGCACCTATCTAGCAACAAACTTTCATCCCTTTATTGTCCAGTGCTCTAATGCAAGAGATAACAGTTACTCCCTGCCCTTCATTTGTGCAACAGGTCAAATCTGGAACTGTCTCCCTCTGTCTGTATTTCCTGCTGCCTATGATCTCCAGCCATTCAAACGCAGTGTGTCCAGGGATCTCAAAATGAACAGTTCTGGAATTTGGCTCGCCTATCTTGTTTTTCTTTTCTTCCTTTTTTTTTTTTTGAGGGAACAATTTACAGGCTTTGGTTACTTCCTCCTTGCATTTTAAAAAAATCACGAAGTTAAATATCTCTAACTCACAACTCAGTACAACAGTCTCCATAAATCAAGACTTATCTAAGATCACTGATTGAGGACAAAATAACACTGTCTCATTTAATGCTAGTAAAACCAGACATATACAATTTACTAACAGACAGATATTGCCTAATTCCTATATTACCTTCAATGCTACTAATATTCCTGTCTCTATTAGTACTGAAATTCTCATTTTTCACTTAACCCGAGGCGTCCTGATAACGTATGGATACATTGCAACGTTTTGTCATGGTGAATCCTGATAACGTATCCATAAGTTTTGCAGTTGCAAGGTCCATGATTTCCACAATTTTCTAATTTCTCACATGATTTTTGGTACGTAGACACGGGACACCTTCCTCTACCTGCCGCCAGATGGGGACAATGTCTTACCCCATGTGACCTCCCCTCCCCCCCAGCATGCCATTGTTTTGGCAACTCATCTGTTAGCAGTGACCTGGCCAGTAAAGACATGTCACGCCATGGTCCGATATTCAAGGTGAGATTGATTCCCCAATTGATGATGATGTGGAGGACAAAATTTATTACGTGGTGCCAGAGGAAGAAACCAGCAGAAGTGATGAAGAGGTAACATCACCAAGGAAGGTGCAGTATGTTGATGCGTTCAGTGAATGAAACAATGCTTATATTGCCTATACCGTTGTGTGAAAACCAATATACTCTTGTGCTACATATAAATTCGTACCAAATGAACAAGTATCTACATATTCTGAGTGGTTTGCAATAGTTACCATTGCATAGAAAACGCGACACTCGCAGCGTGGCTCCAGAGAACATGGTACCCGGTGTTTAAATGGTCGCCTGTTTAGACCACTTCTAAGCTCAAGTGAGCACTTTGGGGGGCATTTTCCAATGTTTCTCATAAGAAGTGGAGGTTTTAGCCAAAAAAAAGTTATTAAAAAATCTGCCGGGGTTGGGGGGGGTCAGTGGTGAAAAATTGGTTGGAACGCAGTGAGTTAACAATACCCTCAGCTGGACCCCTCATGTTAGATCATTTGCTAAAACTGCTGCAAAGAAACTTGGATTATTGTGCAGAGTCCGTAACGTCTTCACTGATGAGCAGGTAGCTATAATTTATAAGAGTCATGTGTGCTCTCAGCTGGAAATATTGCTCACCCTTGTGGAATGGATGTGGAGAGGTGGCACTAAAACAAGTACACAAAAATCAGAAAAAGCCTGTTAGAATTATTAACCCTTACAATGCGAGGTTGTTTTTGCGCTCCCTGCGCATCCCGCGAGGATATTCGCGCACCAACTGACTTTTAAAAAATATTTGCCAAATATCAGTTATTAGTCCTAGTGTATTAAAATTATATATGCATATGGCACATACCTTCAGCTTTCCCCTGGGATGTTTATTGAGCCTTCGTCGTCTACCATAGGACTTGTGGAGACTTCTGAAGTTGGGTAAAGAAGTCTCCACTTTACACTTCTCGATACCCTGTAATATGGTTACCATTGCCTGATATTATAACTACAAACACTCTTCTATGAATTTCAAGTAGTTTGGAATCCATATTCCACAAAAAAAAAAAAAATGTGAGCGCAATGTATATTACAAGCACATACGAGCTTTCCTCCCGTGCTGGTTCCCCAATGGTATTCTGGGGAGGAGCTGTCATTTATTATTTATAAACACAGTCACACTTTATATTCCTAGTACTTTATTACACTTATTTATATATACAATATTTATCTATAAGTTTCTTTCAGTACTAGTAGTTTATTTTCACTCAAGGCATTCACTTTCTCGTCCTGTATACTAGCGTTGAAAGCGAATCTGTCACTTTCACTTTCATTGCTCCCAGTATTCATAATGCTAGAGTGAAGCTTTCACTTTCATTACTCCTAGTATATATACTAGTATTCTTATATTACTACTCATTTACATTTCTATTTACATTCTCTGTTTTATTTACATTATTTACATTTCTATTTTATTTACACTGTGTTACAGTATGCACTGTCACTTGCAGTAACTTATAAAACTATTTTCCACTGTTCAGTTATATTTACATTCATTGCTTTCACTTGCTGTTTACACATTATTTACATTTCCACTTGCACTGTTTTCGAGTCACCAGAAAGATCGTAGTCACTGTCCATCATTTTCATTGATAAATTAGCCAGTTCACGTTCCACAGCAATCACTTAGCCCTTTACCCCTTTCCACATGAGGTTTAGTAGGGGCAGAGGTCACAGGGCCTTTGCATGGGGCTAAAAAGCGGTGGAATTGGACAAGTGCGAATCTGATGTGGTTTCACCTTGAAAGACGACAGTAAATTGAATACTGTGGCCTAGGGGCAGTGAAGGACTGCCAATGTCAGCGTGGTGACAGCTGCTAATATATCAATCAATCAATCAATCATTTCCTGTGGCACCCTCGGGGATGCATAGGGGCTCGATGAACTCACACCACCACATCCTATCTTGTGCTAACTCCTCAAGATCTCCCCAACACTCATCTCCAGCTTCCCGTCTCATTGTCCTCACCCACGTCTCTTTTGGCCTTCCTCTACCTCTCCTACCAAGTGCCACCCACCCTGGTGTACCTCGTACTATTCCCTGTCTCCTATACACATGTCCTAGCCACTTCCATTGTGAGAATCTAACATATTCATCGATCGGTTGCACTCCCGTTATTTCTCTAATTCTACTATTTGGTATCCTTTCCCACCACTTAACTCCTAATATTCTTCTAAGTGCTTTATTTTCAAACACCAAGAATTTATTTTCCATAGTCACTGTGCTGTACCAAGACTCGTGTCCATAAATTAAGATACTCCTAACCATTACCTTATAAATTTTGATTTTTGTATGCACAGAGAAATTATTATTATTCCAAATATTTTTAAGCATTCCCATTGCCTGATTAGCCTTCTTTAACCTTTCCTCGAATTCAGAGTTCAAAGAACCATCCTTGGCTAAATAAGAACCTAAATATTTAAACCTATCAACTTGCTTTACAACCATACCTCCAATTACACATTCCTGCGCATTTTCCATATTCATATTGATTATTTCAGTTTTTCCACAATTAATAACCAAACCCACCTTGCGACCTTCACTCACCAAACAGTCCAACACTCTCTGCATCTCTTCTGGCCTATCACAAATCAAAACTATATCATCTGCATAATCTAAATCCAAAAGTTTCCTGTTCTCTACCCAAAGTATACCTGCACCGGTTTCTGTTCCAACGCGTTTCATAATGTAATCAATGACCAATATAAATAGTAAAGGCGATAGAACACCACCTTGAATTACTCCGGACTTGACTTCAAACGAATCACTCAGACAACCATCAACCATCACTTTACAAAATGTGTCCTCATGCATGTTCATAATGACCCTCACAAACTCCTCTGGTATTCCATAATGTCTCATGATCTTCCCCATAGTCTCTCTCGAAACACTATCAAAAGCCTTTTCAAAATCAACAAAACAAAGACTTAACGGTACTCTCATTTCATTAACTTGCTGCATCAAATGCCTAACTATAAAGATCTGATCATTGCAACCACGTCCCTTTCTAAAACCAGCCTGTTCATCCCTCAGAATACCCTCAACCACCGGCTCCAACCTATTTAACAACACTCTACTGAAAACTTTCAAAGCTATCGGCGACAAAGAGATTCCCCTCCAATTACCACATTCACTCAGGTCTCCCTTCTTCGGAACTTTAACAATTACACCATTCTTCCAAACTGATGGTAGTAACCCCGTCACCCATATCTTATTGAATAGCTTGGTCAAGATCATTATTAATCTATCCCCCTCCACTTTAAACATTTCCGGAAATAAACCATCCTCCCCTGGTGCCTTATTATTCTTTAACTGTTTTACTGCTTTCTCCATTTCTGCAAGCCTCAACTCTCCTGTTTCTATATTTAAATATTCCTGAGGCAGGAAATCTACACAATACATAATAAATTAGGTAGTTCCAGGTGAATGTAAATATCATTTAGGCTTCTCCCTTCCTTTCTTATATATATTTTTATTATAAGAACAGGTCATACGTCATATTTCAAAGGGAAATAAACAGGGAAAATTAGCGAACGAGTGCACGTGAGATGTTGCCAGGTGATAATTAGCCCATTCCAGTTGTATGGCAGTATCAATTACCTTTTCTCTTTCTTTTATATATTATTTTGTATAAGAATAGGGCAAAGGGCACATTTCAATGGATAAAATGAGTAGGAAAATCAGTTGAGCATTTGTGTAGCGCAGTGCAGCTGGTCAGGTGGGAGGAGAGGGTAATGGAGGGGAGGCAAGGAGGGGGGGAGTCAAGGACAGGAGAAAAATGGCTAAATTGTCAACAGTGGATGGGAGTACAGGTGACATTAGCAGAACTGAGTATAGCTGGATACTGGTAGTACCGATAGATGATACAACCCACCACTTGAAAGCCCGGGCAAATTCAAAATAACACAGAATCATAAAAGTGACACCCTAGCTCACGAGCATCACAAAAGTGACGCCCTGCGGTTAAGGGGTTAATCACCCTACCGTTTCAAGTGAAGTACCTTCCCTTCAAGAATGAAGGAATGTTGCCTCACTTGCATTATTTTAGAGATACTTTTATAGGTAATGGACAGACGAAATTGCATCCATTGTGCCACTTCTCCATGCTTTCCACAACACTACACGGGCATCTGGTAGTGCTCATAACTGGACTCTCACACTGCCATAATGCAGAACTTTTGCCTATCAGAATTCTCTTGTTCCCTGAGCTGCATCTCTTTGGAACTCAGTTCCCCAGGGTGGTTTCCTCCCAAACAACCTATGGCTGTTCAAGTCCAACTGTTACATTTTTTCTTTTTTAATGAATGGAGGACACTTGTAATCTGGTGTATGATTTTTTTTTTTTAGTTCGCTTGTTTTTCCTTCCTTTGTTCTGTCACTAAAAAGAAAGCTGGCACACAAAATCTTTTAGAAACTGTTTTTTTTTTTATACCAATGGATATTGCAGTGTCACGGTGCTATAGTGAGTTTCGTGAATCATAAAACACAAAATTGACTTTAGTGAAATACCATCTAGTGAAAAAAAAGTAACTGTTTTAGCATTATTGGACAAATGTTATTACTCCGTGAAGAGTGACGGTTAGGTTGGGCCGAGCTGGACCACTCGTAGTAATTTTCCGCCCATACATCTATGGCAAACTTAGCTCGCACGCTCACTCGTAATTGTAAGATGGTAGTGATATTACCATTGTTGTGTTAGAAACTTTATGGTAGTATGGGCACTTATTATGATACTGGCCATCATGTCAAAGTATGTTTAAGTAATATACCAAATAGTACTACACTCTCTCTCTCTCTCTATACATCTTATCTAATCTCATCAGCCGTATGAGTGTCCACTGCAGGACCAGCCTATCCCTACCAAAGTGGGGATGAAACACCCAATGTATCACTACCAAGTGGCTTAGGCTGTCTAATAGAGACTGTATGTAGGGTTAGAAGTGCTTGTAAGTGTAACTGTTGTTGGAATGGCTTTGGATGTGTGTGTAGTCTGTGAGCCAAGTGTAATCGGCCCACGCAAGCCGACTGGGTGCAAGCATACTTTATAGTATGCAACACTGGTTCAACCACAGCACCCCTCGTGTCTGCCAATGCAGTACATGGCCAGAAGAAAGCTCCCAAAGTTTTTTACCCTGGCGGGGTGCAAACCATCGTTTTTCAGTGTATGAAGATGCATACTTTACCACTGTACCATAGAGGCTCCATATATGTATATACATATACATAAATAGATAGATAGATAGATAGACAGACAGACAGATAGATAGATAGATTGATTGATAGATAAATAGACATACTTGTATATACCATTTTCGGTAGACACTATGGAGGGATGTCTCTAAGGGTGTGGCCACACTTGCCCTTGAACATTGTCGGAAACATTGCTCGTGACATGTTAGATTCATGCATCAAACATGTTAGCAAAATGTCACAGACATGTTATGTGTAGTGTCACAAGCATGGTTTTTGAGGATTTCATTGACATGTTCGAAACAAAGGTGAAGTAGTCGTGTTTTCCAGACTTGTGAGAGACTTTACCCAGCAACATGGCATTAAGGTGGATGCCTTACTTGTCGCAGCCACAATGGTTGTATTATGTGCACAGTAAGGGCAAAAAATATGTGCTCGTCAGCGATTTTGGATGCGTCCATCATGTGTGGCAAACCCCTATGGTGATGGACATCCTATTGTAAATGGCCTCATTAAAGATGACGTTGGACCGCTACCGGTGCAAGTGCGGGATACTTCAGAATTTCGTAATTTCTTCAGGATGTCAAAGAAATTTTTTTTAAAATGGCATCACGGTCGCAGGTAATGGTCTACTGCTGTGTTAGATTCATGTCTGCAGCTCAAAACCTCGTCCACACCGGTGCTACCAACATGATTCCAGCAGAGTTGCCAACATGTTCGAGACACTTGTGTTTCAAACATGTCTGTAACATTGTTCTATGCACAGTTTGAAACATGTTGCCATCACATATTTCGAGCAAGTGTGTCTGCACCCTAAAGCACCAATTTGTCTTAATTAACAAAATCCTCTGTTACCCCAAAGTACAGAGATTTTAAACTTTTTTTAGCACATAGGCACGTCACCAGCTACACCATTTAGCAGTCATTCCCAAACTGCCTATTTTTCTCACTGGGCTAATTTTTCCCAAAGGACCCATTTCTTCCCCTCGAACCTGTTATGCCTTGAACCTAGTTTTCTGCATGGACCTACTTCTCCCATGGACTTTTTACCCCATGGACCTGTTTTTTCCCCATAGGCATCTTTTCCCCTTGTGGACATAATGTCCTCCATGGACATATTTATTTTCCCCAGTGCTTACTCCTCATTCCAGCTAATTCTCCCCATAGATCTCTTTTTCCCCCATTGATCTATTTCCCTCCATGGCTTTCCCACGTATTTCCCACCCATAATCTCTATTCCCAGTGGACCTACTCTTCTCCATGGACCTATTTTCCCATCTTGGGGATACACTGAATTCCCTTATACACTCTTTTTCTCCTATGCATCTATTTCCCACGTGGAATTTGATCTTTTACTTACTATACCTATGTTTCCGCTGGGTCATTTTCCCAAAGGCTGTATTCCACAATGGACCTATTTTTCACACAAGCCTCTTCCAAGCATGGACCTATTTGCCCATGGCCCAATGCCCAATGAACTTATTATTCCCTGTCCACTAATGTAACCTCCCACCAACTATCGTAGCTACCAGCTCAGTGTAATAAGCTAAATTCCTGCCTTGCCATCTAAGAAGCCAAACACCCACCCACCCTACCACAAAACCCACCTACCCAAGCACCAACCCACATCCCCACCTGACTCCGTTCCTTCTTTACCTCTGCACAATTGTTAACTCTGTGCAGAGTTTTATCTGCCTCTGCTTAGAGTACAACTCCCATGTGCGGGGAGGCTCCCCACATACAGCTCTTCTCAATCAGGTGGATTCAAAGGCTTTTCGTCTCATTAACTCTCCTCCTCTTACTGACTCCCTTCAACCTCT
>NC_136958.1:13888244-13958244 GCF_032717465.1 Coenobita brevimanus
ATATATATATATATATATATATCTATATATATATATATATATATATATATATAGATATATAGATATATATATATATATATATATATATATATATACATACATATATATATATATATATATCGGGAGAGAGAGAGAGAGAGAGAGAAGGATATAAACATAGATGTAGTTATTATATCTGACTCCCAAGAAAAGCATCAATATTGTTTTTATTACTGAATCGATTTCAGTGATACTTGATAGATACTTTCTTCATTTATTTGCAATTTATCTACAGTTCTATTAAATTTTGAAAGAGGTCTCCTTCAGCGTTAAAACATAGTTAATCTGGTTTTACTAACTAGTGATTTTTCCTTGCAACTTACCTACAGAGATGCTTGCATTAATCTCTACAATGTTCTCCTTTAACTGACGAAGTGTGTGAGGCTTATTCTTAAATCGCCTTCCTTAAGGTGACCCCTAACATGACGAAATACCCTGAGTTTAATCGGAATAAATAATACGTTGAGTACGGCATGATCACTGCATTAGGACAGTTGACCAGCAGATACTTACTCAGCACTGTGTAGAGGAAAGCACAATCTTTCGTTTGCAGCATGTCTCGTTTATTTCAAATGCTTGGGAATGTATCTAATGCAGTATATGATTTACGCAAATTGAAGTTAGTATGTGCGGAGTTTCACATACGAGTAAATCCGTTCATAAATAATGGATATGTTATCATCATCTTGGGGCCTCAGAGCAGTGAAACACCCTCTGTGTGCGTAATGCGTAATACTTACACACACACACACACACACACACAAATATATATATATATATATATATATATATATATATATATATATATATATATATATAGCCCGACGCCCTAATCCCGCAAAGGGTGGCCGCAGACAAAACGCCTCCAAGTCACTCTGTCACCCACCATTTGACTCCCCTCCCCCCAACTCACCCCCCCCCTCCCTCATATACCTCTCAACTCCATCCCTCCACCTCATCCTCGGTCTACCCCTCCCTCTCCCTCCCTCCACCTCACCTACATACACCCTCTTAGTCAGTCTTTCATTCTCCATCCTCTCCACATGTCCAAACCACCTCAGTGTATTTCTCCTAATCTTTTCAACCACATCCACATCTACCCCACAACGTTCCTTCACTTCTTCATTCGTCAACCTGTCCCTCCATGTCACTCCACATGCTCCTCTCAAGTAACTCATTTCCACTGCTCTCACTCTTGACTTGTTCCCCTCTTGCAAGGTCCACGCCTCGCTTCCATACGTCAGGGTAGGGATCACAATACCATCATGCAGTGACTTCTTAACTTCCATACTCACCTCCCGATTTCTCATCACTGCTTTCAGTGTGCCAACAACCTTCCTTCCCTGCTGTACCCTTTCACGTACTTCATCCCCCAAAGTTCCATCCTTACTCATCACACTACCCAAGTACTTGAATGCACTCACATTCTCCATATCCTCACCATCCAACCTCACTTCACACTCTGTGACTTCATTCCTCTCAAACACCATAACTTTACTTTTGTTTACATTAACTTTCAGCTTCCTCCTCCTACACACTGTCCCAAATTCATTCACCAAACCTTGCAACTCCCATTCATCTTCACTCAACAATACTGTATCATCAGCAAACAGCAACACCGGAAGCTTCCAAATCTCACCCTCATTCATTAGGGCCACCCCCACATCCACTGCCCTACCTTGTACCTCCTTTACGACCCCATCCATATATATATTAAACAGCCATGGAGACATTACACACCCCTGTTTCAGTCCCACATTGAGATCAAAGAACTCACTCAGCTCACCATCCACTCGCACCGTAGCCCTAGCTCCCTCGTACATACTCTTCACAGCACTCAACAATTTCCCCTCCACTCCATATATTCTTAATACCTTCCACATACCTTTCCTATCTATTCTGTCATAAGCTTTCTCCAAGTCCATGAAGGCAGCGTACACTTTCCTTCCCTTCTCTAGATACTTCTCCACTAAATATCTTAGAACAAATATCTGATCTACACACCCTTTTCCCTTCCTAAATCCCCCTTGTTCTTCTCCAACTAGCTCCTCTGTCATATGCCTAACCCTATCAATGAGTATTCTACCATATATTTTACCAGTCACACTAAGAAGGCAAATACCCCTATGGTTACCACATACTTCTCTCTCCCCTTTTCCTTTGTACAGAGGAACAATTATACCTGATTTCCAGTCCTCTGGAACCCTTCCCTCTTCCCAAGCCAATCTACACAACTTCCATATCCACTCCACAACAATCTCACCCCCATACCTAAGCATTTCACCACACACTCCATCAATTCCTGGGGCCTTTCCCAGCTTAATCTTCTTCATCGCTTCCACTATATATATATATATATATATATATATATATATATATATATATATATATATATATATATATATATATATATATATATCATCATCATCCGGACCTCCTTTCCCACTCTAGGGCAGGATGAGAAGTAGCAATGTCCAGACAGCCCAAGTTTGCCCAGTTCAGGGTGCCACACTTTCATTCACTCATCACGCAAGCCCACGGAACCCTGGCTCTATCTGATACCCCAGAACTTTCAACACATTCTGTGGCTTCACAAAAACGTATCCGATAGTCAATCCTAACACTGTAATGTTAAAAAGGGTTGCCATATCCCTCATCATGCGCTTCTCACAGAATTCATCCAGCCAGCTCAGTCTCTTGTCAGTCCCCTAGCCTTACTGACTTCCATACCTCTCTTCCTCACACACTCATTCACCATATCCTTTCACTTTCTCCTTGGCCTACCTCGACTCCTCCCTCCTTCAGATTCGCTCAGATATGCCTTTTGCATCACTCTACTGTTTTCCATTCCCTGCACATGACCATACCATCTCAGTACAATCTTTTCGACTCTGGTGTCCACAGACTTCCTCATTCCACATCTTTCACGAATTACATTATTTCGTATTCTATCCACTTTTTGTACTCCACATACATTCCTCAGGAGTCCCAGCTCCACTGCTCTAACTCTTGCCTTTTCATTGTCATGCCTCACCATAGTCTCACATCCATATGCTAAAATTGGCACTAACACTGTTTCATGTAAACCTCGCGCAGGTGCAACACTCAATCCTCTGTTTCTTATCAAGGGCTTCACAGCACCAGCTACTTTTCTTCCTTGTGTCACTCCATTATCCACTTCTTTTGCACATTGTCTTCTCTTTTCTATCATTGTACCTAGGTATTTAAATTCTCTCACCAATTCCAGTCTCTCTCCATTCACTGTAACATCACACTAGGAGTCACTTTCCCTCTCGATAACCATCACTTTACACTTTTCTACATTTACTCTCAAGGCCCGATGCTCACAGACGTCAGTAAAACTATGCACTAGCCTACCAAGCTCTTGTCCGGTATTTGCAAGTAGCACTGCATCATCAGCATACAACAAATTTTAGATATATCATCCATCATCATTCATTACCAACGCTATCCCTCTCTCATCACTCCGTCCATATATATATATATATATATATATATATATATATATATATATATATATATATATACACCTTATGGCCCTTCTCACAAGCCTTCTCCACTATCCGTCTCATTGCAGATATTTGATCCATATATTCTCTGCCACTTCTAAAGCCACTCTGTTCATGACTCACTAGGACTTCTGATATCTCTCTTAATTTCTCTATAATAATTCTTCCATAAAACTTCCCTACAGCACTCAGTAACCTTATACTACGATAATTTTTGCACTCACTTCGCACCCCTTTATTTTTGCACAGGGGTATAATCACAGCCTTCTTCAACTCTACTGGCACAGTTTCACTCATCCCTGTCTTCTTATATATCTCCAATAAGCACTTCATTCCGCTCTCTGAACTATAGTTAATCACCTCATCAGTCCCAATTGCTATCCCATTTTTAAGCCGCTCCACAGCGTTCTACATCTCTGCGAGTGTCACATTTCCTGGCACTGCATTCCTTCTCTGCACAACTTCAAAACCAATCATGTTTACAGTCGTTCTGCTCACTCTATTCCCATTCATCAGGCTGCAAAATATTCTTTCCATCTCATTCTTCCTTCATCCCCATGGGTTAATAATCTACCACTTACATCCTTGACACTTTCACATTTCATTTCCCTGTCACTTCTGCATTTCCGCACTTCTTTCCGGAATAACTTCCAATTTTCAGAGTAATTTGCATTCACTTTTTTCATAGATCATCATTTACATCCCTTTTTCTCTTCACCAGTCACTTTACTTGCTGCTTGCTCTCAATATACTCAGTTCTTATTTCACTTGAACCCCTGTTCTGTAACCACTCTAGCCACTTCTTCCTCTTTTCCTCCATTACTCTCTTAACCTGAGGCGTCCCGTCGATGTATGGGTACGTTGCAACATTATGTAACTGCCAGTCCCGATGACGTACTGGTACGTCGCGCAATTGCAAGGTTCATAATTGGCACAATTTTCAATTTTCGTGCATGATTTTTGGTACGTATACACGGGACACCTTCCTCTATTCCTCTACAAGATGCCAGGCAGGGACAATACCTTACACCACATAACCCCCCACCCCCCCGCATGCCATTGTCTCGGCAATTCACCTGTTACCAGTGACCTGCCCAATAAAGACATTCAGGGCCAGAGTGATTCCCCAATCGATGACAATGTGGAGGACAAAGTTTACATAGCATTGGAGGAAGAAACAGTCAGAAATTATGATCAGGTAATGTTGCCAAAAAAGGTCAGGTATGTTGATGAGTTTGCCAGTGAAACAATCCTTATAATGCCTATGTTACTGTTTGAAAACCAATATACTCTCGTACTACATATAAATTTGTACCAAATAAATAAATAAATACCATTTATGAGTGGTGTGGAATAGTTACCCTCTCACAGAACTCGTTTTCTTTGGAGCCAGCCTGATAGAAAACCCAGTAAGGTAAGGAGGTACTGCTACCTGTAATGAGTATTTTAAACCTCAGGTGAGCGATTTCTCTATGAATTTTCTATGTTTCTCACCAAAAGCGGAGGTTTTAGCACACACACACACACACAAATCCTAATAGCTCGGGATTAGGGGGTATCGGAGGTGCAAAATCGGTCAGGACATGACGGGTTAACCTCTTCATCCCACCAAACCATATCTTTCTTCTTTGTTGTTACTCTTGCCACACCACACACCGCTTTAGCATTTCTAACTAAGCGATACCTATATGCATTCCACGGGTTGTCCAGATCCATTTAATTCCAATTCACTGATTCTAACTCCTCTACTTTGGTCCTGTATTCAGTTGCCATTTATTTGATTCTCTGCTTCTCGACATTCAGTCTTTCTCCCTGACTGCTCCTCTTTCTCCCGGTCCACCTAACTCCTCTCAGCTTGATCATGCATACCACAATCATATGATCTGACAGACCTTCTCATCGTCCTCTCATGGCTTTTGTATCAGCAACCTTTCCTAGCGTCGACCTCTCTAGGAGCACGTTCCCTCTATATGATATATACAGTAACTATGTGCATCTTAGTGTTTGAAATACGAGTTACAAATGTACAATCTCTTTCCTGACATATCCTTCGGTTGCTTGTTATTATTATTTTCTCCTGATGCTTCATTACAACCCATTATGTCATCCTCAGGACCAATGCCTACTCTTTCATGCAAATCGCCCATTACATTCACTTTATAGCCCTTGGTCAATTCTTCCAATGCTTAATCCAGCTCCTCCCCAAACCTGTTCTTCTCTGTCTCATTCCTGTCATCACACGGTGCATATGCTACAATGACTGCCACTTTCACCTTCTCAAACCTGAGCTTGACATACATACATCTTGAGCTAACCCATTTATCAATCTCTCATTCCACTCTGCCATACCTCATTCATCAACACAACTCCTTCCTTGCATTTTTCTCGCCCATTCATGGCTGATCTTACACATGTCACACCCTCCCACTCCTCCACTTCACACCCTTTCATCTTTGTTTCACACAAAGCCATCACGATACATCTCGAACTCTTCAACAGATTCACTACTTCCACCCTCTTGCTTTCCTCATTCACACCTCTCACTTTCCACATGGCCATGCAAATCTGCACATTTGACTGGGGCCCTGGGCAGGAACTGGGCCCTCTGAGGCTTTGCGAAATGTCTGCTATGATTATGTAATTTTAGATACGGGAGTCTGGGGGCCATTTAACCCAGCCAAAAACCCCGATTATATGATTACCACCCAGCGCAGTAAAACTGTTTCCTGGGTACAGGAAATCATTTGGCTTGTCACTCAGTGTAAAGACAATAGGACATCCCTACACTGAGTGAGTGCGTGATGGGTGCCCTCACCTATCTATCTATCTATACCCAGACGCCATGATCCCATAAGGGGTGACAGTTTGTCTTTGAGTTATTTGTTTTATGGAGAGAGGCACTAATCCTCAACCAACCCATCTGTTGACACATAGGGAACACGTATGGGTTGGTTATGTGGTTACCGCCCAACGTTGTAAATGGTTTCCTGGCTTACAGTAAACCATTTGGCTTGTCACTCAATGTAAGGCCACCTGAAAAGAAAGAAGAGTAATAAAGAGTGACTGGAAAGATGGGAGAAATAGGAAGAGAGAAGAACAGACACAAAAAAAGATGATAAATAGAAAAGGAGTGATATATATGTGTGAAGAAATAGGCAGCACTACATCAAGTGAGTGGATGATGGTCGCCACTGCCTACTATATATATATATATATATATATATTGGTTTTACACCATGTATCCCCGAAGGGCTAAGGCGTTGCCCCTGGGTAGAGGACTTTTGGACTGGAGCATGTAGCATTTTATGACCGGATGCCCTTCCTGATGTCTACTAATGGCCCTTGGGTGGATTCGATCCTCCGACCCTTCGGTCAGAGCAGAGCGCTCTAACCCACTGAGCCACGGCTGCCACACACACACACACACACACACACACACACACACACACATATATATATATATATATATATATATATATATATATATATATATATATATATATAAAATCATCACCCGTTTATGTGTCCAGTGCAGGACCGGCCTATCCTGACCGAAGTGGGGACGATACAGCCAATGTATCTCTACCAAGTGGCTTAGGCTGTCTAGTAGAGATTGTATGTAGGGTGAGAAGTGCTTGTAAGTGTAATTGTAATGTTGAAGTGGCTTTGGATGTGTGTGTAGTCTGTGAACCAAGTGTAATCGGCCAGCGCAAGCCGACTGGGTGCAAGCATACTTTATAGTATGCGACACTGGTTCAACCACAGCACCCCTTTTGTCCACCAATGCAGTACGTGGCCTGAGGAACGCCTCCAAATTTAATTACCCTGGCGGGGCACGAACCCTCGTTCTTCAGTGTACGAAAACACACACTTTACCACTGTACCACACAGGCTCATATATATATATATATATATATATATATATATATATATATATATATATATATATATATATATATATATACACACACGCACACTTATATACATACACACACACATGTATTGATAGATAGATAGATAGATATGTATATGGTGGTGGGATAAGGGTGTAGAAGTTGTACTTAAGGAGAAAAGAAGGCTTTTCCAGGAATGGAAGAAAGGTGGTAACAAAGAGGTATACATGGCTGAAGACTGAGTTACAGGGACTTTTACTTGATAACCTAAATCGTGTGGAAAGGAAGAATATGATATTTAAGGTGGCAAATCAGGTGAGGAGGGAGAATCTGGATATTATAGGTGAACAGTGTGTTAAGAATGACGAAGGAAGGGTAGTGGTGAAAAGTGGGGATATCAAAGTTGCATGGAAAGAGCATTATAGCCGGCTGTTGAATGAAGGGTTTGACTGGGACAGGGAAGGTTTGGTGCCACCAGATCCAATGTTTAGCCCTGGGCATTAGCATGACGCTGCTACTGTGAGTGAGGCAATAGGCAGGATGCAGGTGGGGATGGCAGCAACTGTGTCTAGGTTGACTGCTGAAATGTTGAAGGCCTCAGGAGATATAGGAGTGATGTTAGTCACTGACCTGATTAATATGATTATATATGAGTGAAGTTTAGAATGAATGAAGTAGGAAAGGTGAAGGGAGAAATGAAAAAAGTGTTTAGATGTCGTTCACTTAGAATGGATGTAAAGAGAAGGCTGTATGAGGGTGTTGTGGTACCGACTGCATTATGTGGGGCTGAAACATGGAATATGGTTGTAGCAGAGAGGAAAAGTTTGAATGTAATGGAGATGAGGTGTCTGAGGAGTATGTGTGGAGTGACGCGTATGGATCGAGTGCGAAATGATGAAGTGCGAAGGAGAACTGGAGTTGTTCGGGAGATGGCTGGTAGAGTTGAGCAGAGGGTGTTGCGATGGTTTGGGCATATGGAGAGAATGGATAATGAGCGATTGGTGAAAAAGATAACTAGATCTGATGTGAGAGGTATAAGGCTGAGAGGGAGACCACGAATAGGATGGATGGACAGTGTGAAGAGAGTGCTGGATGCAAGAGGGATGTCCGTTGAGCAAGGAAGAGTGTCTGTGCGTGACAGAAATAAATGGAGAGAAATTGTGAATGAATAAATGATGACGCACCCCTGACGGGATATTCTCCCGCATTTGGTCTGATCAGATAGTCAGGTCAGGTGCGGGTAAGGGGATGGGTCTATTATGATGTGGCAGGGGTAAACCAGCTCTGCTGTTGGGCCCTGCTGCGGATGTCACTGGTTGCACTGCGCAGTTGACCCTTGTGTGGTGTGATGCGGTGAGGATCTGTCCCTTCTCCCATTTGAGGCTCAGATGCGAATGAATGGGTTTGAATGGATGAGTAAATGGGGAGTGTGTCGTCCTGTCTCGGCTACCTCCCTTTCCTTAGGGGAAGCAGCCTAGGTATATAGATAGATAGATAGTGTTGTACCAGATGATTGGCTGGAGATTGTAACTGTAAATGTGTACAAGGGGAAGGATTATGCCCTGGAAAGAGGTAATAATAGAGGTATAAAGCTTTTAGATCAAAGTAATGGAGAGTGTTCTAGAAGGTATGATTAGAGAATGAATATTGATGAGATGCCCTTTGGGTTCATACCAGGCAGGGGGACCATTGATGTCGTATTCACTATTCAACAGCTTCATGAAAAATATATAGGAAAGAAAAGGGAGCTGTAGTTTGTTTTTGTTGAATTAGAGAAAGCCTTTGACAAAGTCCCTGGAGAGGTGGTGAAGTGGGCAAATGAGAAAGCTTGGGATCGAGGAGTGGCTGGTTAGGGTGGTTATGGGCATGCACGTGGGTGCTCGCACCCAGGTAGGAGTGAACGGAGATTTGAGTGATGAGTTTTCTGTGAATATTGGTATGTATCAGGTGTGTTTTGAGTCCCTAGTAGTTTATCATGGTACTTGAAGCCCTCTCACGTGACTTCAGAAATGGACTCCCCTGGCAGATGTTGTATGCTGATGATTTGGTGTTGACTGCAGAGAATGAAAGGGAGGCGGAGGAAATATTTAGGAAGTGGAGAGATGGTATGGGGTACAAAAGCTTAAGAGTAAATGCAGATAGAACAAAAGTGATGATATCTAGGGTTGGTGGCGGTACCGTCAAAGAAGAGGGAGAATGGCCATGTGCAATCTGCCAAAAGGGCATGGGAGGTAATTCCATCTTGTGCAGTTTTTGTGATAATTGGGTACATAAGAGATGTAGTGGTATTAGAGGAAGACTGTGAGATAATGCTGATTTTATGTGTGCGGTGTGTAGAGGAGAGCACGTGGAGATTGTCAGGTGTGAAAGGATTGAAACTGCTGGTGAGTCTCCTGTGTGTGTGGAAGAGTTTTGTTATTTGGGAGACATGGTATGTACTGGACACGGAGCTGGGATGAGGATGAGGAGTGATTGAAAGAAGTTCAGGGAGCTGTTGTCTCTCCTGACATTGACAGCGCTCTCCCTACGTGCTAAAGGATCTTTGCATGCAGCATGTGTTAGGCAGTGAGACTTGGGCTGGAAAGGAAGAGGATATCTGCAGGCTCAAACGTGCAGAAATCATAATGATTATGTGGATGTGCAGTGCATCCCTGAGTGCAAGGCCTGAGAGGGCTAGAGGATTACGATGGAAGAGTTGAAAGGTAGGATGGGACTGGAGTGTATTGGTGCTGTGATGAGGAGAGGTAGATTGAGGTGCTTTGGACATGTGGAGAGGATGGGGGATTATAAGTGGGTGCAGAAAGTGAGAAGTGTTAATATTGGGAGTGGGAATGCGAGGAGTAGACCATAAAAAGACCTGGGACGAGGTCATTAATAGTGACCTCAGGGTTAAGGGACTGAACAGGGAGGCTGCCAGAGATCGAGCAGCATAGAGAGCTGCCATTAGGTGACCAAGGCCGATGCATGCAAGCATGTTGAAGCCCTCAAAAAAGAAACATATATATATATAGATAGATAGATAGATAGATAGATAGATATAGATAGATAGATATAGATATAGATAGATAGATAGATAGATAGATAGATAGATAGATATAGATAGATAGATAGATAAATAGATAGATAGATAGATAGATATAGATAGATAGATATAGATAGATAGATAGATAGATAAATAGATAGATAGATAGATAGATATAGATATATAGATATAGATACAGATATACAGCAAGATCGCCCCCACTGCATGGGTTTCGTTCCAACCGTGGCGCATTCGGCACGAAACCGGATAAGTTTTAACAACTCCTTATTTTGCTCCCTAGACCCCCTAAACGTGGTGTTTTGCTGTTATCTGCAATTGGTAATCAATATTAAGCACTTTAAGTGGTTAGAAGGCTTATTTAATGTTATAACTTACAAATACAGTACTGCACAGCAATACTTCAACACACAAATACATAAACACAAGGCAACATTCCGACGACGATCAGTTTTTGGACAAATTGCTATCACAACAATAACAAGACAATTCGCCGTCATTAATGAAGGCAGCTATGGGTGATGCTAGAATATAATTAAAAGGCGACTACAGTGAGGAAGAAACAAGCCAATTATTGACCAAAGGTGCACCTAATAAATAATATCCAAAGCCTACGCTATTGAACATTGACTTTGATGGATCCCCCTGATATATAGTTATTAAAGTATTGATTAATTAATAATAAGTATATTTATAGAATGACGGTCAATCGTCCCGGATGAGAATTGTCCTGACGGGGAATCATCCAGGGTGCGAATTGCCCTGACGAGGAATTGTTCAAGGTGGCAATTGTCCTGACGGGCAATTGTCTGATGGCGAATTCCCGATGTCACTAACCAAGGAAAAACTGCCACTTCACCAGATTATTTAATTTTCGACATCAAAGTCGGTCTACTAAACTCCGTACATTTTATGTGCCCTCTGTGTCACTAAAAGGAAGGGAGAAATTGTAACAACATTATTTTAGTCACTGCTACAAGGAAGAGAGGCTGTATTATAGTCAAGGAAAATAAAGACATGGTGGGCTGAGTCCACCATCTCGGTTTGGGGACGGTTATTATTCTTTCCCTCCTTAAATATCGATAAGCTTTATTTTACATCCATTTCATGTATGTGTCAATCAAAACAAAATACACAGTGTTATGAGAAACATGTAACGATTCTTCATTAAGAAATATTAGCACGACACGCCTGAAGATCGTCCGTTACGATTACAAACAATAACAAACTCACGTGTGTCTACTGCCCCGCTGGACCTACTGTTCAAAGATCATGGAAAACCGATGCAGAGAAAAATGGACAGTGCCTAGACTGAAGTATTTCCTGAAGTATAGAGAAATACCCTGTTCAGGGTACACCACTGGTGTGTTGTTTTGGGGTTTTGTACGGTATTTTGGAGTCCTCGGCATCGTCGGATTTCGGCCGGCGGTTTCGTCTCTGCACGATTTCGGCTTTAAAAACTACTAATTTCATATGAACAACTTTGTAGATATTCTTCAGCATTTTGGCGATGAAGCATTGTTCCTTTAGAAAGCTAAATTATATGGGTTTCAAACAAAAGGTGCACCTACTGTAGAGACTTGTAAATGTGTGATGAATGCTGTCACACCCGGTGTGCTTTCACGGCGGCTATAGTGACGTTCTCCTGCATTTATCGCATTAAAGCATATCTAGGAAAATTGTATAACTACTAAAGAATAATATCATGAAGAACTTACGTACGGTATATCATTAAATATCACGGGAGAGATATTTAAAGATATGCGACTTCTGTGGTCTCTGCATGAGTAGCCTGACTTCCATATTGAACTAGCTGGCGATCAATGGCAACTCTTGAGTTAGTGACGGTGGGAATTGACTTGACTCGGACCTCACCGATCATGGGTAATCATATAAATCAAGTTAACTGGTTACAAGGCTTTGTTTAATACTTTAACTTTATTTAAGTGCTTTAACTTACAAGTACATACCAGAACAGAAAATATTTAACTTACAAATACAGTACAGCGAATCACATGATCACGTGATCAAAACGAACCATGCGAGCTGTGCTGTATGTTCGAGGATTTGCCCTTTCAAAGGCCTCTCTTCCATAAATTTATCGGTCTCGTAATGGTTCTTTAATCTTACGTTGTCTTATTCGTATCTCAGCATTTACCACGTATAACTGCGAGCGCATTCGGCGAGAACGTGTTCGGGGTGAGCTTACTGTACAGTATATACAGTATATCCGCAGCTGTTTCAGTGTCCATTGCAGGACTAGCCTATCCCGACCGAAGTGGGGACGATACAGCCTATGTATCTCTACCAACCAAGTGGCTTAGGCTGTCTGATAGAGATTGTATGTAGGGTGAGAAGTGCTTGTAGGTGTGATTGTAGTGTTGGAGTGGCTTTGGATGTGTGTGTAATCTGTGAACCAAGTGTAATCGGTCCGCACAAGCCGACTGGGTGCAAGCATACTTCATAGTATGCGACACTGGTTCAACCACAGCACCCCTTATATCCGCCAAAGCAGTAATTAGCCTGGTGAACACTAACAAAGTGTATTACCCTGGCGGGGCCCGAACTCTCGTTCCCCTATGTACGAAAATGCACACTCTACCACTGTACCACATAGGCCGACCCATGAAAGCATGTTGGAGCCTTCAAAAACGAAACATTATATATATATATATATATATATATATATATATATATATATATATATATATATATTCTCTCAGAATGACAAGCACAGCGGAAACTTCACATTTTTTTTAATTTTTAAAGAAAGAAATAATTACCTATGTCGCCGCCAGACATTTCATTTACCACTCTTGACGTTCTTCTGGTACTAGTAAACAATTTTATTCCGATTAAGGGAGATATCTAGTACTGAAGGGCTTAGGAACACACTCCACTAGTCCCTGCAGTACAATGGTCTATTTATCTATCTATCTATCTAATGCCAGACGCTTCAATCCCGTTTGGGGTGGCCACAAACAAATCGCCTCCAAGTCGCCCTGTCCCCCGCCATTTCACTGCCCTGCTCCCAACTCACACCCCCCTCTCTCATATACCTCTCCACCCCATCCCTCCATCTCATCCTCGGCCTCCCCCTCCCTCTTCCTCCCTCCACCTCACTCACATACACTCTCTTCGTCATTCACCCTCCATCCTCTCCACATGGCCAAACCACCTCAGTGTGTTCCTCATAACGCTTCCTATCACATCCACATCCACACCACAACGCTCCTTTATATCCTCATTCGTCAGCCTGTCTCTCCATGTGACTCTACAGGCTCCTCTTAAATAACTCATTTCCACTGCTCTCACTCTTGACTTGTGTCCTTCTAAAAACGTCCAAGCTTCACTTCCATACGTTAGAGTTGGTATCACAATACTGTCATGTAGTAACTTTTTCACTTCCATGCTCACTTCCCTGTTTCTTATCACTGCTTTCAAAGAACCAACAACCTTTCTTCCCTGCTGTACCCTTTCAAGCACTTCACCCTCCAAACCTCCATCCTTACTCATCACACTACCCAAGTACTTAAACGTACTCACATTTTCCAATTCCTCACCATCCAACCTCGCTGTACATTCACTGACTTCACCTCTCTCAAAGACCTTCACTTTACTCTTCCCTACATTCACCTTTAGATTCCGTTTCTTACACACTCTCCCAAACTCAGTACAATGGTGCTTTATTTAATAATCTATTTTAGGTGCAAACAGATTATTTCAATCATGCTACTCGTTATAGTAAGACTCGGAGGAAAAATTCCCAACATACCCTTCCAACACAGTCCCTCGCACATGAGCTCTGGGAACTAATGGGTTAATTTTAAAGAGTTTTTAAACGATTTAGACCAAACGTTGAAGAAGGGTTGACGATAAGACATGAATAACAGGGATTAATTTCGAGAACAATCAGTTAAAGGTCAAGGTCGCAGGAAAAGGTTAAACCTCAAGGTCACAGAGCCAAGTCAACTCAAACAGTTTTGATCTGGTTTGAACCAAACTTGGTGGAATTGTTAAGGGTCAGACAAAAAAGGATTCAGCTCTGAGGAAAAATCAATCATAAGTCAAGGTCACATACCAAGGCCAACTTATTTATTTATTTATTTATTTTTTTTTTGGATATAGAAAAACCTACGTGGTAGTGTTTAAGTTAATACGAGGATACAGATATTCGACTGTGAGAACAATCGGTAATAATTCTAGTTCACAGAGAAAGGTCAAGGGCCAAGGTTGCTTCGCAAAGTCAACCCAAGCAGTCTTGATCTGATCTGAACTGAAGCTGGTGGGGGGGAGGGTTAAGGGTTAGGCATGAATAAAGTAATAATGACTTTGGGAGTAATCTGTTCAAATAGTCGACCTTTAGAGCAGTTGTGTGCGCGAGCGTTCCACTCTGCGAGTGCCTTTTCTTCTTTTTCTTCTTCTTCTTCTTCTTTTTTAGACATTTGAAACATACCAGTGGCAGAGACATTCGCATTTTGTTATTTACCATCCATAGTTCGTCCACCGTTATTTTATCGAGATTTTTCAATATTTGGCAGCTTATATCCTGGAGCGAGATGGTCAGATATGACAGTATTATGGCTCCACATCCTGTTCACAGCACTCTTTGGCAACTAATTTCATAATCTTGTTACAGCTCGTGATTCAAAATGGACGGATTACAATCTTATGCCAAGTTAATGTGACGAAGTATAGTGCATCAAAGTAAATACAATGGGTCATACGAGTATAAATTATCACTGGTTTAATGTAAACATTATATTGAAATAAATAGGCCATAGATTAAGATAAGAAAGTTATACATTACCAGTAGACTAGAGGAAGGAGGTTGTATATGAAGGTGTGCAGACAATATATTGCCGATAAATAAAGTAAATAATTTATATTATAATGAAGTATAACAGGGGAAATACGTCATCGACGAAGGTAAACAGGTCATGTATTCAGATCACAGCTAGTAGGTTAAGTATCAAGCATATCAAGTAAAGCAGGATACACATGAAGTAAAATATGGCATAGTTGTTTTTTTTTTTAAATCAGCAAACGAAAGACAATGATTCTATGTTACCTAGATCTGTATAACCCTCACATGTTCGGGACATTAGGAGCTTTGTGTTCGAGCTAACACCAGACACTTGAATTCAATAGAAGTGGTCACAGGAACTTGAGTGTTATTACTTTAACCATCATCTCTCTCGTGTGGAACAACTTTTAAATTCATATTCTAGGGAACGTTGTACTGTTCGATTCTGCTGAGTGAATCATATGACCTAAGTCCGGGAAAGTAAGATAGTATCAGTCCAACATGGAGTACGTATGAAGTATGTCTAAATTACACAGAAAGCAGGTTATGCCGCACCTTTACATCTTATCTCACATCTACCGCTACTTCAATGGTTACTGCGTCTCTGAACTGTCTGCTTGCATCCGTCCACCACTACGGCAGGTGGGCAGCAACCGTTTAGCAACAAACCTTTTCTGTCGAACTCTCTAATGCAAGAGTTTGCCGTTTCTCCCAGTCCTTCATGTATGCAACAAGGCAACTCTGGAACTGTCTTCCTCTGTCTGTATTTCCTACTACCTACAGTATGATCTCCAGTCTTTCAGACGCAGTGTGTCCAGGCACCTCGAAATGAACGGATCTTGAATTTGTCTCTCTCTTATCTTGTTTTTTGTTTTGTTTTTTCTTGGAGGGAGTAATCTTGCGAGCTCTTGGCGTTTGGTTCCTTCTTTCTTGCATGAACAAAGTATTACCCAGTATACCAATGGAAATAAGTTATTCACTGTTAGTACCTGATGGAAAATAAACCATATACCGTATATATTATTCAGTACGCGAAGAAAAATAGGCTGTGGATTATCTATATACCAGGGAAAAGAGATTATACATCAGTAGATCGATGTGAATAGGCCGTATTATTCAATACATAAGGTTATATATATTAAGGTTATTTGGTTATAATATATATTATTCCACAGATCAGTATTAATATGTCATGTATTACGACATTAGTTCATATAAAATTTAGCATATGAAGGTAAATGTCATAATGTCAGTATATCATTGGTAATATGTCATATACTTGAATATATTTTAGGCAGCGATTTACCACTGTACCCACAGTTACGTATGTGAACGTGCGATTCACATGTCTGTAAAGTAACTGGCGTCATAATAAGTAACTTGAATCTTCAACACCTCAAAGCAATGACGTAATAGGGGCTATCTTCTTGCTACCTCCAGACAATTTTAGTCAGCTTAGGAAGAATGTCTTGGGTTGAAAGAGTTAATGTAGGCTGCATCTAACTCCTATTTGAAAAGTTCGCAGGTTAATATAATCGCTCATCATTGGAAACAATGATTTCGAAAATAAAGAAGTTAATTTTCCAAACCAATCGGAAACTGAATAGTTCATGTAAAGCTAGCAGGTAGTATATTTCAATTATAAGTTGTATTTATACAGACTGTAATCAGAAAGTACAAGTGAATATGGGCCAGCCACGTCCTTCGTACAACAAATAACAGATGGGTAACCAGAGTAACTGAGTGACAATCCAGAGATGGAGCGAGAGTAAAGAGGCAGACAGTGAACAGTATGGTGACATGAGTTTCGAAGATATGTGCTGGGACTGGATGGACCATCAATAGATCAGAGTAGAAAAGGATAGGTGGTTTTTGAGCTACAGTGGACTGATTAAAGCTGTTTATGATAATGGTGATAATAACAATAATGATCATGATCTATGTATGAATACCAACTTGATTCATGAACAAACACTCAAGTTCCCCTGTTCATAATGCGCTTATTGCTTACCACGAAGACACTAGGTTACTTAGGCCCAAATGCCAAAATGAGGCTTGAGTCGGACTTGCAAGTTGGGCTTGGGACGGTACCAAGCCCTGGCTCACGGCTTACCCAGGTCGGGTTCGCGCAGCTTGACTTGGCCATATGCAGAATCAAGTCTGACTTCACAATGTCGGGCTCAAGTCGCGGACTTGGAACGTAAATCTGAAATTGTGCGAATCAGCCAGTCGCAGGGCCAACGTTTGAATATTAGATTTAGCAAATAAGGCAAGATAAATCAAAAGAGATATATACAAACATTAAATTGCTAATATCTACAATCATCTGTCATCGTCTGTGCGGATATTTTGATTACCGAAGCTTGGTTAGGTCACACCTTAGTTTTTAAATAGTACACTAGGATTACTGCTATTATCCAGTAAGTTAAAGGATGTATACAGAAATAAATTTGTGTGAATATAGCTAGTGAATATAGCTCTAGGGAATAGTCTATATTTTATTTTTTTCAGTGACGTTAGTGAAGACAGTAGGCCTAGGTTATAAAACATCCAATATACTGTACAAGAATTACAGAACAGGCTACTGCGTTATCACCATTTCAATAAAAATGGACAATCGTCATAAGAATGGTCTATATTTTTTTTGCATATAATGAAAACTAGAAAATAGTTCCATAATATAGCCTATAATATCAGTATAAAAGAACAGTTGTGATGGTGTGCAAAAGTTTGAGAGACATTGCTTCTGCTGTGAGTTCATATGTATTGTACAAATTTGAATAGTTATGAATATCGTATAGAAATTGTGATACAACAAATAATTTCAATATGAACTGTACTAGGCATTATGAAAACTGTATAGTACCCTAGATATTAATTGCAGTTGCACAGGAATGTGCTCAAGAAAGTTTTATCATCGCCTGGTAACCTGCTCCATACTGTGCATCACTATTGATGCCATCTTGATGGAATTATAAATATCGTCAGAATGAAAAATTATTCTAGTAGAATTCAAACAAGTGTACAAAACGCAGCCTATCTTCTAACGGCGATGCATTTTGTATGAATTTCAAATATGTTTTTGCTAACAATCTCACCGCCGCCTTCTGTTTTTGTACTGGGGCTTGATGATACATTATTCATCGATTTAGAGGTAAAGCTGCCCAACAAAACCAGTAAATGACAGGTTCTCAATGTTCAAGTCCGACTGAAGCCCTCTCACAGGCAATTTGGACTTCAGAACATCAGCTCGGCTTGTGCGAGGCTCAGGCCTTGATTCTGCATAACATTTTTTTTGTTTTTTTTTTCGGGGGAGGGGGGGTGTCTCAAGTTCAACTTAAGACCTTCTCAAGCCCCAGGTCAGGCTCAAGCCTCGTCCTTACACTGTGGCCATAGTGCACAGTTTAGAGCAGGGAACTGATGCATTGAAGCAATTCATCTAGCCACAAAAGAAATGAATAGGCCTACCAAAAAAATTTTCAACTCATTCCGTAACTCAGCCAAATCCAAAATAAAAAATTACAGTACAGACACAGTTTGTGTAATATTCAAAATCTTGAACATGCCCGGCACTTCTCTAGTGCATCTTATCAAAGATTTTAACTATGAGTAGAAAAATATATCAAGCATCTCTTATATTAAGGATATTAGACAGTAGAGGAAAAGTGAAAGTAGAGGACGTGAAGTATTATGCCAACTTTTGTTCTCAAAACCCCCCTCCAAGTCCCTAGTCCCACGTTTACAGTACAGTCAGAATTAGGTTTGGAGTTATATGCCAGCGTTATGGATAGGTCTCAATAAGATATATACTGTGGAATCTATCTAATTAAAATATTGCTAGAAACTTCAAACCTTCCTTATGAGAATCTAACCTGGCGAAGATCCCAAACTCCCAGCTCAGTTGATGGGCATAGCTAGTTAGGTCTGAAATCCGATTTGACACTAACGAGGGAAACTCACTGCTACTCTGTAACTAAAGTTCACCTAATTCCCTTTAACTATGTAGGCTTAGTACGCATTATGTGAAAGTGACCTACTTTTGTAAGGTGTACATTACAGTAAGAACAAACTGACTAGGTAAAACAAGTTGGGACGCCCTGATTTAGCTCAATCATGAAAACAGGTGATAGAGAATCCAGTAGAAACACAATATATGTTAGAATGGAAAAGTAAATTAAGCTGTGGCTGGAAAACAAAAACATGTAATAGGCATCCACACCGAAAGTGTGGAACGTGCTCGGGAGAGCGAGCAAGCAAGTCAAGCAGTGCTGCATATTGTCTCATGTGGCTCATCATCTTCCTCTGATTTCCTAACCTGAAAATACTAAACAGAAATTAGATTACACCAAAAAGATTCCCTCACACTTCATAAATCAATACACCTCTTGTATTATTTTTAGGTGTAGGGCTTTGGACCTAGCAGGTTAATAATGACTTTGCTTTTTGCTCACTCACAAAAATTACTTCCACCAAATCTCTCGGTGCGCTCCGATTCGAATCAGAAATGAGAAATTCAGAGTTTCTTTCGTCGATCATGGTATTGCATTAGTTTGTCTCAGATGCAATGAAAATTTTCTAAGAAAAAATCCAAACAGAAAGTATTCTTTTTTTGGAAATGGCAAAACCTGGTTGTTCTCAGCTATCGTCGGAAAAGACTGCTGCGCTACTCATGCAACCTTAGACCGTTACTTCTTGCGCAGCCGGCGGTTATGCCAATCTGCCTTTAAAAAATCGTTTCCTCGATTTACGGAAAAACTATTGGGAACTGCAGGTTGTCTATGAAATGAAAATAATTGAGAATTTCTATGCGATTCCAAATTGGTGTCTATCTTTCTTGTAACTTCTAAATTGGCTGGGATATCTAAAAAAGTTCGCTACAGTACTACTAAGTTTTCCTCGCAACCCATGCCCCCATTTCTTACTGATGCGATAAATCTTTCGCTCTGGTACAAATGTCGGGCGTCCAAACTGTGACTATATTTGGTGCTCTCGCTCGCTTCGCTCGCTCGAACACTTATTTGAATGGTATAAAAGTGAAACGCGATCAGAGACACGAATCGCCATCATCAACCAATTACTTTCTCAGCTTATTAAAATCGTCTGGCGTTTACTGGATTCAAATAATAGATTTGTTTCGACAGTTCGAGTAGTAGGTCATACACTACATATCGGGGAAAACAGATCACATACTTTCGAGTAAAATTCTGGTAAAAGAAAGAAGAAAATTAGGCTGCGCCTGGAGAATAGAATCATATGGCTTGAATAAAAGAAGTGAAACGAGATCAGAAGGAAGGATCACCATCGGCAGCCGGTCCTATTTCCGGGATCCGATTAGTTGAGTCTCGCGGGCTGCCCTTAGACTGAGTCCCAACCCTCCTTTATCCATTTTTTAACGTACTCCTTGTTTCAGCTGATTCTTCTCCTTCCATATTCTTACTCCTGTTCGTCCCGAAATTTCTTGCTCGCGTATTTTTCTTCTTACTTGTTTCTTCTCTTCTTCTCGTTATCTTGCTTGTTTTGCGCCTTTTCAACGTCATTTTTTTTCTCTCATTTGTATTTAGGTCTTTACTCCAGCGTGTAGAGAGCTAATGAATTAACACATTTCTTTCACCGCTCTTTTCCTTCATTTCTTCACCACTCCGCTCCAAATTTGGTACAATTTTCCCCACACATTTTCAAGGCCTTTTAAAGGGATTTATGAGGTCAATCGTCAAGTCATATAAAGACACAAATTTTTAGATCCTATGTCTCTGTATGTTCATTGATTATCGTGGCAATTGGCTCCGAAATATGTCAGTGTACTGCATCTGTGTGGAGACCATCATCCAGTAACTTGGGAATATGGGCAATGTTAACACTGCATCTCTTCTTGCGTCCTTTATTATATTAGGAATGGAAGAGGCCTTAGAAAAAATTGACCATCCCTCCCCTCCTCCCTTCTTGACACCCTTTAGTTTTGTCAGACCTTTCGACACATATTTAAGTCTTTTTTTTTTCTGTGCTGCAAGACGCCAAACAGATAAAGGCAACTCAAGCTCGTTTTTGTTGTTGACGAAAACTCTGCAATAAACCCTCACCACACTCAGATCGTTATGTCTACAGAACCCATTTTCACAAAGTATGCTCTCAGGGTCCCTTTACCGCCATCATGTCCCAACGTTAATATCAGCTCATCCCATCCAAATCTTTACCCCTTAACGCTTTAGTTCTTAGAGCATTGGAGTACATAGGAAGCACATAAAAAAGGGATGCCTATTTGTCCGTGCTGAAGTTTTCTGTTCGAAAACTAAACTAATTCTATGAAGAACTAACCAACATATAAGAAAAAGGGATGGCACGAGGATAGCTATCTCTCACTCACCACACAATTCGGTACAACCAGCAGGATTTTGACAGAAAAAACATCATCCTTAGAAAGAGTAAACAAGTAAACTTTTTATAGGGGAGGCAGAAAGGGACAGCTATGCACTGCTTTACCTCTGATCTACAGATCTGCAAAAGAAAGAGCATACACATATGCCGAATGTGCTCAAACGCCTTATTGTAATCTGTGATCGGCATGCATTTCAGTCTAGCAATAAGCAACACACAGCTGTACTGTAGCTTATAGCCTCGAAAAATTTGCTTATCTTAATTTTACGCGTATCAGTAGCTTTTGCACTCACTACTGCTGCTGGCAACGTATCTCATTGTTCCGGGCACGCGAATATTATAAAGTATTCTCACTGTATTAATACTGCATTTCATGCTTTTGAATTTCATCCAGTATTTTTAGTCATTGTATGATTATTTCGAACAAAGTGCCATAACTAACGTCCTTAAAATGAGTAATTTTAAATACTTTTCGTAGATCTTCTCTGAGTCTTCCTTTTTTAGACAATATTTTTTTCGTTCTTTGTATGGTAAATTTCGCAGAGATGGGATCATTTTTGAAGTTCTGCGCTGCACTCTCACGAGTTTGTTTATGTCCTTAATAAGGATCAGGGACCACTGCTTCACGCAGTATTCTACTTGTGGTCTGGCTAATGGTGTAAAAAGTTTAGAGATTACATTGGGGGTTTTATCATGAAAGTTCCTTTTGATTAAAAAAAAAAAACTTTATTTTTTTTAGGTGTTGTCAGGATTTCAGTTAAGGTGGAGGGGCATAATCTTTACAGCTCTCTCTATACCCATAATTGTAAAAGCTGTAATAAATAACCACTGAAGTAGTGTTTTCCTAACTGTTCGCATCCTCTAAGTATCTCAAATATAGAATACATGTGTATTTTTTCCCACAGACATACACATTATCAAGAAATTTTTCCATGAGAGAGAGAGAGAGAGAGAGAGAGAGAGAGAGAGAGAGAGAGAGAGACAGACGATTCCTTTCCCTAGCAAAATAATTTATGACTGTCTACTTCGAGCAAAGCACCCTCGTGAATTTAAAGCAGTGTCAGACTCTCAAGACGCTTTTCGTTCATTGGAGATGGAAATTCTGTTTTGATCCTCTTGCAGTCAGGGAACGACCGCCCTACATAGCAGGATATCATATGAATAGTTCTTTAAATCTGAAGCAGTTGCCTAACATCAGGAAGGTGTGGATATGCCTTAAAGGCAGCAGTAGCTGTAACTTGTCTATCTTGTGCAGGAATTTCCTTTCATATAGTTTTCCATGTACTCAGTTTCCTGCAAAATGCAGTTGGGTTGGGAAGATCTCCACCATAAATAGAGTCAGTAGAGTTCACTAAATCGACAGTCATGTACTTTACTTCACATGGAATGCTCTGTTGCAGCTCAAAAATGGGATGGCTTTTTGAAAATCTCGTTGGCAGTTCAGAAAGGAATTAATCAACAAATGGACTGAAGTCAGTAAATAACCACCACTGGTGCTATATTCCACTGTGCAAAAACACAAGTAGAATCACACCTGAAAAAAGATTCATCAGATGGAGATGAAAACCAGGCAGCTGTGGTGGCCAGCAGAGCATCGGGAGAACACCATGACAACTGGCAACTCTGAACTCCTCGTGTTGCGAAACTGTGTGAGGAAACGAATCGGTTGTCACTTACCGAATCGGCACTTTTAAATGGAATGTATAATTTTTATCACCATATAAGTTCATGCACACCTAATTATCTGAAATCCGGTAAAAAAAAAAATGTGCTTAATATAACAATGAAAACTCAGGGCTCAGAACAAAGACGTGCTAAAGTTAGCGGATATTTCACCTTAGCACGCATTGACAGACTTCCACTTTGTATAAATCTTGATATAAGCATAAATATGTCTTCCATTGTAAACCAATATTTACACAAAACCGAAGTCTGTCAAGGCAAGTTGCCAAGCTAGAGGTGAAACACTTTAGCAAATGTTTGTTTTGATTCATGTATTTTTATTACTAGTCAGATTGAACACAATTTTTTAAACGGATTTCAGATAATTAGGTGTGTGAACCAACATGGTGATAACAATTATAATAGCCTAACATGTACAGCTTAACCCGCCCCGTCCCGACGACGTATGGGTACGTTGCAACGATTTGCATTTGCCAGTCCCGGCGACGTACCAGTACGTCGTGCAATTGCAAGGTCGCTAATTTGCACAATTTTCAATTTTCGCACGTGATTTTTCGTATGTATACACGGGACACCTGCCTCTATTCCTGTACAAGATACCAAGCAGGGACAATGCCTTACACTGCATAACCTCCCCCCTCCCCCCCTCACGACATTGTCTTGGCAAAGGACCTGTTACCAGTGACCTGGCTAGTAAAGTTATTCAGGGCCAGAGTGATTCCCCAATCGATGACAATGTGGAGGACAATGTTTACATAGCATTAGAAGAAGAAACAGCCAGAAATAATGATCAGGTAGTGTGGCAAAAATAGGTCAGGTATGGTGATTAGTTAGTGAGTGAAACAATGCTTATAATGCCTTTATTACTGCTTGAAAACCAATATACTGTCATACTACATATACATTCGTACCAAGTAAATAAATAAATACCGTTTATGAGTGGATAAAATAGTTACCCTCCCATAGAACTCGTTTTCTTTGGTGCCAGCATGTTAGAAAACCCACTCAGGTAAGGAGGAACTCCTACCTGGATTGGGCACTTTAAACCTCAGGTGAGCGATTTCTCTATGAATTTTCGATGTTTCTCACCAAAAGCGAAGGTTTTAGCCCAAAAAAAAAAAATCGAAAATACCTCGGGACTGGGGGATGTCGGAGGTGCGGAAAACCTCGGGACGTGACGGGTTAAACTAACCTAACAGTCACTTGTCAAGTAAAACCAACCCTAACTTTGGCTAAAGTCATTGGTAGGGATGTGAAAATCTTCTTGTCCAGATCAGACTGGCTGTTAGTAAAAAGAGTAAATGTTCAAACATCACCAGTACTTAAGATCAAGAAATCAGTTAAACAATTCCACAGAGGACCGCTTGTCCACGGTCAGGCCTATCTTCGGTCTTCGTGACATTTCCTCCATGTCTCACGGTTATGTGCCCCTGGATTCAGGACATAGCAATGCTTATACTGTACAGATTCATTTCATAGATCACTTCATTACGACTTTATCAAATCTAATCTTGGTGTTACCGAGTGTCCGAGTTGCCCAACAGGTACCTGGTTTTTGCAAGGTTCGCCGTCACTACTAGTCTTTCTAAAACCTACAAAACTCTTCACTAATGCACAAACATAGCATGCTTCATCTTTAAGAGAGCTATCACACAAAGTCTTACATGCCTATCATAATAGCAAGAGCTGAATATCACAGGAAATTCCCATTTACTGAAGTATGATTCCCAGACATTGTTGCGAGTGGCGGTTGGCTGTGGCTCTGTATGGGTTGTGACGTCATAGCGACGGTGCAAGTTTCGCGCGAGGTACAGTACATAAGCTTCAGCTTTATTTTTTTTCCTTTTTATAAATATCAGATCGGAGAGAAAAATTAATGATATGCCGATGATTACGAGTAATTACTTTAGGTAACTTGTACACGACCGTCAACCAATCCATTCGAGAGACAGCCTCACTAGGCTCACAGACATCCCGCTGGGAACCACTGCCCTAGACCATTCCAAGTGCATCTAGTGTGCAGTGGCCTGAAGCTGCTGATTATTTCACCTTACATTTTTCGATTGGTTTGCATATCACGTATGTATTTTAATATTTATATTATAATTTTACCCTGTGATTAGAAAAAGCTCTTTGTTCTTATGCATCAAAAACTCAGAATATGACTTTTGTAACAACACTGATCTCTCGTTCTTTCTTATTCTTGTATTATTGGTGTTTTGAGTTATTGATTTACCTCTGAAAGAAGATTCTGACTTACTTAGGCTACCAGGAAAGTGCCTTTGTGAGCATTGACATGAGAACGAGCAGTATGTTATCACAGTTTCCCTCTAAAATTATAGGCGGAATCTCCAATATCAAATTGCTAGATTTGATGTCAAAAAACTGTTACGACGAAAAATCTTTTTATATTTACTTTCGTAACTGAGGCATTTACGGTTTAGAGCTAAACACTCCCTTGGAAAACTCAAGATTCCAAGGGGTTCCTGCGCCTTTATGGATGAGTTTTTAGTTGTAAAAATTTATTGAATGAATGTATCACATGTAGAAATAATTTCAGCCCTACTTCACATAGGAGTAAAGTTATTAGCTTTTGCTTAGCGTGACGGACGGGTCGGGTCGAGCCGGGCAGCTCATTTCCAAACTTAACTGAGAGTTAACATTCCTGCTTGCTTCGCTCGCTCGGTCGTAGCAAGAGGAGGTGTTTCAGTGTGCTGTCTTTGAACGGTCTGTGAATCTGCAGACGCCATATTCCACACATTGTTCAGTAGACATACTCTCTCTCTCTCTCTCTCTCTCTCTCTCTCTCTCTCTCTCTCTCTCTCTCTCTCTCTCTGTTATAAATATTATTTACTATCGAAATTACATTTTTACTATCGGAATGCCATTAAGGACGATTTGTCTGATCATTCTTTTCGCATGCTTCTCTCTTTAAAATGTGGTTGGAGCAACAGACTACTCATACGTTTGTTTCCCTATTTTGTCCAACCCTAATGAAAAAGTTGTCCACTGCTTTCACTTTACATGCAGACAACATTGGTCGGCTCTTGAACGGTCGTCCCCAGTGTCTTTCCTCCTTCATTCGAATTTCAGTCAACCCAGTACAGTGGTTTCTGCTGTCTTGAAGAGATCTTCATTTCGGTTCTCTCTTGATTGCTCTTTTGAAAAGGTCTGTTTTGCAAATGTGAGCCTTTTAGTTCCCCGTTATACTTAAAATAAATTTTGTATAGCACTTTTGCTACTACCTAACCTCCTGCTCTGGACAACTCAAGCATCCTGTACCAAGTAACACCAGAAGATCTTACCAAGATGAGAGTGAGTGTTATTGTTGCCACTATTAGCCTACCCCTCTCATGAATGGGACGACTCTAGTATTCAGTTCTGGTTCACTACAGACGATTTTATTCAGACGAGAGTGAGTTGTACTAGTAATAGTGTTAATGCAGACACCATAAACCCCCTCATGATTGGGACAAATTTAGTATTGCTTCCAGCTAACGGGAAACGATTATTCCGCTCGGACCACATATGAGAGTGAATGTCAATAATTAAATACTTGCTAGTCACTGTCTTCGACATTCTACGCAAACTACAACTCACCATATGTAGGAAAAAGTAAAATGAAAACATCATTTTACTAAGCCATTATTATTGACGAGCAAGGCGTCACCTCAAATTTCAGAAGGCTTATGGATATTGGTTTCCTTGTCTAATTATTTTGTGCTCACTTAAGCCCGCATACGGCTGCGTACTCGCGTTCATTTATTTTTCAGGTCTTTGACATAAACTAAATATATAGGAAAAGAAAATAGTACGTGGTAAGGCTCGAAGGAAATGGACTTGGCCCATTTGGCTCCGTTATAGAAAACTAATCATTGAGGGGTAGATATAATAATTCCATAGAAAAATTGAATGTTGAAACTTAAAAAGTTTATACAACATCGACAGTATTCCTGCAAAGTTGTCAAAATCGGTCCTCGCGTCTAGGTGGAATAACTGACTGGATAAACCCTTTTATTGAAAGACAACGATATATTATGATACTGATATTCATTATGAGTTTTTCTTCATTTTCCACTTACAAGTCAGTCGCCCTTGGATATGGCTGCTCAGTTCAAACATTTAGAGAGAGAAGGACTAGTCGCTCTTCCCTGTGAGCAGTAAACTGGCCTACCAGTCCTTGGACTTAAGCATTTTCGGGGCTACATACATGTCACTAATCTTAACCCACAAGACCATCAGTTGACTATTTGTTGGCTTCTTGTATTCCACACAAATACTTAATGGTTTCCTGTACCTGTTTTCCCTTGGAATTCTGTGCAGAACCACCAAAAAGTAGCTAAGCACTCCCAGCTACCGTATACTGTGTGTGTGTGTATATATATATATATATATATATATATATATATATATATATATATATATATATATATATATATATATATATATGGAACCTCCGTGGTACAGTGGTAGAGTGTGCTTTTCGCACGGTGGTGAGCGCAGGTTGGTCTCCCACCAGAGTTGTAAAAATTTGGGGAAGCGCTCACCAAGCCACTTGCTACTTTGGCGGACACAAGGGGTGCTGTTGTTGAACCAGTGTCGCATACTAGTATGCTTGCACCCAATCGGCTTAAGGGGGGCCGATTAAACTTGGTTCACAGACTACATACACATCCAAAGCCATTACAACACTACAATCACACTCACAAGCACTTCTCACCCTACTTACAGTCTCTACCAGACAGCCTAAGCCACTGGGTAGAGATACATTGGCTGTATCGTCCCTGCTTCGGTAGGGATAGGTCGGTCCTGCAGTGGACCTCAGCGGCTCATGATGATATCTTGCCACACGCCTTACTTCCGTGTATATATATATATATATATATATATATATATATATATATATATATATATATATATATATATATATATATAATGGAGCCTCTGTGGTAAAATGTACGTTTTCGTACACTGAAGAACGAGGGTTCGTGCCCCGCCAGGCTAATAAACTTTGGGAGCGTTCTTCTGGCCACGTACTGCATTGGCGGACATAAGGGGTGCTGTAGTTGAACCAGTGTCGCATACTACAAAGTATGCTTGCACCCAGTCGGCTTGGGTGAGCCGATTACACGTGGTTCACAGACTACACACACATCCAAAGCCACTAAAGCACTACAGTTACACTTATTAGCACTTCTCACCTTACATATAATCTCTACCAGACAACCTAAGACACTTGGTAGAGATACATTGGCTGTATCGTCCCCACTTCGGTAGGTATAGGCCGGTCCTGCAGTGGACACTCAAACGGCTGATATATATATATATATATATATATATATATAAATATATATATATATATATATATATATATATATATATATATGGGCATTTTGAAAATTTAATGAAGGGAACCTCGAGGTAGGGACCTATGAGCTTCGCGACTATGAGCCGACAGGCGGAGGGCGGTATGCCTAGCACCCTTCCAGCAAAATCCCTCACACAGGAAATCAGGGAGCCAATGGGTTATATACTGTATATATATATATATATATATATATATATATATATATATATATGTGTGTGTGTGTGTGTGTGTGTGTGTGTGTGTGTGTGTGTGTGTGTGTGTGTGTGTGATTCCATAAGTTTGCACAGATGCCAGTTTTACTCGTGTGTGTGTGTGTGTGTGTGTGTGTGTGTGTGTGTGTGTGTGTGTGTGTGTGTGTGTGTGTGTGTGTGTGTGTGTGTGTGTGTGTGTGTGTGTGTGTTCTGAGATTCCTTTTCCTGTACTTCCTCGTGGCATTCTTCTCCATCCATCCCACTCCCTATTTCCATGGCGGTGCCCTGCTCTCACAGAATTTGACAAGAATTTATATTGGTGTGGATGTAATACGGGTGGATTCACCTCATCTTCCGAGGGAGCAGCTTTGTCTCTCCTCTTCGTCCCCTTTCCTTCTTCATAATAATGACGAACACACAACCCCTCCGGCACCTCCGTCATATTCACTTTTGGGAGGTCCCTAACGTTACAGAGAGCGCGTTAGGCTTAGCTTTTCCATATGATATGATAATTTAATCAGATACCCACAAGGCCTAAACTCGGCTTGAACACAAGATGCAATTTAGGACTTTAAAATTTTACACTACCTCCTTTCAGGTTGATGAAACTCAGTGAGGAGGAGGATTAACACTAATCTCCTGGAAGGTTTGGACAAGAGTTATGGTTAGAGAAGCGATTTGGTGTCTGAATGGACATGAATTCAGTCCTAGGCTTAAACTGCGAACAGTCATATTATCTGAATTTCTTTTAAAAAATCCATCAACTTGTCAGAAAACAATCCCGCAAGTACTTTAGAAGCAGTCTTGAATTCAACAGTCCTAGCGTTCATTTTGAATTAAAGGTGGTTAACCCATTTGTTTCCAGTGCCTTAAGTAGAGGACGGAACTAGGCATTTTCAAACGTTATTAAAGGGGGAACCCCAAGGGTACGGACCAGTGAGTTTCGCGACTCCGATAGGCTGAGGGCGCGCACGCATACTTCATTCATTCATTCATTGCCAGACGCCATGTATCCCAAACGGGGTGGACAAGGCTTAGAGTTAATTGTTTTACAGGGAGGGGCACTAATCCTCCACCAACCCCACTTGACACGTAGGGAGAACGTTATGCCAACAGCATCTGGTGTTCCCAGGCGGTCACCCATCCAAGTACTAACCAGACCCAACGTTGCTTAATTTCCAGAAAAAATCTTCACACAGGAAGGCTGGGCACTAATGGGCTAAGAGTACCGCAGAGGTGACCTGGAAAGGAAAGTGGCACGTAGGAGATGTGCTGGTCTCTTGGAACGGACAATAAACAGAGACAGATCCATTAACATAATTTTTTATTACCTCTGCCAACGAAGTTGGAGGAGGTTATGTATTTGCCTATGCTTGTTTGTTTGCCCAAACTATGTCTCCAAAACTCAATGATTTTCAGTGAAATTTTGTGGAAGGGTAGGCCCCTGGGCCAAGAAAAAAACATGACCTAATTTGGGGACTGATCCGGACAAGGATACGGATCCTATGTATTCCACACAATATCCCCACGGATCCGGATCCGGATCCTTTTTAATGGCAGTAGCATTGGTGGAGGTATGTACTCTCTGTATGCTTTCTAGTTTGCATTTGTATCAGTCCGTATTAGATTTATTGTAGGCCCGATCCTTTTTCTCGCAGGAAACGAAAACCAAAGAAAAAAGTCCCTTTGTTGGCGAAGTATGCATGGAGAATGAGTGTCAGCAGAAAGAGTGATGCATGTGAAAGTCAAAATGCTGTAATGACAATGTATGTGTATTAGAGTTTGTTTATGCAGTCGCGAGGAGTGACAGGCTATTTTACAAGCATATAGAGACGTGCTATGGTCGGGTTGTTTACATGTGACAGAACTATGCCTCTTACACATATTGAATACTAAGTCGTGACTCCTAGAAATACAGTGCATCTTACTTATGAGGTGGCAGTGAATCTCCCTAGTTACAGATCAAATTAACCATTATTTTGCCTACAGTTGTCCATTAACTGAGCTGAAAGGTATTACAATTTTTGCCGGTGTAAAGTAAATGCGCTGTATCTTCATCAACTCCAAATGTCCACCACGGTATGGGTTCGATCCCTGGACTCGAGCTAATGTACCCGCATCACGAGACGAGTACGCTACCGATCGAACCACGACAGAACATCATAAGGAATGATAAATTAATCAGTTAATCATATACTCAAATGTAGGCCTAAGTCTTAGCCTGAAAATTACTGTCACAATCAAAATCACAGGCGAAACCATCATCATACATTCTGGAGGCTCCATTTGTTTCTATTGAGCCAAGGTGAGATGACGAGGAATGGTGCAACGTTCAAGTGCACGAACGTCGTGCTAAATCCGTACATTTACGTTTGAATCACCTAACATAACAATAATGTTAGCCTTCAAACCGTGCTTCTAGATAATCATACCTAAATATTAGAAACCATATATTCTTAAACTTTTCCATACGGCGACGTCGTTCTATTTTATATTCTTGCTACCACCAGATGCTGTACTCAGTTAAGAGAATACATAGAAATGGAGAGATTAGCCTGGGCTATATCTAACCTCTACATTTTATCTTTATTCTTTTCAAGAGTTTAGTATAATCGACGGGAAATACCAAGAATACAATTTAAAAGACTCACCGTATCAAAAGTTAAAGACAGTTCCTACAATTTTTAGCAGAAAACCTCTAAAAACAAAAGTGTTATATACTGTAAAATATAAGAAAATTCTGAAGCCTAAAAATTGGCAATGGACTGGCTGATAAACCACTGCTATTTTAAGGATCTTATATTTGTCCATACAGAATTACATTCTTTGCAGTTGACTCATTTGGATCATTTTAGACACGGTGGCAAAAGCTAGAGGAAACGTTCGGGAAGTCTAGATCCCTTTTTTTTTTTTTCAGTGGCCATTTTATTTCTACAATCAGTATATATAATTTTACAGTTAAAAGTAATACATACTTAAGCGCTCCCAGTTGTATGAATTTTATATAGGGTTGAAAAGTAACTTGTAATAAGGAAATTATTACTATGAATTTTAACACCCTGACTGTTGGGAGTGGCTAAAATGCTAAAAAAAACAAAAACAAAAAACATGAAATCAATGACAGACTCTGGATACGTCCATGAAACTTGTGCAACTTCACGTTGCATTTTAATTATATAATAAGATTTATACATAGGTTGAAGTAAAAAATAAAATACCGAAATACTTTAGCTCTCGAACATTCCAATTTCCCAGAACAATAATTTCTCGTCACGTCGCGGACCGAAACAACCACTGAGCCCGAGCGTGGCTTGTATAATTTGTTTTCACTTTTAAGCGATTAATACTCGGTCTGGCTATTCATCACGAGGGGGCTGAAAAAGGGAAAATATATTGTGGAGGCCACCAAAGTAATGTTGTATTGCTAATAACTGTAACCTTATGGCGCGTTTCGATTTTTGACCTGACAAAACGATGCCCGTTAATTTAAGTAAAAACTATTAACAAGTGCTGAAATATATTATTATACCTCTTCTCAAAATGCGCTTGATATTTGTTCATAGGGAATAATTCAGTCTTGTTGGCTGTTATTGAAATACGTGCTATTATCACCATCACTCTCCAAAAATTATACATCAGGCGGGTCGGAGATATATTCAGTAAAAGGAACGTACCAAAGTAGAACTATTAACTACGTGCCCAGCGAAATTAACCTTGCATCCATCTACTTACCCGAACCTTCGAAATTCCTAGATCTGTTTCACAGGGAAAACCATTCCACTAGACGTCACGGGTAGACTCTGCCATGCTGAGACGGGAGTGAAATTCCTTTCGTATGGATTAATTTAGCCTACATAAGTCAGTCGTTCATTCTTAGTTCATATGGTCATTAGCTTCCTCAAAGTCCCCTTGCTTTCTCACATATTCAGCTATCGTTTCAAGGCATTTTCTTGAATTTCCATGCCTTATCCTGCCATCAAACTCATAAATACGCATTTTTTACAACCAACGTGCGCATATTCATTCTCTGTCTAAGCTTATCAGCTGCACAAAATCGTTTCTGTCCTTTGATTTACCTCTTCACTCCGACTAGTTTACATATATTTTATTTCTGCTACTCCAGTTGATCATATTTACACGTAAATTAGGAGGTACTTTTTGAACTGGAGGAATTAGCTATGTCCTTCATTAACCCATGCAATAAAAAAGGCATTTCCCAGGTTGAATACAATCGTCTGGAGTTAGCAAGAATAGCACAAACATTTCGTCCTCATGTTGAGGAGGTTAATGGCCTTCCTTTGTTGTTGTTGTTGTTGTTTAATTTCGGTCTGTCTGGGCGAGAAGCCCCATCGGCCACAGGTAAGCAAATGTTTCTTTGCGGTAGTTCTACTGATACAGTACAACTCATACAGTCATCAGGGCCAGATCAGGTCCTTTGCACGTAGAGGTGCAGGGAGAAAGGAGGAGGTGGCTTCCTGGTGGACGTGGCAGATGCTTCACCCAAGGTGCACAGCACCACCATGTGCAGGCTCCTAATCAGCACCAGTATTTCCTTGGCGAACGCCATTTGCTAATTTTTCAATTTTTTTTATCTCTTTACAGTTGGAAATTACTGTAAAACAAATCTAACATGATCAGAAATTATACTGTAATAAAATCCCCTTAAGAACAAAGACAAAAGACTTTTGATAGCCACACCTGTCTACGCAGTACAGTAAAGGGATGGAAATTTTCGTTTATGGGTCAGGCGGATGGGTTAACCAGAGGGGTCCCACCCATCATAAACTCTGGTCTAAGTGATGGTCTACTTCTGTGCAAATTTCGTGTGCCTACTTATAACCTCTGGCTTGGTCTCCACTGGGGGCAGTCCCCCTCCCCGGAGGGTTGCCATCGGGGGTCTCTCCCTGCCTAAAACGTGGCCAGGGTGAACGTGTACCATTAGGGTGCATTCATGCTGAGGCCATAACCGAACATATTTAGACGCAAACTGTCCTATCGCGTAGGTCAGGAAAAAACCTTTAACTATTGCATCTCGTTTCATGGACCATGTTCTGCAAACATTGTTTCTTATTGTCACACGCGATATATTTGCTACTGAGAAACGGAATGGCCTGGCAGTGAACCATGGGAATGAACGTTTATTTGTCCATTTTCTATTCCAGCCTACATGATTGGACAGTTTGCGTCAGAGAAGGTACTTTCTGCCTTCTATGTGAATGCATCTTTATGCAAACTTTTGTGTTCCTAAGTTAAACTGATAATGAGCGATTGGTGAAAAAGATAACTAGATCTGATGTGAGAGGTGTAAGGCTGAGAGGAAGACCGCGAATAGGATGGATGGAGTGTGAAGAGAGCGCTGGATGCGAGAGGGATCTGTTGAGCAAGGAAGAGTGGCTGTGCGTGACAGAAATAAATGGAGAGAAATTGTGAATGAATAAATGATGACGCAACCTTGAGGGGATATTCTCCCGCATTTGGTCTGATCAGCTAGTCAGGTCAGGTGCGGGTAAGGGGATGTGTCTGTTATGATGTGGCAGGGGTAAACCAGCCCTGCTGTCGGGCCCTGCTGCGGAGGTCACTGATTGCATTTGCGCAGTTGACCCTTGTGCGGTGTGGTGCGGTGAGGATCTGTCCGTTCTCCCCTCTGGGGCTAAGATGCGAATGAATATGTTTGAATGGATGAGTAAATGGGGAGTGTGTCGTCCTGTCTCGGCTACCTCCCTTTCCTTGGGGGAAGCAAGCTTGGTATATAGATAGATAGAAGTTAAAAACTGTCTGTGCACAAAGGCTTTGGGCAGGACGCACAAGGGCCACCCCTCCCCTTTGAAGTGCCCCTTGAGGGTCTCATATATTCTTATAGTGTCTCCAGCAAAGATCTACCATTCTGCAAAATTTCATATTCTTAGGTAAAAAAAAAAAAAAATGTCCTTTTATCCCTGGAGGCTGCCCACCCTCCCCGTGTGTGTTGGTCATCAAGGATCCCAACCCGCCTTAAACGTGACCGGATAAATGCAGGTTAATTAATTTGGCTGCGTGTAATGGCTTGGCTTGGACCATAGGGACTGACCCCCTCCCTTGCTAGGGGCATCTCTCGGTGGTTCCACTTTTCTCAAAACGTGGCCAGGGTGAACGTCTATCAAATGTATAAGCAAAATTTCATATTTTTCGGATTAAAACTATAGCTGTTTATATAAACTTTGACCAATACCACTGGTCAACCCTGTAGGATTCAACCCTCGCTGTTCCCAACATGCATCTTATCTGGCGTGAATGAAACTCAATCATTATGCAAAAGTTCGTGTTTTTGGAAAAAGCAAGAGGATACCCTTTTCACAGACTTGCGGCGAAACTACTGCAGCCAGTTTTTAAAAGTTTCTCTCATTGAAACTCATAGAATATGTGAAAACGTTTTATTAAATTACTTCCATATGGTAGAAATCCAAAACTGCCCAATAATCAACTGATGCATGAGCCGATGCAACAGCTGACGTCAAATCAACTCAAAATTTCAAGTCGAGCAATTTGTATTTCATAAGAAAGTCGCTAATATGTCTCCCTATAGCCGAAATTCAATATCACTCAATAGTCAACTGATGCGTCAGCAGACGCAACAGCTGACATGTTAATTGAATTCAAAATTTCGAGCTGAGCAACTTTGTATTCCATAAGAATATCGCTCAAAACTCTCCAAGAGCAGATACTCGAACTTTCCTTGAAGAAGCAAAAAAGAAAAAGAAAAAGAAAATTAGATCCCTTAGGTGTACCATTTATAGATCTCTAAGTTTCGCCGTACGTAAAAATGACTGCCTATCAGTTTTGGTTGGGAGACTTGGAGCCACCATCAGCATGGGGAGTTGCTACTAATCTGGCATGATTGAAACTTAACCATTGTGAAAAAACAATTGTGTTCTTAGAACACCCGGCCTGAAACCTTGCCCGTGTCGCAGGTCTACTATTGTGTAAAGTTTCGTTTTCCTAACACTCCCCCGATAAGGTCTAGGCCTATTTCTTCTAGAAAGTACAGTTCTCAGTGAGTGAGGAAGGGAGCTACTCAGTAAGAGACAAGCACTTCGTTTAACACACACACACACACACACACACACACACACACACACAACATGTCACCGTGCTTTTTTTTTTTTTAATGGGAGGAAGAAGGAACCAAAGGCCATGAGCCCGCAGTAACAGTTCCCTCAAAGAGAAAAACAAAATACAATAGAGAGCCAAATTCAAGATCCGATCATTTTGAGATGCCTGGACACACTGCGTTTGAAAGACTGGAGATCATAGGAAGCAGGAAATACAGACAGAGGGAGACAGTTCCAGAGTTGACCTGTTGCATAAATGAAAGATTGAGAGTAACGGTTAACTCTTGCATTAGAGAGTTGGACAGAAAAGGGATGAGAGTTTGCTGCCAGACGGGTGCTACGCGCCCGTCGTAGAGGTGGAGGAATACAAGCAGACAGTTCAGAGGAGCAGTGACCATTAAAGTAGTGATAGAAAAGAGATAAAGATGCAACAGTGCGGCGAAGAGACAGAGGTTGAAGGGAGTCAGTAAGAGGAGGAGAGTTAATGAGACGAAAAGCCTTTGAGTCCACCCTATTGAGAAAAGTTGTATGTGGGGAACCTCCCCACACATGAGAGTTGTACTCCACAAAGGGGCGGATAAAACCCGTGTATAGAGTCAGCAATTGTACAGGGGTAAAGAAGGAATGGAGTCGGCTTAGCACACCCAATCTCTTGGAAGCAGATTTTACAAGAGATGTAATATGATCTTTCCAAGATAAGTCCCGAGTAAATGAAACCCCAAGCATGTTCAAGGATGATGCAGGATTAAGCTGAATATTATTAAGCATTAGTGGGTATACCTGTGGAAGATTTTGTCGAATTGACAGGTGTAAGAACTGAGTCTTAGATGCATTAAAAACAACCATATTATTTTTACCCCAGTCAGAGATACGAGCCAAGTCAGACATTAGGTGTGCCATAGCCTCATCCCTTGCTTGTTGAAGTAACTGCTGAGATGGGCGTTGTGGGAACCGAATGGAAAGGTGAAGGGTGGAGTCATCAGTGTATGAGTGGATAGGGTTAGATGTACAGCTTAGAAGATCATTGATGAATAAAAGGAAGAGAATTGGTGATAGGACAGAGCCCTGAGGAACACCACTGTTGATAGATCTAGGAGAAGAACGATGGCCATCTACAACAGCGGCTATAGAACGACCAGAAAAGAAGCTAGCGATGAAGGCACAGATAGAAGGATAGAAACCGTAGGAGGGCAGTTTGGAAATTAAAGATTTATGCCAGACTCGATCGAAAGCCTTTGAGATGTCAAGTGCAATGGCAAAGCTTTCGCCAAAGTCCCGAAAGGAGGATGACCAGGAGTCTGAAAGGTAGGTGAGAAGATCGCCAGTGGAGCGTCCCTGACGGAACCCGTACTGACGATCGGAAAGAAGGTTGTGATAGGAAAGATGTCTTAAAATTTTTCTATTGAGAATTGACTCGAAAACTTTTGAAATACAGGATGTTAAAGCAATTGGACGATAGTTGGAGGGTTGGGAGTGGTCACCCTTCTTTGGGACTGGCTGAATGATAGCAAACTTCCAGCAAGAAGGAAAGTTACAAGTTGACAGACAAAGGCGAAAGAGTTTGCCTAGGCAGGTTGTAAACACAGAAGCACAGTTCTTGAGAACAACAGGAGGGACCCCATCAGGCCCATATGCCTTGTTAGTACTGAGGCCAGTGATGGCAGAAAATACATCAGCTGAAGAAATTTTAATGTCAGCCATGAGGAAGTCAGACGGGAGAAGTGATGGAGGAACAGCACCGGAATCGTCTAAGGTGGAATTGAAGGAGAAAGACTGTGCGAAGAGATCTGCTTTATCAGTAGAAGAAATAGCTACAGAACCTTCAGAGTAGAAAAGAGGAGGGAAGGATGATGAGGTACAGTTGTTAGAAAGGTTTTTGGCAAGGTGCCAGAAGGAGCGGGAAGAATTCGATTTGGAGAGTTGAGAGCATTTAGTACGGATGAAATTATTTTTAGCAGAGCGAAGAACAGACTTAGGACGATTCCGGGCAGAAACGTAAAGATGATGCGATTCAGTGGTGGGTTGGCTCCGTTACCTTTTGTAGGCCCTCTCCTTGTTGCGGACAGCATTAGAACAAGCGTGATTACCAAGGCTTTCTTGCGTTAGTCAAAAGATATGAGAAAGGAATGTATGCTTCCATGCCCGAGAGAATAACCTCTGTAATGTGCAAGGCACACTCAGATGGCTCGCGGCCATGGAAGCAATAATCATTCCAGAAAAAATCAAAGAAGTACTGCCTGAGGGCTTCCCAGTCCGCGGCTCCAAAATGCCACAGACGACGTTTCCCTGGAGGGTCCACAGGCCATACCGCAGTGATAGGACAGGTTAAGGTGATAAGGTTGTGATCGGAGGAGCCCAACGGAGAGAAAAGATTAACAGAGTAAGCAGAAGGATTAGTTGTGAGGAAGAGGTCAAGTAATTTGGAGCTCTCTCCAAGGCGGTCAGGGATACGGGTAGGGTGCTGTACAAGCTGCTCTAGATCATTAAGGATAGAAAAGATGTAGGCTTGTTCACCAGGTGGATCAGTGAAAGGAGAGGAGAGCCAAAGGTGGTGGTGAACATTGAAATCTCCTAGAATGGAGATTTCTGAGAAAGGAGGAATGGATAGAATGTGTTCCATCGTAGAAGTAAGATGGTCGAAGAAGTATGATAGTAGAATTAGGGGATAAGTAAACAGCACAGATATATTTAGTCAGAGAATGACAGGAAAGCCGAAGCCAGAGTGTAGAGAATTCAGAAGAATCGAGTTCAGGAACACGAGAGCAAGATAGGTCGTTGCGTATATATACACAACAGCCACCTTTGGCTTTGAAATGAGTATAGAGAAAGTAGGAGGATACAGAAAAGGGTTTGCTGTCAGTTGCCTCAGACAGCTGAGTCTCAGTTAGAAAAAGAAGATGAGGTTTAGAGGAGGAGAGGTGGTGCTTAACAGAGCGAAAGTTAGAGGAAAGGCCGCGAATGTTGCAGAAATGAAGAAAAAGTGAGTCAGACAGTGGTTCCAGGCACCTCGAGTCGTCACCGGGAGAGGGGTGGATGGTGGGGGCATTTATGGTCCCCCCCCCTGGGGACTCCGAGGCTTGGTGAAGAGACGTCATAATTTTTAACATTTTGGAAAGGGAAGTGTAGTGTGTACTGTGCATGTAGTTTGGTGTAGATAGAGAAATCTGTACTGGAGAGCATGCTGGCCTACGAGTACTCTCTGTGTAACTGAGACACTTTCGTTAAAACACAGGTAAATATTGTGTTACAATATACTTTCATTTGTTCGCTTTAATGTATATGCATGTGTTTTCGCGGTGAAAGACTGTTCTACTGCCATCTGTGAACACTGGGTGAAAAAGTGAAGGATGGATTCAGCAACTTATGAGTAGACAGATAAGAAGCTCAGAAAATCATTGATGAAAAATAGGAAGACAGCTGATAACAGTTCGGAACAGTGAGGAACACCACTTTAGATAGCTTTAGAACAATAGTTCCTAAACTGAGGACCTTGGATTCCTGGGGGACCTTGGTGTACTTTCAGTGAGGTCATGCATGAGGTAATCGTAAGTACAGGGTGACCCAAAATGAATGCAACCCATAAAAGTAAATCATTTATACAACTGATATGAGATTTACTTTATTTTAGCATTCATGTTAAGGTGAGTTGATAAAACAATCCTGAAAGTTTGGGTTCTGCAATTCAAACCGTCTGTTTTTTATGACCTTTCCAAAATGTGTTGCAAATGACCACTTGGATGTCGCAGACACTCCTGAATGCAGCGCACAATTTCTTATTTCAGGCCATATCAGCAGCAAAAACAACATTTTCGGGGGCACAGCAGCACCAGCGGACGTTATCCAGCGTCCATTGCATTCAGCAAAATGCACAGCATGGGTAGCCATCTCAAACCATGGCATCATTGGACCTTTTTCGTTTGAAGACGAGGAAGGACAGTCTGTCACGCTGAACACAGAGTGTTATCTTGAGGTCATGAGGAAGTTTTGAACGACACTAACAAGACGTAGGGGCATCACTCGTGGAGATCAATGGTTCCAGCAGGATGGAGCCACCCCACACCCTTCAAACTAAACGTTGATGTGGCTGCGGCAACGATTCGGGGATCTTCTGATCAGTAGGAGGTGTGACCCTAAGTGGGCCCCACACTCACCCGACCTGAATCCCCTAGATTTCTATCTGTGGGGTTATCTGAAAGATCATATTTATGAAAACCACCCCCAGGCAATCAGAGACCTGAAAACAGAAGTCACGGCCAACACCAGAGCTATCCCAAGAGGGGAGTGTGTCCACGTAATTAACAATTTCGCACGCCGCATTCAGGATTGCCTGCAACGTCGATGTGGTCATTAGTAACACATTATGGAAAGGTCATAAAACACAGACCATTTGAACAACAGAACCCAAACCTTCAGGAATGTTTTGTTATCAACTCAGTTTAAGATGAATGCAAAAACAAAGCAAATTTTATATCAGATGTATAAATGACACACACTTTTACGAGTTGCTTTTATTTTGGGTCATCCTGTATCTGAAGTCGCTGGCGATAGAATTCATAATCATATTCCAGAGGCAGTATTTACGAGAAATCTGTGTGTGTGTGTGTGTGTGTGTGTGTGTGTGTGTGAACCTCTTAAGCAGATCATACCTAGAAGCAGTGCAAAAAACGACTCATTTTCCACAAACCTTTTCGTAAGGAAGAGCCTGACGGAGTTTGGGGTAGGAAAGAAACACTGTCCTGGAATCAGCAGACTGGCTCCCTTGGAGTCTCAGTCTTGCCTGCCTCTCTCTGCAAAATATTATTTCAAGCCTGTTAAGCATCAACGCAAAAAGCATAATCTGTTCCACATGAAAGATGATCTCTTCTGTACCTTTTCTGTGTCTCAACATCTCTGATTAGCAGTGAAAATGCAATTTTAACTGTATCAATAAGTTTTCATTTAATTATCTTCTATGCACGTGCAACGCATTTGTATTTTTAGTCACAAGAGCTGTTATCAGTTCATAGTCAACATTGTCTTTTGAATCACGTTTCATTGTTCAGATGAAGACGTAGGTGGGATCCAGAGATGTTACTGTATTAAATTCCGGTCGGCCACGGAAGGAGTCGTAAGGGGGGGGGGGTTAGCATGTATGTTACTGTGACGGAGGGGGGGGGTGGCATGTATTTTATTGTGACGGAGGGGGGGGGGGGGAGGAAGGACGAAAAAGTTTGGAAACCATTGCTAAAAAACAAAATTGGCCATCTAGAATAAGCACTATAAACGACCAGAGAGTAACTATTGAAGGCAGAGAAAATGGTTAAAAAAATTTAGATGACATTTTCGGGATGCGAAATTTATGCCAGAAGCTATCGAAGATCTCTGAGATTTTAAGAGCAACAGCGCAGATTTCTCTGTAATTCTGAATATATATATATATATATATATATATATATATATATATATATATATATAAACCAGATAAAAAAAATAATGCGGAATGATCATCATTGGAGCGTCTCAGACGAGACTGATACTGACGGGAAGAAAAGAGTTTGTAAGGAAAAGCTACTTCACTTTACTTCTGTTTGGGATAGACTCGACTGCCTCATAAACACCAGACATTAAGGCAACCGAATTAAAAAAAAAAAAAAAAAAAAAAAAAAAAAAAACGGGAGATCTCACTCTTCTTTGGGACACTGAATGAGAGCAGATTTCCACATAAACGGGGGATGTTAACAAAGATGAGTTTCACTAAAGAAAACGCGATCAGCCCGGGCGGAATAAGCCCCGCCTTCCTGATGACGTCACAGCCAGCTTCAGCCAATCATATCGTTTCCCGCGCGAGCAGAGCGAAGGAGCCTTCAGATGTGACACAACAATACATTGTATTACAACTTTCAAATTATATTGATTTATATTTACTTTCCTCAATCATCTCTTGATATCAACTACAACGATTTGTAATAACTATATAGGACTGGTATACTTGACCGCTTACAGGTGATCGGAATTACTGATATAGAGTCGGAGAATATAATGACTTATATTTTTAATTTCTCCACTAACATCGTCTTTTTGAGTGTTAATATTATGAATTAAACTTTTTGCCTGTCCTGTGAACGAACTTTATCAATCAGTTGGTTAATTCCTACAATATTCACTGTCTATGACTAAATATACTAAATGTCTTATTTTATACTTCTCTATCTTGTTTCTGGGTTCAACACACACACACACACACACACACGTTCTCATCCATACATAATTTCTTGATGCTACAGTTTCATGATAATTTACATTCGATGTTGTACCCAATTATTTTTCCATGTCCTTTCTGTGTTGGTTGTTATATTATTGTGCGTTTAGTATAACACATTGTATGGCCTTACGTGCATCCTGTAATCTTCACACTGAATTCTTAAATATCAACACATACTTGTGGAACTAACATTCTGCTTTTCTGCACAATGTGCGCTTGATGAAATTAAAATCCCCCCCCCCCTTCCCCGGTGTGAGTTATGGCCCATTTTGCCGTCATTGCTTGACGTTGCCCAGGGTGCACCGCGAGGAGGCGGGCCACGTTTACACCCCTTTTTTTTTTTTTTTTTTTTTTTACATCAAAACTATATACACTGCCATGGATGTAATCTGGTCTTAATCTTCATCACTTTCGGCACTACTTTCATCAGATGATAGTAAATCAACTGTGAATGATTCACATAGGTGCTCATAAGCAACATCTTTTTTTCGATAATCTCCTTCAATTTTATGTACATGATCAATGCATTTTTGCCAATTTTCCTTCGTTACCTCTTCAATGGCTTGCCTGGTTATATTCTCAACATTTTTCATATTTTGATTGCTGTTGGAGTTCCGCTTACTGATTTTATCTTTTATTTGAGCCCAGATTAATTCAATTGGGTTGAACTGGCAGTAATACGGTGGCAACCTCAAAATTCTGTGTCCTGCAGCAGAAGCGAGTTCATCAATTTCATATTGCTGAAATCTTTTCTTGTGTATCTTTACAATCTGTAGCAGTTCAGGTCTTGAGTGAGTGGGATCATGTTCGATGGAATTTTCTTGTAGCCACTTGATTATTTCGGGCTTCCGTGTCTGACTTGTGGGTGCTTTGTTAAGTTGCTTTGAATGGTAAGGGGCATTGTCCATCACTATTAGTGATTTAGATGGAATATTAGGAAGCAGTTGATGGAGGAACAGTCTTTAAATGTGTCATGGTTCATAGAATCATGATAGTCTCCTTTATTCCCATGCTTTGACCTGAACATCAGAAGTGCACCTGGGACAAAGCCATCAGCTCCTCCTGCATGGACAATAATGAAACGTGCTCCTTTGCCACTTTTAAGTCTGGGTCCAACTACACCATCCTTGGTTGTCCAGCATCGTTCAACGCTCGCATTTTGATTTACCCAGGTTTCATCCACAAAAATTTCAGGTCTTGGCTGGTCACTTCTTCTGTTCCTTTCTATTTCTCTAAGGTACTTGTTTCTTTCAGCAACGATGTCATCTCTTTCCATGAGTAAAGCTCTGCTGCTGTTGTGCTTCTTATACCTAAATCCAAGATCTTTGACGAGTATCCTTAGAGAAGTTTGTCCTCCAGCAAATGAAACTGGTGGCTCCTTCACTTTTTCGTGTAGAAGTTCCATGGTTGGTAGCTCACCTCTTTCGTAAAAGGCCAAGCTTTCTCTTCTAATCACATCTCTGGCAAAGTCATCCACGGCATCAAATACAGGGCAAACTCTTTTCTGATATATTGGTGATGAAATTACTCCCGTTTCACTTAACCTTCCCTGACGTCTGATTCGGCTGACAGAACGGCAGCTGACTTGTGTAGCTTCTGCTGTCTTCTTCTCAACTTCTGCAATGTGGTCGTAATTCTCATGCATTCGGAAGTACTTAAAGACATTCAGTATAATATTTCTAGCTTGGCTACCAAGCCTGGGAGGCCTAGAGGGTGTCTTGGGAGCTTGCGCATCTGCCATCTCCGTGCGCTAATGTGTCTCTGAGTTTGACAGCCAGTGACAGGTGCAACGGACATCTGGTTAAACTCCCCGCCGAACATACATTGGATATGTCAGGCTAAATATTTGCTATCTCCAAATGTGGACATAAATTTTGGCTCTTCCTTTTATCATTAAGCTTTCATAGTAGATTTATTGATTATAAATACCAATATTTTTTCAATAAAACTGACAGGCACTACTTGACGAGGGAAGTACCGAGAAATTAAAAATATAAGTCATTATAATCTCCGACTCTATATCAGTAATTCCGATCACCTGTAAGCGGTCAAGTATACCAGTCCTATATAGTTATTACAAATCGTTGTAGTTGATATCAAGAGATGATTGAGGAAAGTAAATATAAATCAATATAATTTGAAAGTTGTAATACAATGTATTGTTGTGTCACATCCGAAGGCTCCTTCGCTCTGCTCGCGCGGAAACGACATGATTGGCTGAAGCTGGCTGTGACGTCATCAGGAAGGCGGGGCTTATTCCGCCTGGATTAAGAGAGTCGGTAGTAGACAGAGTAGCAGCAAGGAGACAAATTTCTTGCAAAGAACAGGAGAAACACTATAAGGAACGTGAGTCTCATTAATATCGGGTCTGTAAGGACAGAAAAGTTATACTGTCAAGCAAGAAGTTAGAGGTGGAAGAAAATGAAGGAACAGTGCCAGAATCGTTCAGAGTACATTAAGAGGCTTTAGAAGAGGAGGAAACAACTATAAAGCCATCTGAGTGGAAAACTGGAGGAAAAAGAGTAGGATATAAAGTTACTGATGAATATTCTAATCAAGTATCAGAAGAAACGGGATGAAGCTGTTTTGGAAAATTCAAAACAGATCAAACATAATTTGTGGAGAAAAAACGAAAATAATTACCATGATTTTGGTCAGTGCGGTGAGGATCAGTCTCTTCTCCCCTTGGGGCTAAGATCCGAATATATGTGTGTGTTTGGATGGGTAAATTGGGAGTGTGTCGTCCTGTCTCGGCTACCTCCCTTTCTTTGGGGGAAGCAGCCTAGGTATATAGACAGATAGATGCAGAAAGTACACGTAGTTCAGAAATAAGCTTGCGCCGGAATCTTTCGAAAGTGTCCGTTTATTGTGAACAGCTTTTGAATAAACAAGATTAAGACGGCGATATTGGCATTTGTCAGAGTAAAAAAAAAAGTTTGCTTCCTTGTGCAAAAAGTAAAACCTACGTAAAATTCAGAGCATATACTGTACATGGTTCTCGACAATGAAAGAACGATAGTTTAAACCTTTAGCTCCCAGGGTTCCTGTGCGAGGGATTGTGATGGAAGGGTACTTAGGGTACTGCCCTCCGCCTACCGGCTCATAGTAGTGAAGCTCATAGGTCCCTACCACGGGGTTCCCTACTTTATCAATTTTTGAAAATTCCCAGGACACTGGGCGCAAATGGGTTATGTAAGGTAAACGAACTCCTCCCTGAAGGCCTCCAATTGTTTTTCAATACCTCTTCTGACCGCCAAACGTTAAGTTGATCGAAGGAGGTTAGTAGAATATATTAATAAAAAAATTGGCAGTCATGGGGTGGTTGATATCAGTATAAATTTTACTCCAAATACAAGAGAACCAGACGGAAGAAAGCAAGCACCACTCTCAGTTCCTACGTATTTGACAACGCAGGTAGACAGAGAAATAAGTACAGTTAACCATGCAGTACTGGGTAGTTTAAGAAAATTGATTGTGCAAATGCACTTCTCCATAACTAGTTCACAAATTTCAACTCCTTCAAAAGAAAGTAACATCATGTGTTATTTCCAATACAAAGAAGTTCACATACAGTAAACACGAATTATAAATGACCAGTTGGACGCCTCGAAGAAATACAACATAATGTCTCTCACCAGCTATAAATATTTTTTATCAGGATTATTTTTCAATTCGGTGTCGGACATTTGCACATTTTTTGAAGGATACTTCAATATCCTACCAGGCTCTTCCTGTCTAAACCGCTTAACACGGTACCTACCATTACTATCCAAACATACAGTACTTTGTGTACCCCTGACACTATTTAGTTTCATTTTATAGCTATATGCTCAGTCTTCTGCAACGCTCTCTCTCATATATAGATATCTGGCATCAGTATCTCCACACGCGTAATCAGTCAAGATTCAACGCTTATATTTCAAAACTGTTTTATGTTCGTAATATGTCCATCACACATTTTTCTTGCCCGGTACATATGATTCAGCCAACGTTCACCTTATCTTCCTCTGACACATTTAAATTGTATTATTCTCAGAATCACACACACACACACACACACACACCAGAGAGAGCGAGAGAAAGAGAGAGAGAGAGAGAGAGAGAGAGCAGGGGCGTACCGAAGGAGGGGGAGACTGTCGCCCCCCTCCCGCTTGAGGGTCTTGAAATCGTTTGGGGGTAAAAAAAAAAAAATAAATCTTTAAATATATATATATATATATATATATATATATATATATATATATATATATATATATAGGGTGTAACGCGACGTATGACAAAAACTTACACCAATGATCTATCATGTAATTCTGAGTATATTTTGTTCTATAAACATATGCTCTCTGCGACCCCAGTTCAGTACCCAGCATTCGGCTGTTTTGTGTAAAAGCTCGTCTCTTGCATGCGCCATTGGGTGAGAGCTTCGCAGGGCGACGGGAGACGAGTATTATTAGCTTATACTGTACTATACATAAAAATCCCATATCCTATCAGTACACACGAGTTTTAAGAAGAAACTTTACGTAGTCTATTGATTCTTTAACATCAAGTCATACATTCATGCAATTCTTTTGCACATATCGACTGTAATTAAGGATTAAATTCAAATTTTATGGCTTGCAAGGGAGTAGGGAGGGAGGACAGGCTGGTGTGTTGTTGCCAGTTATGTAATATTTGGTTTGTAGGATGTTGCTACCAGCATTATCATAACACCCACAGCTCATTCAGTGAAAGAATATTACCCTGCTGAGTGACTAGCCTCACTTTAAGTCAGGAGTAATATTATTATTCATAACAATTTTTCTGCTGCAAGTAAACGTGGCACCATTTTTTTCATATGCTGACGTGAGAACAGTGATACAAGATTGCCAATGTAACGAGTATGTTGCTAGACCTATTTTCTTGCTTCTACTTGCGGCACTAACATCTGGCAATATGATATCTAGCTACATTCTGGATATTTTTGCCATTTTTAGGTGATATTCTAGAGATCTTATCGTATTTTCTAGCGATGTTTTGCAGTGTTTATTATCTAGCGACATTCTAGCAAGTTTTCAGGACTAAACTAGCGAGACTGATGATAAGGACTTGGCAACCCTGCGTCCAGTGTCATTTGAACGGGAACATTTGCAGGGGAGGCACATACTTAAAATACTGTTCTCCGCGTTCTGTTGTTCACCAGGTTCAGCTTCACATGTCCATGAAACAGCATGCCACGTACGTACAGCAGTGAAGAATATGCAGATATCGTGTATTTTTTTACGGATTCTGCGATGATGTGCTGCAGAGAGGAACACAGGTGGAGATACCCAATGGCGCCACGTTTACTTGCAGCAGAAAAATTGTGATTAATAAAATTCTTCCTAACTTAAAGTAAGGCTAATCTCCCTTTAGAATAAGTTTTTTTCACTAAATGAGCTGTGGGTGTTATGATAATGCTGGTAGCAACATCCTACAAACCAAATATTACATAACTGGCAACAACACACCAGCCTGTCCTCCCTCCCTACTCCCTTGCAAGCCATAAAATTTGAATTTAATCCTTAATTACAGTCGATATGTGCAAAAGAATTGCATGAATGCATGACTTGATGTTAAAGAATCAATAGACTACGTAAAGTTTCTTCTTAAAACTCGTGTGTACTGATAGGATATGGGATTTTTATGTATAGTACAGTATAAGCTAATAATACTCGTCTCCCGTCGCCCTGCGAAGCGCTCACCCAATGGCGCATGCAAGGGACGAGCTTTTACACAAAACAGCCGAATGCTGGGTACTGAACTGGGGTCGCAGAGAGCATATGTTTATAGAACAAAATATACTCAGAATTACATGATAGATCATTGGTGTAAGTTTTTGTCATACGTCGCGTTACACCCTGTATATATAAGAGAGAGAGAGAGAGAGTGAGAGAGAGAGAGAGAGAGAATCGTGCTGAGTCAGCGTCATGCTGACAATTTTGGATCGGTTCTCAAAGAGAAAAGCAAGAAGACTGAATCTCTTCTTATGAATACACAGTAATATCACGGCATGCAAAACTGCTGATAGCATATTAATGTAACTAGAAGTGTGTGTTTTTTTTTTACTTGATATAGTGGTTATAGAGTACCAGTATGAATGAAACTACATTTATTTTTCTGAGTTCGACAATATCTTATGTTTTTGTTAATCAGTGTTTCCATCTAATTAAATTAATCAGAACTATACGATTTCTTAAGTAATATCTGTTAAAAGTAGGAAAACAATCAGGTCGAGTGAGTGGTAAAAATTGTATTGCTTGCAATCAAAGTAGAAATCAACTGTATGCTGTATATCTATCTGTCTATCATATATATATATATATATATATATATATATATATATATATATATATATATATACTTAAAAAAAAAGTTTAAATTACTTGTTTTCATAGAACAGTCAGTTAAAAAGAGCAGAGAAGTTTAAGTAATTTAGCATATTTTAAAGGCTTACCCATTTAGTTTAACCAAAGAGGTAGAATTTCAATGAATGACACATGTATAATTACAGATGATGTATGGACTATAGAAGTGGTTCTTAATGTGTTATATGATACTTGATTCTTGAGGTACAAAGAGATTTGCGAAATAATGGAAATTATATTGTTTTCCTAGAATACAATAAAATGTTCTTGTTATCACCTTTTTCAGATTAATTTCGACATTCCTAGGCTCCAACTAACTTAGCTAGAATTATTATGCACTCCAAGGCGGGGAAAACGCACATGACACTCCCAGATGCATTATTGTTCTTTTATTCCATAAAGATCTTGCTCTATTTTTCGCCATTTTCACTATAATGAGTTATCATCTAAACAATCGAATACATACCTTCATAGGCCTCAGAAAGCCCCTAAAAGTACTTAATTTTCAAAAATTTTCATGGAGGGGGACTCACAGCGACCCCCAGACCCCCCAGCCTCCCACCACCTTTTCAAGAATCTATGGACATCTTTCTCCTCCATCCTTGTGAACTTTCTGGCTACACCCCTGAGAGAGAGAGAGAGAGAGAGAGAGAGAGAGAGAGAGAGAGTACCCACTTCCTTTGCATCATCCGCGAGCACTCCCACCTAACTTTTTGTTACACGTCACAACTTCTCAGTCAACCACATCTCTCCCTCCCTTTTTCGTCGTGCAAAATTCCCTCATATAGTCAATAACTTTCCTGAAATGCCCTATTCTTACAAGGTCAGAAGAAGAAGTCGAAAAAGAAGAAAACTTTATTAAATATATGCTTATCATCGGCTCGATTCCCTTTTTGGCAGACAACCTTTTTTTTTTTCCTTTTCCCTTTTTTTTTTTTTTAATCCGAGTTTTCTCCTCAGATACGACCTACAGTAGTCAGTCTACAACTTGTTCCTATTCATTCAGCAGAATGAAAAGGGAAAAGGAAAAAACTGAGCCCACCATCCTGACCAGCTTGAAATCGAAGTGCATTTTTCCACTTACGAGCTTGATGTGCGAAACAGGTGCACCACTGGCTTCCTCTTTTGCTGTACTTTCTCACCTTCCCCGTTCCACACCGCCAAATGAATCTTTCTAAGCTTAATATGATCCTGGGTAGGCATGGGACCCACATCCGGGTCTTATGTAACCTTCTGTAACCAATCCGATTCAGCAAAGAGAATATTTTGGTCTGAATAATAAGGTTCCCTTTAACCATTCTTCCCATTTTTAGACGTATTAATACTGTATGCTTATTTTACTGATGAAAATTTATTGTAGAGTGGTCATCTTTTATCATGTTTATACAAAATCAATTTGGGATGGCTCTCATACTGAAACTAGTTGGCATGCCTCTGTCTCAATGTTTCCACATTCAACGAAATGATCCTTTTCTAAGGAAATCTGGAGTCTACAAGGATGAGTATAGGGAAATGGCAATTCTAAGGAAACTCTAAGAAAATCATGGCAAAAGTGTAAGGAAATTTAGACATCAAAATAATTCGACATAATTGTACTATTGCATGTTAAATTTATTGTTGCATTTTTTTTATGCAAGAAAGAAGGAACCAAAAGCCAGGAGCCCGCAAACCGTTCCTTCAAAAAAAAAAAAAAAAAAAAAGCCTAATTCAAGATCCGTTCATTTCGAGATGCCTGGACACACTGCGTTTGAAAGACTGCAGATCATAGGAAGTAGGAAATACAGACAGAGGGAGACTGTTCCAGAGTTGACCTGTTGCATAAATTAAGGACTGGGAGTAACGGTTATCTCTTGCATTAAAGAGTTGGACAGAAAAGGGATGAGAGTTTGTTGCTAGATGGATGCTACGCGCCGGTCGTAGAGGTGGAGGGATGCAAGCAGACAGTTCAGAGGAGCAGTGATCATTGAAGCAGCGACAGAAAAGAGATAAAGGTCCAATAGTGCGGCGAAGAAACAGAGGTTGAAGGGAGCCAGTAAGAGGAGAAGAGTTAATGAGACGAAAAGCCTTTGACTTCATTCTGTTGGGAAGAGCTATATCTGGGGGAGCCTCCCCACACATGAGAATTGTACTCCACATAGGGGTGAATAAAATCCGTGTATAAAGTCAACAACTGTGCTGGAGTAAAGAAGGTACAGAGTCGGTTTAGCACTTAATCTCTTGGAAGCAGATTTTACAAGAGATGTAATATGATCTTTCCAAGTCCCGAGTGAATGAAACCCAAAGCATGTTCAAGGATGATGCAGGATTGAGCTGTATATTATTAAACATTAGTGGGTACCCCTGTGGAAGATTTAGTCGGGTTGAAAGGTGTACGAACTGAGTCTTTGATGCATTAAAAACAAGATTATTTTTCCCCCAGTCAGAGATGCGAGCCAAGTCAGACATTAGGTGTGCCCTAGCCTCATCTCTTGTTTGTTCAAGTAACTGTTGAGATGGACGTTGCGGGAACTGAATGGAAAGGTGAAGAGTGGAATCATCAGCATACCAGTGGATAGAGTTAGATGTACAGCTTAGAAGGTCACTGATGAATAAAAGGAAGAGAGTTGGTGATAGGACAGAGCCCTCAGGAACATCACTTATACATTAACGATATCACTTTCCAAGATTTCCTCATATTTGCGATGTTCTATTTTGTAATTTTCATCATTTCCTCTGAGAATGTTTGCTTCCAACTTCTCATATGATTCTTCGGGTTTAGGTTTCCTCATAGACTACCAAAGTATATATATCTATATATATATATATATATATATATGACCTTTATTTAAGTCATCATTTCATATCACCATACTTTACTCTTACTGCAGATATGCCACTTTATTCAGCTCACGAGGGATCTTTCTTCCTAAATGCACTAAAAACAGCCTCCCAGTGTCTGTTATTGTTAGATTTTTTTTTTTTTTTTGTGCTACCAGTGGATTTTTTTTTTTTTTTTCTGCACTGGAAATACCTATGACTTTGTTTTAGATTTGAGGCCATTAAACTCTTTAGTCTAATGAAGAATTATTATGTACTTTTTGCCAACTCTAGATTATCATAGTTTAGGAGGAATTTTTCAACATAGAGGGGTTATATTTTTCGATTACTCCTCCAGTACAGACGGTGCCCACTCCGGAAGCAGCAAGATTAAGCCAGAATGATGCGTTACCTGATTCGACTCTGCCTTTGGATAGAGTATATAAATGTTTGTTTATTACTGTGTTATACTGATGAAGTTGTTTGCATGGCTTCGAGACAGCAAAATTTATAGCATTCTCGAAAAGATATTTTCTCATGCATTGAAGTTCCAACATTCACTGTTATCTACAGGGTGTAACGCGACGTATGACAAAAACTTACACCAATGATCTATCATGTAATTCTGAGTATATTTTGTTCTATAAACATATGCTCTCTGCGACCCCAGTTCAGTACCCAGCATTCGGCTGTTTTGTGTAAAAGCTCGTCCCTTGCATGCGCCATTGGGTGAGCGCTTCGCAGGGCGACGGGAGACGAGTATTATTAGCTTATACTGTACTATACATAAAAATCCCATATCCTATCAGTACACACGAGTTTTAAGAAGAAACTTTACGTAGTCTATTGATTCTTTAACATCAAGTCATGCATTCATGCAATTCTTTTGCACATATCGACTGTAATTAAGGATTAAATTCAAATTTTATGGCTTGCAAGGGAGTAGGGAGGGAGGACAGGCTGGTGTGTTGTTGCCAGTTATGTAATATTTGGTTTGTAGGATGTTGCTACCAGCATTATCATAACACCCACAGCTCATTTAGTGAAAAAAAACTTATTCTAAAGGGAGATTAGCCTTACTTTAAGTTAGGAAGAATTTTATTAATCACAATTTTTCTGCTGCAAGTAAACGTGGCGCCATTGGGTATCTCCACCTGTGTTCCTCTCTGCAGCACATCATCGCAGAATCCGTAAAAAAATACACGATATCTGCATATTCTTCACTGCTGTACGTACGTGGCATGCTGTTTCATGGACATGTGAAGCTGAACCCGGTGAACAACAGAACGCGGAGAACAGTATTTTAAGTATGTGCCTCCCCTGCAAATGTTCCCGTTCAAATGACACTGGACGCAGGGTTGCCAAGTCCTTATCATCAGTCTCGCTAGTTTAGTCCTGAAAACTTGCTAGAATGTCGCTAGATAATAAACACTGCAAAACATCGCTAGAAAATACGATAAGATCTCTAGAATATCACCTAAAAATGGCAAAAATATCCAGAATGTAGCTAGATATCATATTGTCAGATGTTAGTGCCGCAAGTAGAAGCAAGAAAATAGGTCTAGCAACATACTCGTTACATTGGCAATCCTGTATCACTGTTCTCACGTCAGCATATGAAAAAAATGGTGCCACGTTTACTTGCAGCAGAAAAATTGTTATGAATAATATTACTCCTGACTTAAAGTGAGGCTAGTCACTCAGTAGGGTAATGTTCTTTCACTGAATGAGCTGTGGGTGTTATGATAATGCTGGTAGCAACATCCTACAAACCAAATATTACATAACTGGCAACAACACACCAGCCTGTCCTCCCTCCCTACTCCCTTGCAAGCCATAAAATTTGAATTTAATCCTTAATTACAGTCGATATGTGCAAAAGAATTGCATGAATGCATGACTTGATGTTAAAGAATCAATAGACTACGTAAAGTTTCTTCTTAAAACTCGTGTGTACTGATAGGATATGGGATTTTTATGTATAGTACAGTATAAGCTAATAATACTCGTCTCCCGTCGCCCTGCGAAGCTCTCACCCAATGGCGCATGCAAGAGACGAGCTTTTACACAAAACAGCCGAATGCTGGGTACTGAACTGGGGTCGCAGAGAGCATATGTTTATAGAACAAAATATACTCAGAATTACATGATAGATCATTGGTGTAAGTTTTTGTCATACGTCGCGTTACACCCTGTATAGCTAGTTTTAGCTACCTGAAAAAGGAGATTATGTCGTAAACCGCAGTTACATACATACATAATTTAAAATGTATGGCGATATTAGGTAGCTTGTGTCGATACTTAGAGGTCATAAACTTTTCCCAGCCGCATGCTTCTGAATTCTTTTGGCCATCACCTTTAGCTCAACCATTTCGTTGCGCGGCTTGCACCCCCTCGCCTTTTGTATTTCAGCGGTTTAACCTTATCAGTACAGCGACAGCGACATCTCCAGTGTTCTCTTCCAGGAAACGTCAGGTGATTTTTCAAATGGGACTGAATCATAGGAGCCTGGGCTGAGAGTGTTTGAATTGATGCCCTAAATCATCTCCCAGTCGGAATAAGCTAACGCCAGACATTTTATTTAACACACACACATATATATATATACATATATATACACACACACACACACACACACACACAATATATATATATATATATATATATATATATATATATATATATATATATATATATATATATATATATATTGGTACAAAAGGTTGAATGTTAAATACTGGTCCTATAATCTCTCTCAGGATAGGGAAAAGTTCATTTAGATGAACGTGAGTCGTGTCTTAGAGTGTTAAAAGATCACCGATTCCTCCCAGTCGCATACCACTCCAGTCCATTTGCCTCAAACCCTCTTTGCTCTTCCTTACCCTGACATTTAAAGACCGCTTTAATCTGGTTGTGAGAGCTTCACCATGTAAATTACTGAGCCGCCCAGCCAACCCACACGAACTCGCCCTTACGCTCACACCGTCTAACCCTGTAAAACAGTTATCAGCCTTGGATACAGCATCCCCTGGCGTTGCGACACGCCATTTTTGAGGGTGTGATGTATGTCAACCGGTTCATTTTCAATGTTAGAATCGGGATTTTTAGGCACTGAATATGTCTTTCTGCTTAGCCGCATTATCATGTACTGTGGCACTGCACTGTCATATTACTATGTCCTTCTGCCATTTCGAATGTAATATAAATTTGCTGCTAAACCAGTAAAACCGAGTATCTAAATTACGATATGTGAAAAGGAATGTGATAAATTATTCTCAGAACCGAAAAGTTGGAAGCATGGAGATGTAAGTACCATTGCTATAGCAGATGATGGCTTAGACTTGTACCTGTCAACTGCACGAGGAGCATTAGACAAATAATCGCTTTTTGTCAAGTCCTAATCTTACCCTGCAACAGGACTCAATGTATTCGGTTTATAGTCCCGTACTTTGCCGTACTGCTGGTTGACCAGTAGCACGCGGTGGTGGTGGATGGGGGGTGAGAAGACTGAGTCTATAAATCTGAAACGCCGGAGAATTGAATTAAATCCTTCCAATTATGAACTTACTGTTTACATTTTAACCAGTCAACTCATCTGCCTCCATGTGCCCAGCTTCACTAGTTCAGTTTTACATTTACCCCGCTTGGGCATATATTAACAATTACAGTGATCTGGTTGGCTTTTGCTGGGAGGAAACTGAAAGATAAACGTAAAATCATCCCGCGTCTCTTGTTCTGCCTGCAAAAACATATCTTGAATCAGAAAATGCATTATTTGTAAGTTTCTTTGTGATTTTTAAATCTGATCCTGACCCACTTCACCTTTCGCTTATGTATCAGTCATGCAAGTGGACCGGGAAAGGAGTGTCAAATCTTGTCACGTCTCTGTTCTACCAGCAAAACAAAATATAACAAGGACAGTTATGATAAGGAACTTCTTTCATTTTTTATTTATTTATTTTTTTTTGTGAATATTAGCCCTTACCTCTACTCCATCACCTCACTCTGTTTCAGTTGCATATTGACTCAGTCGAAGATGAGATTCATTATTCATAAACAACCTGAGGGATAAAATATGTTTCTTCAGCAATGACAAGAAGAGGAGAGGTCGAATTCTCTTGCTCTTCCTACAAAAGAAATATTATTTTTACGACGAGGAATGTTCCGTAGTTAAATTGTGAACTGGAGCCCTAATTTTTTCCATCTCCAAAATTGAGCTGGGGCCGGTCAGACTGGTTTACCAATCCTGTTTCCCTTTTTTCCTTGTTCACTTATTTTAAGTTCAGGAGCTGGGTGTAAATTGGACCACTGAAAGTTGTTTTATAGAGGAAGATGTAAACCAGTTTAAAATTTATTGTTCCCATTAGTGCGCGTCCACACGTGTATTCAAACATATGTTGGCAACACAGCTGGCAACATGTTCGGGAACATGTTTGCAGCAGTATTTGGACAGATGTATGCAAACATGTTTCAGTGCAGTTTCGAACACTGGCAGCAGAGGTGATGGGATAAGTGTGTCCATACGAGGCAACTGAGACTTCATCATGATGTTGCCAGCATGATCTGGACGCTGTTGTTCCCATCGTGTTTGCAGCGTGTTCGTTACTGTGTTGCTTGTATGTTGCCAATACTTGTTTGAGCACGTATGTGGACGCGCAACTGATGACACGAGGACAGTTGACAAACACTAACCTTCCCTTCATTTTTCCATCATCATATCTATTTTTCTCTTTCTTTTCCTGTAAATCCGTCTCCTTGTCATTGTCGACATACCATACGACGAAACGATATGAACTTTCCGATAGATATTAACTATTCTGTATGACGATGTGTATTTTTATTACATCCTCACCACCACAAGGCACTTTCAAAATATAAGGCATGTCATTTTATTGCAAGGGTTCACAAACTTTTTGAGAGTTTCTGCGGAACTATTTTCTTTTTTTTTTTTCCATCACTGGCAACCCGGTTCCCTTCTACTCAACGTACTGCTCCAAGAACTTTTACCCAGTGGGACCCCCTCTTCCTCCATCTGCCCCACTTGTGCAATTCAGGATTCGCTCAATCCACCCCCCCCACAACCCATTGATTGACAGGCATTGCAGAGCCCGCCGGCAATCGCAGGGAGTAATTTAATTGCTCTTGGTCAGGGAGCATCAAATTCACCACACAAACACACCATGGTCAGCCAGTGAATCCTCGGGGCCGGCACGAGGCTCAACAGGGGAAATAGGAACAACCAGAATACAGTAGTGTTTTTTTTTTCTTGCGTTGACTGTCTGTCTATTGCCAGACGCATCAGTCCCGTAAGGGGTGGCCACAAATAAATCGCCTCCATATCGCCCTGTCCAATACCACTTCACTGTCTTGCTCCCAGCTCACACACCCCCTCTTTCATATATACCTGTCCACTCCATCCCTCCATCTCATCCTCGGCCTCTCCCTACTTCTCCCCTCCTCAATCTCATTCGCTTAAACTCTCGTCGTTAGTTCCTCGTCCTCCATCCTCTCCACATGGCCAAATCACCTCAATATATTACTCCTAACGCTTTCTCTCACATCCACATACACACAACAAGGCTCATTCACTTCCTAATTTATTAGTCTGTCTCTCCATGTATCTCCACATGCTCCTCTCAAATAACTAATATCCATTGCTCTCACTCTTGACTTGTGTCCTTCCATTAAGGTCCAAGTTTCACTTGCATATATTAGAGTTAGTATCACAATACTGTGATGCTGTGACTTTTTTTTATTTCCATGCTCACTTCCTTGCTCCTTATCACTGTTTTCAAAGAACCAACAACACTTCTTCCCTATTGTAGGCTACCCTTTCAAGCACATCACACTCTAAACTTCCATCCTTACTCATCACACTACTCAAGTACTTAAACGCACGCACATTTTCAATTTCCTCCTCTTCCAGCCTCAATGTACATTTAGTGACTTCATTTCTCTCGAAGAACATAATCTTACTCTTCTCTATCCTTTACCTTCCGTTTCCTACACACACTCCCAAACACATTCACCAAGCCTTGCAGTCCCCTTTCGTCTTCACTTAACAGTACAGTAACATCTGCAAACAACAGTACAGAGAGTTTCCAAACACTGCCCACTCTCACTGGGGCCGCTTCAACATCCACCGCCCTGCCTTGTTACTCATTTATATCCCCAACCATATACAAATTGAACAATCATGGGGACACGACACATCCTTGTTACAATCCAACATTCAGATAGAAAAATTCAGTCAGTTCACTATCCACACACACTGCTGCCTTAGCACCTTCATACATACTCTTCACGGCATTCAGCAAGTTCCCATTTACTCCATATATCCTACATACTTTCCACAATCCTTGTCTATCCACCCTGCCTTATGCTTTCTCCAAGTCCATGAAGGCCGCTTACAATTTCCTGCCCTTCTCTAGAAACTTTTCCACTAAAGATCTAAGGATGAATATCTGATCTACACAACCTCTTCCCTTCCTAACACCTCCCTGTTCTTCTGCAACTAATTCCTCTGTTATTTCCCTAACTCGGTCAATAAGTATCTTACCATATATTTTTCCTATTACACTAAGAAGATAAATGCCCCTATGATAACCACACACTTCTCTTTCCCCTCTCCACTGTACAGGGAATTATTATTCCTGACTTCCAGTCTCCTGGGCTTTACCTTCCTTCCAGGCCAATCTGCACATCGTCCACATCCATTCTACTACTATCCTCCATGCTTCAACATTTCACGGCACACTCCATCAATTACTGAGGCATTCCCCATTTTGACTTTCTTCATTGCTTCCACTACTTCCATCCTATGGATTCCATACTCTCTTCTCACTTCCCCCAACCTCCCAACCATTCCCCAGCCACTTCTACTCGCATTACTTTCATTCTCTATGTTCAACAGTTCCTAAAAGTGTTCTCCCCATCTGCTCACTTTTTCGCCCTTCTCCACTAGCAATATACAGTTTTTATCTTTCACTCCCCGACTTACTTTTTTTTTCACCCTGTCTAACTCGCTTTACCTCTTTCCAGAACATTTCCGAACATCTCCTTCTCTTTACATTCAGATTCCTTCCAAAATCCTCATCCACACTCTTCTTGCTCTCACTTAATATTCATTTCACCTTTCTCATCATCTCTACATATAACTCTTCTGTCTCTGAACTTTTTGCGCACCCTTGTTTCTCATCTACTCACTATATGCTTCCTTTTTTTGCGACACAGCCTGTCTCACCTCTTCATTCCACCATGTTGTCCTTTGCACTCCCTTTCGCTTCTCTTCATTCCACACACCACCTCACATGCTGCACAGATTCTTCTGTGAATATCATGCACACACCTTCCACGTACCCTTCTGCTCCAAATCATGTTTACACACCCACTCCTCCACTTCTCTCTATATATTGCCTTTTTTTCCATCCTCTTACAACCTTTCTACTCTCCTTGTATGGACTACAACCTCCTGTCCTTCCCTTCTCCTCCACCTTCTCCATTAGTGAATTAACTTATCATTTAAGTATCTTTGGCTACTGCAGGAGTATAAGAATCTGTCACTCACAATCCCGTTCATTCATATGCAGATGACTCAACACTACATAGTTCATTCACACTCAGACATCCATTTACAAAGTCTAATATCTCTACCTCTCAACTCAGTACGGCCATCTCCATAAATCAAGATTTAGCTACAATCAGTGAATGGGGACAAAACAACCTTGTCTCTTTTAATGCTAGTAAAACTAAATATATACAGTTTACTAATAGACAGATATTGCCAGATTCGTACATTACCTTCAGTGCTACTAATATTCCCATCTCCAAAAGTATTGAAATTCTTGGTGTCTCACTTAACAGTGCCCTCAGCTGGACATCTCATGTCAGATCACTTGCTAAAACCGCCTCAAAGAAACTTGGATTATTGTACAGAGTCCGTAACTTCTTCGCCGATGAGCAGTTAGCTATAATTTATAAGAGTCATGTGCGCTCTCAGCTTTAATATTGCTCACCCTTGTGGAATGGTTGTGGAGAGGTTGCATTAAGACAACTAGACAAAATTCAGAATAAAGCTGTTAGAATCATTAACAACCCTGCCATTACATATAAACTACCTCCCCTGCAAGTAAGAAGGAATGTTGCCTCCCTTGCATTATTTTACAGATATTTTTTTGGCAAATGCTCAGACGAAGTTGCGTCCATGGTGCCACCTCTCCATGCCTTCCCTCGTGCTACACGGGCATCTGGTAGCGCTCATGACTGGAATGTCACTCAACCATATTTGCAGAACTTCTGCCTATCAGAATTCTTTCATTCCCCGAACTGCATCTCTCTGGAACTCGCTTCCCCAGAGTTGTTTTCCTCCAAATTTCAACCCACAACTGTTCAAGTCTAACTGTTACAGATATTTTATGAATAGAGGACACCAGTAATCTGGTGTATGGATTATTTTTTTTTTTCCATTTGTTTTTCCTTCCTCCGTTCTGTTATTAAAAAAAAAAAAAAATAAGAGTCCGGGCTAATCTACTTAATCCAGGCATTTAAAGTGAGAGCAACCAAGCCCCTGAGCAGTATTATGTAATAATAAAACTCCATCCATCACTCCGATGTAAACCCATATCACGAACAACCAGTTGTTACATAGTTACCACCCAGAATAGTGAATGTATTTCTGGGTTACAACAAACATTGGTTTTGTCACACAGTGTAGAGTCACCCAAAGATAACACATCATCAGAGATTTTCAAACTGGGTTTGGTGAAGCCCCGTGGGTACGCATGAGGATTTCCTTGGGATACACTGAGGACTGAAGTTTTTTTTTTTTTTTTAACAACAGAGGAATGAAAAAGAAATGAATAAAAAAATCATCCGTACACCAGATTTCTGGCGTCCTCCATTCATAAAAAAAAAATCTGTAACAGATGGACTTGAACATCTGTAGGTTGAAGTTTGGGGGGAAACAACTCCGGGGAAGCGAGTTCCAGAGATGCAGTTCGGGGAAGAAAAGAGTTCTGATAAAAGTTCCGCAATATGGCTGTGCGACATTCCAGCCATGAGCGCTACCAGATGCCCGTGTAGCACGAGCGAAGGCATGGAGAGGTGGCACAATGGATGCAACTTTGTCAGAGCATCTGCCATAAACGTATCTGTAAAATACTGAAGGGGGGCAACATTCCTTCTTACTTGTAGGGGAGGTAGTTTATTTGTAACAGTAGTCTTATTAAAATTTCCAACAGCTTTGTTCTGAATTTTGCCCAGTGCAACCTTTTCCCATCCATTCCATAAGGGTGAGCAATATTCTAGGTGACAGGGCACATGACACTTATAAATTATAGCTAACTGCTCATCAGTGAAACACCTAGAATTTCAATACTTTTGGTGATGGGAATTTTAATGACATTGGAGGTAATATATGAATCTGTCAATATCTGTCTATTAGTAAATTGTATATATTTGGTTTTACTATCATTAAATGAGACAAGGTTATTTTGTCCCCATTCATTGATCTTAGATAAGTCTTCATTTATGGAGATGGCTGCACTGAGTTGAGAGTTAGAGATATTAAACTTTGTGAATGGGTGTTTGAGTGTGAATGAACTGTGAAGTGTTGAGTCATCTGCGTATGAATGGATGGGATTGTGGGAGACATACAAGAGATCACTGATATGGACTAAGAATAGGGTTGGAGGCAGAACTGACTCTTGTGGCACGCCGGCATTAATTGAGTGGACATTGGAATATACATCATCTACTTTTATATATCTGTCGCTGAGATATGAGGAAAACAGAGGAACAAAAAACGTTAGTTCATAGCAAGGGAATTTGGATAGCAGGGAACGGTGCCACACCTTGTCGAAAGCTTTTAGAAATATCAATGGATACGGATACGGAATGAGATACACCATGTTGGTCAGTTGATTGATGGATGGTATGAGTCAGGAGATTAAATACATCAATGGTCGATCTTTCGTGGCGAAAACCATATTGTCTATCACTAATTATGTTGTTGGATTCAAGTTGTTTAACTATGTGCTTATTAATTACAATTTTAAGTACTTTACCAAGAGAATATGTGATGGGGATTGGTTTGTAATAAGAGGGGTCATAGAAACTTCCTTTCTTTGGAACTGGGTAGATACTGGCTTCTTTCCATGAATTAGGAAATGAAGAAGTACGTATGGATAGTCTGAAAAATTTAGCAAGAACAGAGGCAAGCTCTGCGGAGCACTTTTTCAGAACAATTGGAGGAATTCCATCTGGGCCTGGAGCTTTGTTGGTTGGTAAACTGTCTAGAATGGATTTTACGTATCTAGTCTGTATGGTAAGTGGAACTATTTCGGAAGAGTCTGTTCTAGTACGGGGACATTCTGGTTGACTTCCTCTGTGGTAGAATTTCTGGCAAATGTACTGGCAAGGATATTCGCATTACCACGCGGTTTATTTATAACATTACCTTCTGAAGATTTTAGTAGGGGAGTGGGTGATTACTTGTTAAAGTTATTATTGAAAGAGTTGAGAGTTTGCCAGAATATTCTACTGTCATTAGGATTGCTAAGTAGTTTTGATGCTTGGTTTTAAAGAAAGTTTGATGTGGCGAGATTTATTATAGTTTTTGCATGGTTTTTAGTAATATTCAATTGATTGAGTGATTAAGATGCTTTTTATTTTATGTAAGAGTTATATGCTAATGATTTTCGGACTGTTGCTCTGGCACATCTGCTATCAAATAATTTTGGGGAGCTCGATATTTTAGTGAACTGTTGACTTGGTATGAATTTATCCATACCTGCCAGTATTAAGACATTAATGAAGGACTGGGTAGAACTGATATCACTAGAGAAGAAAGACTGCCATGGAATGTCAGCAAGATAATTTCTTAATCAATTCCAATAAAACATACTTATTTCACGAGATCTTATGAAATGATAGTGAGACCTGGGGAACTAGCTTCCACAAAACATGCATATCTCTCATTCTAGAACTTAATATTCGTTCTCGTAACTGAAGTACTATATTAGCATTAATAGAATATTGCAAGAATGTGTTAATGTGCAAACTGGTTAATAAACTTATTACAATTCCAATAATTTTACAACGGCCAGTGGTGGAGATGGGTATGGTTCGATTATGTGTTAACTCAGTGGGTACCTTTTCTACCTCCCTCCCCAAACAAAAAAGTAGTATCCCTGCACTACCCATGCACATCATGTGAGTGAATGGTGGGCACTCATAGCTGGTAATGAATAGTTCTTAAATTGGGATCTCTCTCTCTCTCTCTCTCTCTCTCTCTCTCTCTCTCTCTCTCTCTCTCTCAATAAACAAGTTTGAGAACTAACTTCCGGCTTAATATACTTTGCATATTGAAATAAATAAATAAATAAGTACATAACCTACCCACAGCTTTGGGGAGATATATTTATAAGTGTTTCCACGTGTTGGTTTATTGCCACTTGAGTGGATTCGTTTTTCAAGCGTTCCTACCTGTTTTCCTTTATTTAACCGTGCTTTAAGAGATGCATTCTTCAGCTATTTCGTCTGTATTTTAAAGCTTCCTGTGTCTTGATTAAAAATAAATAAAAATATCAGATTGCCAACATTTCCAGGCGCATGCAGGCTGGTCTCTATACAGGTACAGTGAACGAACGTATACCGTCTCCGCAAGCTACCATGATGGTCATTGGAATGCAGGATCCTCAGAGTTGTGTGTTTGTATGGTCTGACCTTTTACCCAACGAAACCTTTTAAAAGGAGTAAATAAAATAAACATCGAGTCCGGTGGTATCTGCCTGAGGAACATTTGTGCCAAGTTTCAAGGGAATCGTTGGAGAAATGAAAGGCTGGTAACATTTTGAAAAGTGTTTGGAGTGAAGAAAGATGAGGGAATGGAATTGAGGAAATACAGTATGTGCGGACGGTTTTATCAAGAATTCCGGTTGTTGAATGTCTGTACGTGATTGTGTGGTCCATTTACCTTGGCATGCTGTTTGAGAGCTCTGTTTAATCTGTGCTTTCATTTGCTTTGTTCTGGCTTCTATATTACAGAATCTCTTTGGTGGGAAGTGGGGTTGAGACGATGATGATGATGATTATGATGATGATCATAATGATGATGATTATCTACTGTATGATATTTGTGTACGGACTTCGGATAATATCCCCGTTAATATTATTTAAATTATGGTACTCTATCTATCTATCTTTCTATAGCCCGACGCCCTAATCCCGCAAAAGGGTGGCCGCAGACAAAACGCCTCCAAGTCGCTCTGTCACCCACCATTTGACTCCCCTCCCCCCAACTCACCCCCCCCTCCCTCATATACCTCTCAACTCCATCCCTCCACCTCATCCTCGGTCTACCCCTCCCTCTCCATTGTAAAACGTCCCCTATAATAAGTGTAACGTCGTTTAAAAGTAGCAAGAATAAAATAGTGAAAAGACACCTAACTAACGGTGTTTAGTGAGAGTTCATAAATACCGATGTATCAGTATATATCTATATTTATTTATCTCTTTACCTGTCATCTATCTATATAAAAGGCAAATAAGGATGAAGGTGACACCCACCAGAATTTTCCTTCAATGTATTTCACCAGATTTTCGGACACCTCAACACATCACGTGGCCATCATCAGGGTACGGAGGATCCTACAAAGGAGCATACACCCGTTATATTACTAAAGTTATGGATCTAAGGTGTACTCTTTAATTTAGGTCCCACATGGCATTAAGCGTAAGATCGTAAGCGAAAATTAGAAAAAAAAAAGATACAAACAACCATTATAAGTCACAATTGTGTAATCCTTAGTAATAAAGAAAAATTACCAAACCACTAGTCTTTTTGAAACTTAAAAATAGAAACAAAACACAAACAAAATAATAATGCACAAAACAGTAATGCACAAAAACAGACAGAAAAAAACAAAAAAACAGCGTGTGTCTATTTTTTTCTGCGTTATTTTTTGCTAGTGTTTTTTTCTGTATTTAAACATTAAGAAGAATAACGATTTAGTATTTTTTATCTGTCTACCTATCTACTGCGAGACGCCTTAATCCCATACGGGGTGGGCACAGACAAATCGCCTCCACGTCGCCCTGTTCCCGGTCGTTTCACTGCCCTGCTCCCAGCTCACACCCTCCTCCCTCATATACCTATCCACTCCATCCCTCCATCTCATCCTTGGCCTCCCCCTCCCTCTCTCCCCCTCCACCTCATTCACATACACTCTCCTCGTCAGTTTCACACTCTCCATCCTCTCCACATGGCCAAACCACCTCAGTGTGTTTCTCCTAACGCTTCCTATTACATCCACATCCACACCACAACGCTCCTTCACATTGTCATTTGTCAGTCTGTCTCGCCATGTGACTCCACATGCTTCTCTCAAATAACTCATTTCCACTGCTCTCTTGACTTGTATCCCTTCAACAAGGTCCAAGCTTCACTTCCATACGTTAGAGTTGGTATCACAATACTGTCATGTAGTAATTTTCACTTCCATGCTCACTTCCCTGTTTCTTATCACTGCTTTCAAGGAACCAGCAACCTTTCTTCCTTGTTGTACTCTTTCAAGCACTTCGCCCTCTAAACTTCCATCCTTACTCATCACACTACCCAAGAAATTAAACGTACTCACATTTTCCATTTTTTAGTTTTTATCATGCTATTGAATTACACTATTACGACTTAGTTTTTTTTTTTTTTTAATCTCAATTTTCTAAGCTTACTTCTTTTTTTTTTTTTTTTTTTTTTTTTTATGTGCTCGACTCTGGGCATCCTAGATTAGAGTTACTGTAAAGTTTTTATTATTAACTCAACTGTTATTAAAAAAAAAAGATTAAATTTAGTAAAATAAAATTTAACTTTCCAATACACTAATCCGCCAAATAAAGGGCTTCACAGCCTGCTCCCAAGGCCCAGTAATCCTACATATCATACACCTCTACATGTCACCACTTCGGCGCTAACACCCACCGTCCATGTTGAGTATATGCTAGGGCTGTCTCATACAGGACTGGTGTATTGGTATTAGCGGGGGTATTTTTACGACATGTCGGCGGGTCTTCTGGTAGATTGGTAAAGTCTGTTTTATATGAAATTCAAATCCTTAAACTTCTGTTTGCGACTTATATTAAAGGAAAAAAAAATGGATAATTTTAGATTTTTTTTTTTTTTTAAATAACAGAACGGAGGAAGGAAAAACAAATGGAGAAAAAAAAAATCCATACACCAGATTACTGGTGTCCTCTGTTCATAAAATATCTGTAACAGTTAGACTTGAACAGTTGTAGGTTGAAATTTGGAGGAAAACAACTCTGGGGAAGCGAGTTCCAGAGAGATGCAGTTCGGGGAATGAAAGAATTCTGATAGGCAGAAGTTCTGCAATATGGTTGAGTGACATTCCAGTCATGAGCGCTACCAGATGTCCGTGTAGCACGAGGGAAGGCATGGAGAGGTGGCACCATGGACGCAACTTCGTCTGAGCATTTGCCAAAAAAATAACTTTAGTAATAAAAGGGTGTATGCCCCTTGGTAGGATCCTCCGTCTGCGCCTTGGTGATGGCCGTGTGAGGTGGTGAGGTGTCCGAAAATTTGCTGAAACATACTTAAAGATAATGTTGGTGGGTGTCACTTCATCCTTATTTGCCTGTATGGACGTTACTGTGCCATGGGTCCATAGCTGATGTGCTGATTATATATATATATATATATATATATATATATATATATATATATATATATATATATATATATATATATATATATATACATACACACACAGTATATGGAGCCCCCGTGGTACAGTAGTAAGGTGTGCGTTACCGTACACTGAAGAACGAGGGCTCGGGCCCCACCAGGGTAATAAACTTTGGGAGCGTTCTTCAGGCCACATACTGCATTGGTGGACACAAGGGGTGCTGTGGTTGAACCAGTGTCGCTTACTATAAAGTATGCTTGCACCCAGTCGGCTTGCGCGGGCAGATTACACTTGGTTCACAGACTACACACACATCCCAAGCCACTCCAACACAACAATTACACTTACAAACACTTCTCACCCTACATAAAATCTCTACTAGACAGTCTAAGCCACTTGGTAGAGATACATTGGCTGTATCGTCCTAACTTCGGTCGAAATAGGCCGGTCCTGCAGTGGACACACAAACGGCTGATGAGATGAGATATAAATATAAATTTAAATATATATATATATATATATATATATATATATATATATATATATATATATATATATATATATATATATATATATATATATATCAGAAGAAGGAAAAATCTGGTGTTGGTAGATACGATATTGTTAAGCTTAGAAGGGAAGGAGAAGAAAAGGAGGAATTCAGATTAGAATGCAAAAATAGGTTTTTGGTGTTGGAAACGTTGGAAGAGGGGGAGAGAAGTGTAGATGAGATGTGGGAGGATGTGAACAAAGTTTTGCATGAGAATGCTGAATGTACGATTGGAAGGAGACATAGATTCAGGAGAAAGAAATGGATATCAGAGGAAACGTGGGATATGATAAAAAAAAGAGTGGTGAGGCTAAATTGAGGAGTGAGAAGCAATGCGTTGTTGAACGAGAGATTGAATTAGCAAGAGCTGCGTACTGGAGTTTGAATTCAGAAGTAAGAAGGTTAGCTAGGAGAGATAAAAGAAGATGTATGGATGAAAAGGTTGCAGAGACTGAAATCTTAATAAACAAAAATGATGGACAGAGTCAAAGAATAGCATATGAATCGATTAGAGAACTGAGTGGTAATGCAGGTAAACGCAAGGAAATACCAGTTAGAGACAGGGAAGGAAATTTATTGACCAAAGATGGAGATATTAAAAATAGATGGAAAGAGCATTTTGAGACAGTTCTTAATAGACCAATACCACCAGAAGAGGATATACCGTCTGCTCAGGAAGATTTAAATATAGAAACAGGAGAGTTGAGGCTTGCAGAAGTGGAGAAAGCAGTAAAACAGTTAAAGAATAATAAGGCACCAAGGGAGGATGGTTTATTTCCGGAAATGTTTAAAGTGGAGGGGGATAGATTAATAATGATCTTGACCAAGCTATTCAATAAGATATGGGTGACGGGGTTACTACCATCAGTTTGGAAGAATGGTGTAATTGTTGAAGTTCCGAAGAAGGGAGACCTGGGTGAATGTGGTAATTGGAGGGGAATCTCTTTGTCACCGATAGCTTTGAAAGTTTTCAGTAGAGTGTTGTTAAATAGGTTGGAGCCGGTGATTGAGGGTATTCTGAGGGATGAACAGGCTGGTTTTAGAAAGGGACGTGGTTGCAATGATCAGATCTTTATAGTTTGGCATTTGCTGCAGCAAGTTAATGAAATGAGAGTACCGTTAAGTCTTTGTTTTGTTGATTTTGAAAAGGCTTTTGATAGTGTTTCGAGAGAGACTATGGGGAAGATCATGAGACATTATGGAATACCAGAGGAGTTTGTGAGGGTCATTATGAACATGCATGAGGACACATTTTGTAAAGTGATGGTTGATGGTTGTCTGAGTGATTCGTTTGAAGTCAAGTCCGGAGTAATTCAAGGTGGTGTTCTATCGCCTTTACTATTTATATTGGTCAATGATTACATTATGAAACGCGTTGGAACAGAAACCGGTGCAGGTATACTTTGGGGAGAGAACAGGAAACTTTTGGATTTAGATTATGCAGATGATATAGTTTTGATTTGTGATGGGCCAGAAGAGATGCAGAGAGTGTTGGACTGTTTGGTGAGTGAAGGTCGCAAGGTGGGTTTGGTTATTAATTGTGGAAAAACTGAAATAATCAATATGAATATGGAAAATGCGCAGGAATGTGTAATTGGAGGTATGGTTGTAAAGCAAGTTGATAAGTTTAAATATTTAGGTACTTATTTAGCCAAGGATGGTTCTTTGAACTTTGAATTCGAGGAAAGGCTAAAGAAGGCTAATCAGGCAATGGGAATGCTTAAAAATATTTGGAATAATAAAAATTTTTCTGTGCATACAAAAATCAAACTTTATAAGGTAATGGTTAGGAGTATCTTAATTTATGGACACGAGTCTTGGTACAGCACAGTGACTATGGAAAATAAATTCTTGGTGTTTGAAAAAAAAACACTTAGAAGAATATTAGGAGTTAAGTGGTGGGAAAGGATACCAAATAGTAGAATTAGAGAAATAACGGAAGTGCAGCCGGTCGATGAATATGTTAGGTTCTCACGATGGAAGTGGCTAGGACATGTGTATAGGAGACAGGGAATAGTACGAGGTACACCAGGGTGGGTGGCACTTGGTAGGAGAGGTAGAGGAAGGCCAAAAGAGACGTGGGTGAGGACAATGAGACGGGAAGCTGGAGATGAGTGTTGGGGAGATCTTGAGGAGTTAGCACAAGATAGGATGTGGTGGTGCGAGTTCATCGAGGCCCTATGCATCCCCGAGGGTGCCACAGGAAATGATTGATTGATTGATTGATTGATATATACAATATGTGCGATCTCTCTCTCTCTCTCTCTCTCTCACTGTATATATATATATATATATATATATATATATATATATATATATATATATATATATTGGATCTTCACAAATGTTATGTAGTACATATTGAAACAAATGTAAATGTCTTTGAAAATATTCAGGAGTGTTCAAAAACATTTATCATATAATTTGATCTTTTATTAGTGCATATCAGACATAAAACCTACTGCTGATCATTTGTTTAAAACGTTTTTATTTTTGCTACCAGTGTACGATATTTATACAACAACACAATAACATTCACGCAGTTTCAGGTAATTACGGATGAACTAGAACAGATGTTTGGTGTGAGTCTGCCTTTTTTTTTTTTTTTTTTTTTTTTAACTTAAGCTCTCATACAAATTCCCTTTGTATTTCACAACATCTATTTTCGATTTTCTACTATAGTTCATGCAAGAAAAGGAAATAATAATCAGCATGCATTCAGAAGCCATTGCAGATTTTAAATTGGAATGAGTACAGTAAGACAGCATCAAATAATGATCAAATGAAGCAGCTGAAACATTCGTGAACCAATAAGATAGTGCTATGAAACAAAAGCTGCAGCCGTGCACAGATTATATATAGGTAAAGTAATCAAATGACGGATTAGACGTCGCGATACTACTGCATGGCAGCCCTACTCTTCATATTAAAGCCCAGTGACTTATTTGTGGGGTCATTTAAAAGAGTGTGTTGCACTGCTCATCAGTCGACACTTGGAATGAATGGCAGGAGAGCATCGAACACTGATTCATTTTAGTTCTTCGTCTCCCGTCTCCTACTGAAAGAGATAGAATATGCACGGTAAACACAACTATTCATTTTCATATTCATTTTCAAACTTACTGTTAGATTTTCTCTGTTCAGATCAGCTATAATTTCTTGTAATGACTCGCCGCTTATGTCATTTTTTTTTTTTTTTGCCAGAATCCTAATTCCTTAACACGTTCCCACGGCACACGATGAATAATTTGAATTAAATTGTGTCTCGTTGTCTAACAGCTTTCTTTGTTGGCATTTTCTAGCTCTCGTAGTGAGTT